>NC_133813.1:13092725-13397917 GCF_043250625.1 Sebastes fasciatus
CACGTTCTCGAGCCTCAGGACCTGCTTATCACCAGGGCTGACAAAGGTAGGCTTAAACCAGGACACATCCCCCTCCCTGCAGCACATCTGAGACAGCTGAACCATCCTTTGTCATCCCCTCATTCGTTCTTCATTTCAACAGTGTTCACAGCTCATCTTCTTTCTCATTATTCCCATTCCTCCCTCTTATTTCATCTCTGCCATCTCTCTGGGTTGTTGAGTGCATACTTACCCTTTCTACCTCTGTTGGCCCAGTGAACACATTGATCTCTGGCTGTGATCTAAGGAAGCTGACCTATAGAGAACCAATCCCTGTCGAGCTTTTGTGTGTGTGTATATAAAAGAGTGTGTGTGTGTCTGTTTATCCTGCGGGAGTGGATTGACTGAGAGACGAGTGGGCTATAAAGGAAACGAACAGACCTACAAGTAAAAAAAAAACACAAATAAGAAGTCACTGTGTATTAACAAACAGCTGTAGTATTCCTCTCATGTTTGTCTCAACCAGAAGAGCATGTAATTAATTACCGTGCAGATGATTAGCTTACACCAATATTGACAAACAGGGTTGACTCGGTTTTGATAATGATTATGTGATGGCAGCGCAAACATTTGTCACGACCGTGTGTAGGCTTTGATTAAGCTTCTGAGAGACCATGAGCCTTAAGAAGAGCCTTCTAGTAATCCTCCTGCCGGTACAACGCCACTATGTCTGGCCGTGGGCGGATGCTAAAAAAGAGATGGCAAATTAAGAGTAACCTTCATGCAAAAACAGAAGCGGCTTTTGTTTTGTTTCCAGGGAAGGACGCTCGGCTCTATGTGCACAGACTCAGCGGGCTCAAGAGAGGCCTGGAGGAGAAGCAGCTCGTCAGAAGCAAGTGTGACAGCCGGGAAAATAAACTGGAGAAAACTAAAGGTACGACACAAAGGACACAAGGCGTGTAGGAATAAACACAACGCAAATGAATCCATACAACAAACAAGAAAAATACACTGTAATCTAAAGAACAGAAGTACTTTGATTGAGCTGAAATTTGTCCTCCCGTTCATACTGGCCATTAAGAGACCCCCTCCTAATGCACTTAGACATGTCAGCCTAGAGCAGAATATTGTGACCTTTCTGAACGTCCTTTTGGTAGTGCAAACACATGACCTTTGACCTGCTGCTGGTGTCATGCCAGTTGCTGCCTGTGGCGCTTGCATTGATCTGTGCAATGATGCCAGGGAACACCACCTACAGCACAGCACATGTCCAATGTACTGTCTGTCTCTCTATCACTTGCCCCCAACCCTCCTCCTCCTCCTCCTCCTCCTCCTCCTCCTCTTCCTCCTCCTCCTCTTTGTCCCAGGCTGTCATTTGTACTCTATCAACACCCACCACGGCTCAGAGCTGAGGATAGTAGCAGCCATCAGGAACAAACTCCTCCTCATCACCAGGAAACATCCACGTTTTGAAGGCTTCAGCGCCGTCGCCCCGGGAGCAGACTCTCCGGTGGAGGAGTTTCAGTACATACGGGTACAACAAACTCTACATGAGTGGATAAGGAAATGAATAAATGGATGGAAAGATTCATAAATGAATGAATGAAGATGATAATAGAATGTTAATTCCCTTTTAAAGCAGTTAGGGGGATTTTAAAGTGTCTTAATTGCTCCAATTTGCATCAATTTACTACATGTACTACTTCTCTGAGTCCAAATTATATTATAGCAAGTCTGAGCACACAGACATGAAACACATATTTTTGGATTCAGTGTGGCTTACACTTTTCTGAGGATATCATTATCTCCAATGTCCATAGCAAATAAGTCCGCTTAGAAATCAGAAAAATAACGCTCCTTATAACCCCAAACTTGCCTGAGAATCATGACATTTTAAAGTTTTCTTCAGTAGCAAAGTAATCCAGTGATGGTTGTCTGCACATCGATGTGTACATTGCAAAAAGGAACTACTAACAGCTAGTTCGGCATACTTTTAATGGTGCTTTTAATTTGCCGAAATGTCGACAAATAAAAAAACGTGACTCAAGTCGTAGCCCAACACTTCGCATCAGAGCATGATTATCTACCAAACACAAGTCAGACAAAGAAAATGAATAGTGTAATAATAAGAGTGATAAGAGAGCATTATTACCCTTTTTCATGTTGTACTATATACTGTATATTCTGTATATTTTACATTACTGAGGCTGTAATCAACATGGGGAGATGTAGAGATATGGTCTTTTAACGTAATTAAACCAATCTGTGCGTGTTTGTGTGTCCATCCGCCTTTTAGGAGATCTGTCTGTGTGACCCGCCGGTGGTGATGGCGCTGGTGGACGGGCCGACGGGGGAAAATGACAATATGATCTGCGTGGCCTATAAACATCAGTTTGACCTGATCAATGAGAGCACTGGCGATGCCTACCGGCTACATCATGTAGACGCCAACAGGGTGAGGAAACACACGCATTTATGGAGACCTGAACGTGACAAAATCAAAAATAAATCAGTAAATGAATATATGACTTGATAAATAAATAAATATGTCATTAATTGTAGCTAAATAATATTAAAAATAAATGTAGCCATTAATGCATTGATAAGATGTGACATATATTTATATTTCTGTTTTATTTTGCTTCTTTATTTATTTATCTTTGTATTAATTCCCTTATTTATTTACTCTTCGGTTTAATTTTCCCTTTTATTTATTTATGTATTTATTTTAATAAATGAATTAGTTCATTTATTTTATATTTATTTTTTAAATTATTTATTTATTTACCCACCGCCGGTCTCGTCCCGAGGTTTAGAGTGGGAACCTCCAGGCCGATTATTTTAAATGAATGCAAAAATAAAAAAAATAATTTAAAAATAAATACATAAATAAATAAAAGGGAAAATTAAACAGGAGAGTAAATAAATAAGGGAAATCTCATTTAATAAATAAGCAAATTAAAACAGAAATTTATGTCACATTTTAGCAATTAATTAATGGATTTATTTTTAATATTATCTTTGCTACATTTAATGACATTTATTTATTTATCAAGTCATTTATTTATTTTTGATTTTGTCAGGTTTCGTCTTCCATACACACAAACTTACACACCTGCAAACCCTAATGGTTTTCTGGACTGAGACCTTCATTTAGAGGCTTTATTTACCTGCTGAATAACAGGCTGCTCGTGTGAATCAACATGTTGTCATTCACAGCCACCAGCTGGGGAGTGAATGAGTCGGCTGGAGGATGAACAGCTGTTCTAATAAACCATCCTTAACCATTTCTCCTTTGAAAGAGTAAACAACTGTTGCAGAAATATATCTTTTATATTGCCTGGATGGTTACCCAGTACCTTGAGGCTATGTGACCTGGCATTATTTGTCAAAATCGGTCTCTCATACTTGACCTTTGGATCTTGTTGAAGTGACTCCCCTGAACTGACTCATCTCTGCCTGCAGGTAAATTTTGTAGCAGCCATTGATGTGTATGAAGACGGGGAGGCGGGTCTGCTGCTGTGTTACAACTGTGAGTCCTCCTTTAACTCTGAATATTTCAGATGTTATTTGATTCAGGTCTCTGTCTCTGTTGTCAAAGCTGAGCCTTAATGTTTTTCCTCTGCCGCTGCACCTTTCTGGAATAAAAATCAGAGCACAGACTGCTCCAGAATATTAAGAGGCAGAGATGGATTTTGAAAATGCAGCCACCTACTTTTTTAATGTCGGGATAATACAGGACATTTAATAACTCTCACATTTCTCTGAGTTACAATAAAACAGAGAGTGAGAAGAAAGTAAATAATTTAATTTGACGCTCTGTGCCTCTTTACAGATATTTGCTACTATAAGAAAGTTTGTCCGTTCAACGGCTCCACACCGATGATCCAGTCCAACACCTCCGATTTCAACTTCAGCTGGAACCAGATGCCGAACGCTATTGGTAGGTTACCACGGCAACAATGCTCGGGGCCCCACCCGGCCCATGCTGCTGGCCTGGCCGGAGCTTGCTGTCGCCATGGAAACACCCTGTGTAGCCCACTGTGATTATTTTGTGTACATCCGTCTGTGTTTGTGTTTGTGTGTGCGTTTTTGTGAATGCAGAAGGTGATGAAAAGCAAATACAATTGGTGCTGAACCTGCAACCCTGACCCAGTTGATAACAACATGCTGCTGCCCTCCTTTCTCTCACACACACACACACACACACTGAAACAAGCAGTAACAAAGTGTCCTGAGCAGTAAAACAAACATACTGAAACATTGAAGAGCCTCAGTTAAGCTACTCTAATCAATATTTTTTTTTTACTAATTACCTGTTAAAAAAACGTAATCAGTAACCCAATCCAAGTATCACATTATAAAAGTAATGCATAACTTTTGGATTACCTCAATACCAAATAAGAGAGTTCTGACTTCCAGCTGTGAAAATGCTGTCATCATCTAAGGACTCGAATCATTTGGACGCAATGTTTCTGTGAGTTATTAATAATAATAATTTGAATGTCAACGTTATGAATGAAGCTTCAAACTATTCGGTACACCCCTTCAAATTTTCCGGTTAGACCTGTATTTTGTTTGCTGGACCAGAAAGTTGAGACGGTTCGCTCGTTTCCTACAAACCTACAAAGTCTTTTCAAGCTGGATTGTCTCTCGGCCAAAAGAATAATCTTATGAACTGAAAAGTGCGCAAATCATCGTGCTTTAGGCTTTTCGCGTGTCATTTGTACGGTACGCAACAAAACTACGGTAGCGTCCGCAGTTAGGTTTAGGAAAAACATCACGGTTGGCCTTAAAATGTAAATTAATATGTACGGAAACAACGCAACATCAGTACGAAAAACACGTGACAAATGGCACTAACGTAACTTACAAAACAAAACAAGTCTCCTGGTTGAAAGTCATGTATTTGTTGGACCCATCCACCTCCCCTCCCGCCTGCCATCAGCAGTCTTTCTTGCTTTTTATTCTACGTCACTCCCTCTGAGCGTAGCATATTTACGCGGGTGTGTTTACATTGCAGTCAGTACAGACTACATGGCATACAAACGACACGTCAAAAGCAGCAAAGGCGTTCTTATCGCACGCTAAAGGCCTTGCGTGATATATACGTAAACTATACATATCACTTCCATTATTTAGTCTTGGTACTTTCACTCAGTCCACTCAACCAAAGCTTATTGTAAAAATCATAATTGCTTGATAATGTCCAAGCTCTTTAACTGTCAGACTGTCAGTTTGTTTGAGGGTTTTACAGAATCTTCTTTCACTCGTCGACGCCGTTCCGCAGTTCGCTCTCACCTTGTCGTACATTTCACATCAAACAGAGGAGAGGGGACGTGTCCAGAGCTCCTATACGAGAGATGCTCAGTCTGATTGTTGTGTCTCATCGGCTAATGATGGCATTTCAAAATGCCATTCTGGGTGGAACTATTAAATGTCTCGTATTGTGGGAGTCGGGTAGATTTCATATGCCTCTGGTTTTATCGTTATGTTCGCGTTGTCTTTGCAGTTTGTGCATTTCCTTACATCCTGGCCTTCACGACGGACTCCATCGAGATTCGACTGGTGGTCAATGGCAACCTTGTGTACACAGCAGTGGTCCCAGAGCTACAGTTGGCTGCTTCACGGGTCAGTATGATTGACAGCTAACACAGTATCATGTCCATGTCCTGCTTTTGTCAGCAATGCACAATATTTCATTGTTTTATGTATGTAAATCAGGTGTTCAGGTTATAGATATGCATTGTGTGTGTACATACAACACACTATAGCAGTCCTTTTAGCTTGTGAGTGTTTTCAGTTTTAGAAGACTTCACTCTGTGTTATAGAAGTAGCTGTCTCAGCTCTCCCTCTCTCTCTCTCTCTCTCTCTCTCTCTCTCATTTCAATCAACCTTTATTACCCTGGTGGGAAATATGGCTGACAATCTGCATGGTTACAAATCAATAATACACTCATAATTCATACACATAGATAATTTTAAAAAGACCACAATGCACCTTGCATAAAACAAATACTTTTTCCTCCTCTATCCTCATTTGATGTCTTTGTTTTTCTTTATGTTTCACCTTCCAACTTAGCTTAATATTTCCTGACATGTTTGCAAGTTCTCCGTGTCTCTGCATTGACCTCATTTCCTCTCTGCGTCCTTCTGTTTTTACGCCCACAGTCGGACATCTATTTTGTTTCCTCGGCTCCAGTGAGCTCAGCCTCCAACTGCAGTTCAAGAGACACCAGTTCCCAGAGTTCCCCGCAGACGCCCACCGGCTACGAGATGCCCGTGTTCCCTTCGCCGCTCGGTGACGGTAAGGACCCGCACAGCAAAAGCGCCAGAGGATGTTGATAGTAGTAGCTTCGGTATTTCAAATGTCAACGTTGCCTGCAGGCCTGTTTGACTTTGGACGCTGCTGTGTGTAGTCTGGAGATCGAGAGCCATTTACATAAACTTGCCTCAGCAGCCTTTTCTCTTCCTCTTTGTCACAGTTGAATCGTGTCATTTTTTTAGGGCAAGAGATTTTAATTGCATTCATCCACCCCATCATTATCAGCTCATCCTTTCTGACTGTACAATAGAGACATAATTTAGTCTTATGACAAATATGAAATTGTGCTCATTGTTGGCGCTACTCAGAGTGACACTGGGAAAGATCCAGATCTTCATAAAGTCTCCTTTCCATAACTTAAAAAACCTTACTGATAGTTTAACCTACAAATCTAGTTAACTTAACTATACAGCTGACCATTTTCAACAGATTTCAGATTAATCGCCAGATGAAAATCAACTTGCATTTACTTTAAAGTCCCCCGGAAACTTGGCTTATGAATATATATATTATATATATTTCTCTATTACACTAGATATTCATGGCTAAATAAGAAACAATCAAAGGTATAGTTAAATGAAAAAATATCCAGGGAGAAAAGCACAGAGAAAAAAAAAAAACGAGATGGAGAAACCTTTCATGTGAACAACGTTCGCCGAAGAGTTTGTGTTTGAGTAAGAAGCTGATTGAGAAAACTGGTTTTCAGAGCTTTTAAACATAAGAAAGGTAATTCATTACAGTGAAGAATTAGTTGCCTTTGTTTTATTGTCGCTGTTTCATTTGTCGTTGCAAGCCTGGATCATTTTGAAAACTTAACCTGCTGGACCCTCTGACATCCGAGAGTTTACTGCTGACAAGTAGCATCGTGTGAAATTTATTTTGCACATTTTAAGAATATGGCTGGCGTTTTTCTTTATTTTTCTTCATGTCAGAAAACCAATTAAAAGACCAAAACCGAGAATCTCTCAATACTTTCTATCTAGTAACTCTACTCTGTATGTGGCACTCAGTCCCAACCTCATTGGTTCCTACTGAAGCCGTAAAGCTCTAAGAATAAGACACCCATATACAGTTAGATTTTTTTTTTAAAGTTCCTGAAACATCTGGGCAATGTAGTTTTAAGCAAATATTTCTCAAACAGCGGTAAATAGTGCATTTGTCGGGGACTATTTTCAGCGGCGTAGTAATACATATGTTGCAGCAGGACAGTGTATGTGGGATTGACTCCAAATAAACAGTAGCCATGTTCATGGTAATAAAGGAACATTGTGGCTTAGCGATGTGTTTCAATAGTTTTGGACAACAATGGAGATCTATGGCACAGAGGATGAAGATATCAGGCTTTAGTTAAACAGGCAAGACATCAATTCATTGTTGGTTTTGGTCTTTTTTATGGGATTTGTTGATAATAAGAAAATATAGAATATCACCACTTATTCTTTAAAGGATCGCTCAGATTTTGGAGCATCCACGACACCGATTTTCAAAACAGTCATCCATATAACCCAAGTTTAATGCAACGATAACATAACGTCGACAAACATCAAGGCAACACACTAGCCGTGTTTCCATTCACATATTTTTATGCTCATTTTGTAGTAGCGCATTAGAAAAGCTGTATGGAAACAGCAAAATTTGATAAAACTGCCTCAATTGCGGGAAAAAAAAATGCTTATACTTGAGGTGTTTTTTTGCCTTTGCCAAATAAATTCTGACGTAGTGAACATTTAACTCACATGACTGATCAGCAGTTTCTGCTGTCGGTGTCTTCTTGGATATTCCCATAACGTATGAATGCTTGTCTTCGTCTCCGGACAGCATGAAACATGACCAATACCAGCTGACATGAAAGAACAATTAAAACAAATTCCTGAAGACCGCTCTCCATTTTTCTCTCGTAGATTGTTAGAACTTCTTCTTCTACTCTGTTTACTGGCGGATTACAGCCATGCGTAGCCGACAGCGGCAACTTCTGACCAAACTACACTGTAGCCAACAAGCAGAGTTTATTCGCTCCAAATCAGTTGACGCAAATGCGCCTAATTCACATTTCAAAAGTTTGCTTGACAACTGAATGGAAACACGGCTGTCGTCTGCTGTGACCGATTCCCTTGCAAATTGATTTTCATAACGGTGAAATGAATGCAGACCTATTGTTGCAACACAGGTAGGAACTCAATCTAGAAATGAACGATATGGAAACTAGTCGGCAGTTATGTAAATGTAATTTGTAGTTAAAGGGCTGAAACATTCCCTTTTATTCTTCCAAACCACAAATTACAGAAAGAGGAACAGACTAATCACCCACATACCTCCCACCATCACCACCATTCAAGGCACACAATAAGTGTCCTCGGAGGCAGAGAATGCTTTCAAGGATGATTGAGGATCAATACGAGCCCCTCCCTCCCACCGTCCAACCCTCCCTCCTCTGTCTTTTATTGTGGATTTGACCATCCAGAGTCCCCCCCCCCACACGGCTGACCTCTTCCACATTGATACAACTGTCTCAAAAAGGGGCATATTTGTCATGCACAGCTGTCGTTAATGACATACAGGTTTGTCATTCAGACTGATGGATCATGGCAATGACACGTTGTTCATTAGACTTTAAAAGGGACACAAAGACATCCTCGGCTGCATGACGGCTGCAGGGACGGACGAGGCTTGAGGCAAACAATTATTGAAATGTCCTGGTTGTGTGCACTATCGAGGCAGCTCTTCTCTGCTTTTCCTGATGGGAGCGGGGTATTTACAGGTCCCAATAAGGCTAACAGGGAGGAAGGTTTGACTGTCGCTGCTGCAATTAGCCGAGGACGGGCTTTATGCTTTTAGGCTGGTTCGCGTAATCATCTCTCTCAAAGGGACTCTAATTTTCTTTCCTGTTTTAGCTGGTTATGCATATGATTCTGCATCACTGGGAGTCGTACACCTAACAAAGAACCTGCTGTGTGTCGGTGTGTGTGTGTGTGTGTGGGCCTTAATGTATGTTACTGTGTGTGTTCAGTTTGTGTAACCCTCTTCTTCATCCCTGGTTCAGATTCTATACGGATCCCCTATGGTACCAAGCTTTCCCTGTACATGTCTAAGGATGCCGAAGGTACTGCGGGATTCTCCCACAACTCCAGTTCATGCTCATAATGCTGCCCCACTAACATGCACATGCTCCCAGAGTGTACCACCCTGTCTGCTCCGAGGCGGCATGTTGACTTGAACGTTGGTTGAATGTTAAGTGAACATTATGTCTTCCCCATCCCCCTATTCTGTCTTTACTAATTAAAGCATTAGTGCGAAGGGGGGGAAAAGGTGATAGAGTGCAAAGTAAAAAAAAGTGGAGGAAGAGGAGATAACGTCGATCAAGAAGGAGGGTTTTTTAAATTACAGAGGGGAGAAGGGGAGGGGGGTGAGATGCAGAAAAGGTATGCATGAGAGAAAAGGGAGGGGTTGTGTACAAGCTTGGGAGAGAAGGAGGGAGAAAAAGGGAAAGAGGGGAAGGAGAAGACACGTCTGCCGCAGCATGATTTACAGATTGCACTGTCGCCATGGAGACTTTTGTCAGCCCTCTCTTCGATCCAAAGTGGTAGTCCAAACAGCGGTGCCACAATCTGGGGGTGAGGGAGGCTGAAGATGGGGGGAAGAGAGAGGTGGAAGGGGTGCTGACAAAAATCCCATCCTCTAACTGCCTGCGAGCCTGCCGTATCTGCTCCTTGGGGAGGGTTTCATCTGATGTAATCGCATCAGTAATGTGAACAAGATGCTGTTACTGATGTGTGGCTGCTAGCCGCCACCTCCCTCCACTGGCTTAAACACAAGACCTGCAGCAAAACATCTCTCTGCTGTGGAGAACTTCAATTAGTGCACCAATATTTCTATTGAATTCATATGCCAGTGAGATGCAGTGTGACTCTTCCCCCGGTCCAGAAACGCATGTGGGATATATTGATCTCTGTGATTATATATTCCAAATAACTGCATGCTTTCCCTTGCATTTTGGTTTA
Organism: Sebastes fasciatus; assembly: GCF_043250625.1. NCBI lineage: Eukaryota > Metazoa > Chordata > Actinopteri > Perciformes > Sebastidae > Sebastes > Sebastes fasciatus. The sequence continues at coordinate 13,103,028 of NC_133813.1, forward strand.
TTGCCATTTTCGCTGTATGACAACGCAGGTACAAGAGAGAGGATCTGTAATAACAACACTAACACAGTGTACCTGTCAGACATCAGCAGTGACCCCTCTATTTTTCCTCCGTGGCTCTTTTACTCACCTCTCACCCGCTGACATTTCAGATGAGACCGTCCTCTTTGTGCCTCCACATTGATTCAGTCTCATCCATGTTACTATCAGCCTTTCCACAATGGAGCAGAGTGAGGCTACCGAACTGCAATACTGCTCCCTGATGGCACAGTCGGGCACTGCAGGTTTGGCACGCTGCAGTTTGTGCCATTTGAAAAACTCCAAACATCCATTTAATGTGTCCCAAACAGACTTTAAACGTTTATAGTGTCTACTGAATAATAGATAGTGTGCTATAAATGGCTAACAGTTATATCACATTAGCTCTCTGTAGTAAGGATGATTAATTTTAAGATTGCATGCTGTTTCAGTAAATAGGACTATTAATCACTTAAGAGTGTCTTCATTTGAATACGGAGGTTTGCTGTTGTTGTATCAGCTCGTCAACCTCCAGACTCAAAGTCACAAAAGAAAAGATCATTTTGCATATTTTAGGTTTTGGATTTCTTACATTCTAGGCAGCCGTTGTTTCCCATTAATTTTTACTGTGCTATGAAAACCGACTAACAGAGGCTTGAAACTTGCTTGAGGTTAGTTATCCATCACAATAAAACACTTTTATTGTGTGCTGTTGCAATCAGTGTCTGTTTTAGAAAAACCTTCTCTAATGGTGCATTCAAGGAGTCTTTTTAAATACAGGAAATGACCAGTTCACATGCCATGCAACAGTAATAAAAAATGCAATACATTGACGATGACAGAAAGTCTAAAAACATACAGTATTCTATAAAAAGAATTGCATTTCTGTAGCTAGTGAGCTGAAACACGCAAAAACACTTAAGTGCTTCAGGTTAGGAGTTTCATACATATCTCATTAACTGCCACATGTTTCTCACTCTTTATATGTTTCTCTTTTCCGACACTCTATTCCCATCTTTGCTCTTTTTATCCCTCGTTTCATGTCTTCTCTTGTCACCTGCCTCCTTCTTTCTGACTTTACCCGTTACCTCTCTCCTTTTTTCTATCCTTGTCTTCCTCTGGGTTTCTTCCTCCCAAGGTGAAGCAGCATGCAAGCACATGTTCAAGATCCCTCTGTGTAACTTGGTGGGCCGCAGCATCGAAAGACCCCTCAAGTCCCCTCTGGTCAACAAGGTGCTGACGACGCCGGCCCCCGCCATGGTGCCCTCGACGCCCCTCATCTCCGCCACGCACTCGCTTTCCCTGTCCCGCATGGAGATTAAAGAGATAGCCAGCCGCACACGGAAGGAGCTGCTCGGTAAACAATAAATAAGCAATATAGTAGTAGTTTTTCACATGTTTTTAGTGACGCTTATCATGTTTTCTGTACTTATGTTACGTTGTTTACGTACATATTTTACTTAGTTTACATACTTATTTTAAGCCCAACTATGTGCTTCCTAAACCTAACTAAGTGGTTTTGTTGCCTAAACCTAACTGTGGTTGTTACCGTAGTTTTGTTGCATGGCGTACAAATGACAGACAAAAAGCCTGACATGTGAAATGTCCTTGTAATGTCATGGTATTTTTACGCCTTCCCGTGAGACCCAGATGAGAAATGATTAAAAAATAAATTGTTGTTTTAATGCTTTGTCTTTTAAATGTTTAAAAAACTAGATATAATGTGTTAATTGTTGAGTTTTAGAGATGCTAGTAGGCGGGATTTGTTGCCTTCGGAAGGCAAGCTGTTTCTATCTGCTTCCAGACTTTATGCTAAGCTAAGCTAAGCTAACCGGCTGCTAGTTGTAGCCTGAAGAGACAGATACGAGTGTGGTATTGATCTAACTCTTGTCAAGAAAGCAAATGTCAAACTATTCCTTTAACATGTACATTTTCTGTTACCTCAAACCAACGAAGGCTTGACGGAGGAACCAAGTGGGAAGTCGGACAGTGGAACAGTCAAACAGAGGAAGATGAGCAAGAAGAACACAGAGGAAGACCCCAAAGCACGAGCCCTGACGTCAACAAACAGCGACAGGTGACAGATTACAACAGCAACATTGTACATTTACGTTTACATTACGCTGAATTCACACCAGAGCAGCAGCGAAATGCAGCCAAACAAAAGTTGGGAAAAGTTTAACTAGTGCAGCCAGAAACTCTGATTACAACACACACAGAGGGAGAGTGACTTCATTCTCTGCTCAGGTAGACATGACTCTATCTTTATATCTTTACATAGACAATAGTTGTTTGCTGCTACATTAATGCTCTGGATATCAAATTTAGTACCTTTAAGATCCACATACTGTGATCACAGTGTCCCGGGGACATTGTTTTGTTGCATGCCATTCTCCCTCCCTTTCCCCTCATTTCCTGTCACCTCTCTATTATCCACCTTTGAATGTCAGTAAACAGATCCTGTGACAAGTTGACCTATGTTACAAAGAATTTCTTCCCGCCTAAAACACATGAATACGCCTCCTGGGCCGCAGAAAACAGTAATTATTGCTGCTATTTAGCCGCTGCCTGGTGGGAATTCGGCATAACAGTTGCATAACGTGATACGAGCTCGGGTCATATGTTTCTATGCAACAACAGGTTAGCCTCCGAGTCTGTTGAAGCAGACCTGGACGTCCAGCTGCATTGTTCGTCCGGTTCGGAGGCCGAGCCAGAGAAGGTGGTGCTGCGTGCGGAGAGCCCGCCTCTCGCCAGCGCTTTCGCCCTCTCCACATCCTTCGAAGAAGATGTCCTGGACCTAAAGTGAAGACAATCCCACCGTGCACTTCTCTGCCCACCCATTCCCGTACTGTCACCATTATTTTATTGTTTTTGGTTGGTTTGCTTTTAATTTGTTGTTTGTTGGAATTCCTTTTTTCTTGTTTTTCTTGTTGTTTCTATCCCTGTATCTTGGGTCTCCCCATTCATCGGACGAGATGGGTGCAGTGGGAGTTAGAAGACGCGTCTGTGTGCGTTTGTTTTTCGCGAGCGGTCCCTCAGCCACTGCGTGTTGGGTGTTTGTGTTGCCCCGCAGCAAATAACCCAAAGAGGCGGTGAGGTTGTGTAAGATGCCGTGGTTTACTCAGAATTCTGCAACAGCCTTGAGATAACGGTTTGATCCCAAACCACAAACTGAATGTAAATCTGCGCACCGAGGCACGACAAAAATCTCTTGCGTTCACAATGCCCTCTGAAGTTGCTAGAGCTTAATATGTGTTGTATATTATGTGATTATTTCTGATCCACTTTCAAATGTTGTATGATATGCATATGTATGTGTACATCTGTTTATACATGGAAATGCATACACAGCGACAGGCATGTATGCCTGTGATGCATATTTATAGATATATTATAAAAATCCATTTTATTCCCATATTTAGTAAAAGTATGATGTTTTATGCTCTCTGCACATATTAGTCCTTATTCCTCTCCTCATTCACAGTATACAGGTAGACAGGGCTGGAGGCAAAGTCTCCCACAAGTGCCATTTCCCAGCATTCTCCACTGAACTACACCTCTAACAGTCATCGTATTCTGGTGTCTGACAGTAGCAGCCATGATTGTAGTCCTCATTAGATTACTATGGTGTCTCACAACTCCAAATATCTCTGACTGGAGGCACGCTCTCAAAGCCACATGCACTCAACATTTTACCCCACAAGAATGAGGCATACTTCAATCTGCATGTCCTGCCTTTGTGTTGTGACTTCTGCGCAAAAAGAATCGCTTCTTTGGAAACCATGAGGTCCGCGATGTCATACCAAACATAGCAGCATAAAGTAAACCACGACCGGAGAAGTGTGGATGTTTTACTAGACTGGCATGTGTGATGGCCCGAGGTACAACGGTACAGCAAAGGAATTATAGACCAAACTACAAATTATACACAATAACTAAAGTTAAAGGTGCTATTGATAACATTCAGACACTATATGCCATATTCTCCCTCCCCCATTCATTGCATTTACTTCAAAACAAGTGGTTGCCAGTTCAATGTATAACCTACATATGTTATGGTTAAGTGGAGTGAGACGCAGACAGACAGTCATGTCAAGTGATGACTCTTTCGTGGTAGAGTAAAAGTCGAACAAGTCAATCGCCGATGACAAAGAGATACCACGTGATACCAACACTGTTATACTATTGGCTCACAAGCCTTGTTAAAAGTGAGAACCAAATGTCAGATATCTTCCACGGATATAAACAAAACATTAATTTTGGACCCACCAAAACAGTCATATTTTTTTTTTTTTTGAGGAAAATGCCATACTTTCATTCGGAACCTTTTTAAAAGCTCTGTGGATGTATTTTTTTTTTTAAATGATTCGTCTACATAAAAGATGTTATCAAGATAACCTTTAAAATAAAGTTTATTGTCATAAACTGAAATGATAAAAGCAGAATTTGATCAAAACGTAAAAAGCTAAAACTATCTTGACTACTAATCACACTAAAATAAAGTATTTTTCTGTATGTGGAAGATGCAGAAAGGTAATGTATTTTGAAATGCTCCCAATTATTGGAACAATGTAACAATTTAAAACATATATATATTGCTTATATTGCACAATAATCCATTTCAAATACACAACAGAAAACATACTGAATCTAGATAGTTGTACCTTTGCGGAATTGCTGCCTTCAACTGACTAAAATGAATACCAAGAGTAAAATAACTGTCCATGAAAACTAACTTAAACTAGCATTTAGGGATTCCGTACCGAGCCATAAAGTTTTGCTGGTTTTCATTTCAGATGTCTAATAAGACTCTGATTTACAGCCGGGGCACCTGGTGCAAGGGTGCAGCTATGAATTATGGGCCAATTTACGGGACACCGGTGACACTCCAATTTCCTGTTATTCCCATAGCATCCCATGTGTTCATTGAAAAACGGCTATACGTGTCTTAGTAGTTTAATTTACTGATCAATTAACTTACAGGTTTTTGACAGCAGTTCTTGGCACTGATAACCAAATGTGAACTGGCTGTCCTTCATTCAAAATCTGTCTAGGAAGGACAACTTTTACTCTGAACAAGGAACGTTTTATTCCCACTTGTTCCAGTTTGTCCCTGACATCCTGACTTTTGTGATTATTATGTAAATTTGAAACCAATCCAGTAATAGGGTGAACTCAAAAGGGTACACCAGCAATTTAGTATTGCATTTCCATAAAGTTGGAAGACTCAGAAGAGATATGTCTGAGGCAGAAAGTTCCATCCAGAAAACTACTATTTTGACAGTAGTCAGAAGTATTCTTCCTCGTTTTTGGCACCTCACTACTTCAACACCATTCAACGCAGAAACTTTGTTCGAACTTCAAAATGTTCAGCTCATTGAGGACATTTTCTGAATTCCTTTTAGTGTTTTTGTTTTTTCATTTATTCCAAAATATTTAGATTTTTTTGTACAGTAATTTCCCCCACACTACACTATTTTTTCACCAAAAGAAAGGGAAGTTGGTCCTTTTTCAAATAATATAACTATCTAAGGCTGAGGACACACCAAGTCGACATCAAAGAACTAGCGGCGACAAAGTCTTGTCTTGGCCAAAAAGTTGCACTCGAACACACCGCAAAGACTACAGCCGACGGCCAACTACCACGTATGTTCTGCGCCTGCGTGAGAGGAAATATCTCTCCACACCAGCAGGCAGCACTGGTCTGTATCCGTCATTCAAAAAGGGAAACCGGAATACTTGGGACTGCGGATATACAAGCCGTTGTTGTGATACGTAGATGAAACAAAGCGGGCATCTGCCGACCATTTTCACACCACTCAGCATCATTCCAGATGTTCATGTCGCTGTGAAAATATCCGTGTGTTGGAATGATCGGATAAGATGAAGATGACACTTGAGAAGAGCCTTCTGTGTGTGTCCTCTTGACTTTATGCGTTGGCTTGCTTTCCTCACTTCCGTTTCTCTTCTCGTGCACCGATTCGTTTAAGCTGAACTGCCAATCAGGGTGATTTCTCTCACCGACGAGCTCTGCCCCCGATTCAACATGAATCGGCCCAAAAAACTCGCTCAAAAAACTAGGCCGACAGACGCTCACCGACGGCCCCAAACTCTCCGACGGCTGACCGTCAGCTTGGTGTGTCAAGACCTTTAGACATCAACTGTTTTGCCCTTATTAAGACACCTCAACTCCTTCTCCATACACTAAAATACTAATTTCAACACTTTTCATTAGTTACACTATATTTTGCACCCTTTATCCCTCTCCTACTAAAACAACTCATCATGCTCCGTTCAGCTGCTCCTCCGTATAAAGTTAAGCCAGCGAAGCTCCCCAGCCATCCATCAAGCAATACAGTCCAGCTTCCAGCTCTTCAAGCAATGCTGTTAAGCTGATACGTGAAGCAATACAGCTCAGTTTTAGCTTTTCGGCAGCCAGCAATCGCACCACAGTTTCTTCAGAAATTGCATTCTCTAGTATAGTATAAATAAACGTTGTCGTTGTACTGAGGAAGTTGCATCTGTCCTGTGAGTCAGTACGAATGCTGGAAACAGGGACATGAACTCCAGACGGTAAAACCCAAAGAGAAAGCTTTAAGGATCCACTGGTAGGTAGGGCAACAAACTGGGAGCAGTGGTTCTGACTATGCTTATGTAGGTATGAGAGCGCCTCTATGTGGTGGTTTCACAACACAGCAGCCTTCAGATCTCGCATGGGCCTCCTCCTCTTTCCCCCTCACACCTGTCCTCTGTTCTCCTGCTGCCTGTCTCAGTATGAAGTCCTCCAACACAACTCAGAAAAACTAAAACGGGAAGAAGAAGACCGGGGATTGGGCTTTTTACAAAGGAACTCTACTTCAGTGTTTATTACTCTGAATGAGTGTGGGTGACTGGGGGACGCCTGGCAGTTACAGTTTGTGACACTGCTTCTCCCACTTCTGATGTTCCTCTTTCTCCTGTATTTCTGTCAAGTACTCTTTGTTCCTACCTCCCCTTGGCATTTTCACTGTTTTGTTTTTTTTGGTTTGGTTTGGTTCTTTTTGTATTTGAATCTATATTTACTGTTTAGACTGTTGCTGAACCTCTCTGTGATATCAAAATGAAAGAAAAATAACAAAAAAAACACCAAGTGTCTTAAAATATTGTATCGCCATCGTTTTTAATGCCAAGTACTACTTGTAAATGTTTGTGTATCAAATGTGGCCTCAAATGAAACTGAACTATATTATTATTCTGATTATTATTTGAGCAATTATTTTAAACAAGTGCTGTAGACCACTGCTGTGAAAGTAGTCGATTCTGTTCATTGATATGTAATAAATATTTATGAAATTTGAACTGTTTGGCTTTTTTTTTCCTCAGTTTTTTACCAATCATAATGAAATGTTGAACATTGTAGGACTACCAACAGAGTCATTAAATCATTTTTGGAATAATCAGTTCCCTGCAGTGCACCAGGATTCACGAGGCCCGAGTTGCTGTTTAGGTGGGAGCATCTCACGCAGGCCGATGTTTTGAACAAATGTTACACAGCCAGTGTCTGAGGTGTCTGGAGGGGTGTTTGATGCATCAAGGCACCAAACACAATGTTCAATCACACAATCACCTGAAAATACAAATTGTTGTGGTAGAGTAACACCGGCTCTAGATGGGACCATTTGCGTTTTTGCGTCAGCCACCGTAGTTCTCTGACACGCCTGGCACACGGGAGAACTTTCAGTCTGCAGCGTCACCACTAGATGTCGTCAGATTCTACACACTGCACCTTTAAGTAAAGGATCTGAATACCTCTTCCACCACTCACTCTCTCTCTCTTTCACTCTCTCTCTCTCTCTCTCTCTCTCTCTCTCTCTCTCTCTTTATTGAATAAGGCGAGCCTGAACAATAGCCCATCCCAGCCAACATAAACTGATCTCTAGACGGGGAACAGCCAGGGGCAATGAAAAAAGAGCTTTTGTAACACTACTCTGGCATGAAAAAAAACAATAAAAACTGAGAAAGTTACATTTTTATAGAGCAATACATTTCCGGTTACTCAACACATTAGATCACATCATGGTCTGTGATTTCTGTGTGCGTGACTCAGGCCTCGCAGCTCATTAACCGGTGAGTCCATAACGGCAAAGAGAGGAAAAGTTAGGCGTACTGTATATAGGAAAGAGGTTTCCTTTCACCCTGAAGGTATAGGCAAGTTGGGGCGACCTCACGGCTGACGCATACAGGATATAGTCACACCCCTGTGTCCCTGACATGTCATTAGCTTTATGTTTCACCCAGATTATGTATTGCTAAGGCTCATTCACTCAGAGCAAAGGCTTTTCAGTCCTCCCACGCTCTCAGGTTTTTTTTCTTCTTTTGTTTGGAATAAAAACTCCATAATCACAAAACATTACACCTGTCATCACTGGAAATGGGATTCATGTTAGGGCTGGGAAAATTTAGTTTTGAGCCAAAGTCACGCGAGCCACACATTTCACTCATGATGCAACAGGTGCTTTGAGGACGTTGACATGCAGACCACACATGCTGTAATTATGTTCATTATGAGTGCACGACTAGGCGCTCTTGCTGTCTGTCAGTACATCTAAGGCCTCCTAGCACCCTCCCGGCCCCTCAGGATATGACAGTGAACACAGCACAGCCGACGGTCTTGCATAATAGGTGGAGGAATGCTGGAGCTTTGCCGCGCACGTCTAGATCATCTCACTCTCACACAACAACACACACAAAAAATGGGCCCAGTTCCCTTAACACTAGCACACACTACAGTCTCTGCACGACCAGGCCAAGTCAACCCAATGATCTCTCTATCAAAAGACAATTAAAGGAACAGTGTGTAACATTTTGGCCATCAGTTTTCTTTCTCTGCAGGTTGGTTGCAACCAACTGAGTACCCCTCCTCTCACTCTTCCCTTTTCAAGACTGCGGTAACGTGAGCTGCCGAGTGCAAAACCGTGGTAACGCCGTTCGCCTCGCTCAGAGGTCATCCATACCATAATAACACTACTTTAGGAGAAGTCAGACGGCGGCTGGCGGTACCGCGGTTTTGCGCTTTGTGGCTCACGTTATCGCAGTTTCACAAGCGTGTCGGAGAACTACGGTGGCCCGTAAAAACACGCAAAAGACAAATGACTCTCTAGGTCAGTGTTTGGTTTGTCCGTTCTGTACTGTAGAAACATGGAGGAGCAACATGACGGACTCCTTGAAGAGGACCCGCTCCCTATGTAGATATGAAGGGCTCAAAATGAAAACACAACTATTCTGGTGGTTATACACTGATAAAAACATCCCCTGAAAGAACACACATTCAAGTAAACTTGGTTGCATATGCAAATTGTTTTATTGTCAACAAAAATACATCTAGGGGTTAGAAAAAATAACTGTATACATTAAATTGAATAATAAATTATTAAGACAATAAAAAATAGCATTGAAATATGTTTTCACAGATAAAATTCTTTTGTCATTTTCTTTCTCTTCAGGTTGCGAGATTTATTCTCAGTCCAAACTCTTTTCTTCTTCCTTAAAATTGACTTAACTTGAGAGACAGTTTCGCTCAAACAGTAATCAAACTGTGTTTCACTGAGTGGTACTTTCAGTCACCATGTCAGGATCCATTATGCTTTTGCTGAACATAGTACGCAAAGAAATGTTAACTCAACAGATGGAATATCCACACAGGAAACAGATGAAGCCACGGTAGACACAACGCCACATGAATGGTGGTGTGTAAACACAAAAGGGGGGCAGGTAGGAACATAGAGTGATAGAAATTCTTCCAACGTGGCTTAACCTACATGTCTATAGCTGTCTGTCAGTGAGTTTTAAATTCCGACAGGTCGTTTTAACGACAATAATTAACTTCATTTGTATTTTAAATAGTACAGTACAGGATGTCAACTTCAAATAACTTTAAAGGCATTCTCACATTTCAACGTTGTAAATAAAATACTGACGAAAATCTCACAAAACCAGCTGTGGTGTCCCACACCTTATATTGCACTCTCACTGACATTCTTGTCTTGTTCTCCCTCCTTGGAGGCCTCTCTGGTCTCCTCCTCCTGCTGCTTTTTCTGACACAGGTCAAAGGTCGACATCTTTCCAGCCAGAACATCATCTCTAGTTCAGTTCCTCGTTTCTGGATATTTAGGCATACGCTGCGACTGCCATCAGGATCTGCACAGCCATAGAGATAGAAGGTATCTGTGCGACGATGTAGGCCACAGAGCGGGTCGGCGCTTGCAGGGCACACAGGTAGGCAACGCTGTGCAGCACACGACCCATGAAGAAGACCAGGAAGTGAAGGCGGGCCACAGCCAACGAGGGTCCAGTCATGGAGTAGATAGCACCCAGGAAGAGGAAGGGGAGGATGTTCTCAATGTCGTTAATATGAGCCCTGCAGCAGAGAAAAAGTGATTTAGTCACACGTGTTTCCTGTAATGTTGTGACTCAGCTACCGGTGACGTAGAGTGAAGTGATGATATAGTAGAAAGTACTGTGATTCAGTCAAATTGTGTATTACTTTGTGCTTTCTTCTGTAATTGGTAATCTGGATTGTGGAAAATCCTTGCTCATCACTGTGGGTCTGTAATGTCTCATTAAGGTGACGCTTCAGTCTGGACAAGACCATGCATCACAGCAGCAGACGTCTGTGACTTTCTCCTTCTGGCAGCCAAAGTCGGACCAGCTACTTATCAGCCACACTATTTCCCTGCTTCCCCTCCACCAACTGGGATCAACTTTTGAATAATATTATTCTAGGAAACCTGCCATGTTCACAGTTCTTGCAGAAACAACACGTAAAAAAAAGAAAAAGATGATGAGCTTCGCAGATTATTTGAAAGCATCAACTAAGCCAGATTTTGTCTGGTTTTCCCGTCACAAGTGCATGGGTGTTTCAGAGAAAACAGAAGGGAAAGCTTTTAGTAGTAGGAAAAAATGTGCTGCTCTCACTGCTGTCACGGTTCATTTTCTGACAAGTTAAAACAAAGTAGTAAAGCATGTCTCCTACAGGCTGCCAGCTCTTATTGAAAATGAAAGGAGGAAAAAAAAGCTTTTCTTAAAGGGCCAATGTGTAGGATTTTGGGGGATCTAATTAGCAGAAATGTAATATAGTATTCATAACTATGTTTCCATTAGTGTATAATCTCCTGAAACTAAGAATCACTGTGTTTTCGTTAGCTTAGAATGAGTCCTTCATATCTACATAGGGAGCGGGTCCTCTTCACGGAGTCCGCCATGTTTCTAAAGTAGCCCAGAGCAAAAGAAAAAAAACTCTGGCTCTAGAGAGAGCCTTTTGCGTTTTACGTTATCTGAAGACCACCGTAGTTCTCCAACACGCTTGTGAAACTGCAGTAACGTGAGCAGCAGAGTGTAAAACCGTGGTACCGCCTGCCGCCCTCTGACTTCCGTTGCTCCTAAAGTAGTGTTATTATGGTAAGGATGACCTCTGAGCGAGGTGAACGGCGTTACCACGGTTTTGCACTGGGCGGCTCACGTTATCGCAGTCTTGGAACGGGAGGAGTGAGCAGAGCAGTTGGTTGCAATTTGCAACCACACCACTAGATGCCACTAAATCCTACACACTGTCCCTTTAAATAATTATTGGAAAATTAACAAAATTTTGCATCTGATTATTTGGCGTATGCGGGTACACACAATGACTGAGTAACAATTATGCAACAGCCTCATGATGTTATCAGTTGAACACTTGTAGGTCATTTCCTGTGTTGGGTAGCTATACATTATAGTCTACATTTTGCTGACGCACTTATAATACCTTTTACTGGTAACACTTTACAATAAGGGTACATTAATTAACATTAGTTAATGCATTAATAAGCCTTAATTAACACTTAATTAACAGTAACTAAAGTGTCTAGTAAGCATTTACTAATGGTGTTCATGTTAACTAAGGTATTAATTTATACATTATTTAAAGTTTTAAAAGACGTTATTAACATCAGTTAATACAGTAATAAGAATTAACTAACAGCAGCTAAGCCATTTCATTGAGAGAAAACTGTTTTTATAAATGTTTATTTACAATAATGGTATATTAATTAACATGAATTAATCATAAATAAGCCTTAATTTTAACAGTTAATTAACAGTAACTAACGTGTATAATAAGCATTTACTAATGGTCATGGTAACCAAGGTATTAATGTATACATTATTTACTGTTTAAAAGGACATTATTAGCTTTAGTTAATACACTAGTAAGCATTAACTAATGTTAATTAATGTACCCTTATTGTAAAATGTTACCCTTTTACTTGTAATGGAGTATTTTTACATTGTGGTATTACTACTTTTCACTTAAGTAAAGGATGTGAATACTCCCTCCTGGATTCTACAATAATAATCTAGTCAAAAAAAAAGAACTTTAAAAGTAAACATTTCTACAATTTAAAAGCATGTCTTGGCCAAACATTGTGCTCTCTTACCTCCGGCATCTTTCCACATATAGATCCTCTCTGTGAAACTGTAAACCTCCATGTCTCAGCGAGTCCTCGGGGTTGGCAAAAGCCTTTTCAGAGAAGAAGAAGAAAAAAACACTTTGCATCAGTGAAAGTTTCCTGACATTATGTTGCTTTTTTGGAACTTTCATTCGTTCTAAATCATAGTCATGTTGCTTTTTTGGAACCTTATCGTTCTAAAAATCATATAGTCACTCACCTTTTTGCGCAGCCTCACTTGTCCCGTTATTATCGCTATAATGTACATTTTGATCACCAGAAGCACGCCGTAGAAAACAAAACAGGAGAAAACTTCATTTTTGATCATGACTGCCATGGTTTTTGTTTGAATTATCCAAACTGAGCTGTGGAAGAAGAAGAAGAAGAAGAAGAAGCTCTCTGAGGTCGGTGCGTCCGTGCGTAAAGCTGCTAGAAAGTGAGAGTGAGCCAGAAGGAGTGAGCAGCCTGTTTTGTACTTGAAGCCCCCACCCACTTACCAAAGTTATGATGCAAGTAACATGGAAGAAATGGAATGTTTCATTCATAATTCTGTGAATCCCAGAGTGAGTAAAATACACAAAGTGCGCTAAATTTGTTCCCTGAGGCTATACATATAAAAGTCACAGGGGCAGTAATGGAAGAAGTATTCAGATCGTGTACTTGGAAGTAGCCTAGCCCTACTACTATTGGGTGATAGTGGACAATATCCTTTTAATTGTAATCTGATTTTAGAGGGAAAATAGCCCATTTATGAGATTGTTTTAAGGGCTTTAATTTTGAAATTCTACATCAGAATGTCCTGATACTGTCTGAGTGATACTTTAAGGTGGTGTACTTTTATTCTGAAGTGAAATTAGTCTTTGATAGTGGACTGTTTCCTTTTTTCAATTCTATCTATCCTAAGTGAAATTAGGTACTTAGTAGAAACAGGGAGGTGCCGAGTGTGAGGTGGTATATACTGTAATTTAGAAGTTAGATCAGTCTTTGGAAATGTATTCTTTAATATTAAGTGTGACGAAGTATTTACACAATTGGAATAATATTTTTCTCTGAACTACATTTTGGAGGCGGTTGTTTTTCTTTTAAATTATCATTCATTTAATTTAGTATTTCATATGTATTGATTTTATATGTTTAATTATTCATTCACTGACCTCTTGAATGAATCTGAATGGCCCATCACGTTCATCAGAATGGTGCTTTTATTTTGAAGGCCTATCACGTTCATCAGAACCGTGCTTTTATTTTTAAGTCAGTTGTTTTGTTGTGTAGACCTAACGTTACTTAGTAGACTGTTTTTAAAAGTGGTACTTTTTCTGAAATCATTTTAGGGTTAATATGGTTAACATTATTGTGTAAAAAAAAAAAAAAGAAAAAAAAAAAAGGTTACATAGGCTATATGTTAATTGTTAATTAGCTAATTGTTAATTAGCGTTAATTAGCTAGTCGTTAATGAGCTAATCGTTGATTGTTGATTTGCACGCTCTGACATGCTAATTGCTAAATTGCTCTTCAGTGAGGTGTGTGACGTCTTTCTGACGTTTGTGGCTGTTTATATTGAACAGAGATGACCTTCAGACAGGTGAGTACAACAACAACAAACTCAGTCATTGTTGTAAAACAAGTGTGTCCACACTCGCCAGCTCTCTTTTTACTCCCTTAATGTGTGTGTGTTTGTGGCTACAGGCAGTCAACATGGAGTTAATATTGTTTAAATACATCTCTGTGCTGCCTGCTTTGATGATGTTTTAGCTGCTATGTGGCTTAATAATGCTTGTTCCATGGTGTCCATAGACTTTTTATTCATTGGCTGTCTTTGTGTGTAATTGTCTGCCTCTTTTCTGGTTAATTCTTGTGTAATTGATAATCAGTTATGTATCATATATAGAAAAAATATATATATTGTTGGTTTGGACACAAGGTCCTCTGTGATGTGTATACATAGGCCAGTGGTTCCTAAACCTTTTCCCATCAAGGACCCCTAAACTGACAAAAAGAGACCGTGGACTCACCCAGGGTATAAATTGAAAAGTAATATGGTAATATTGTAAATTATATTGAAAAAGTATTAAAGAGTAATGTTGCACATGACTTTCTGTCATTGTGTTACTTATGGATGGAATTATAGTGAAAATACATTCTTAACCTTTTTGCTGGGTACCCCCTCAATGACCCCTGGGGGTCCGAAAACCACCGATAGGCTACTTTTCTTTTTTCTTTACCCCCTTGAAGATTGAAATACAGAAGAAATGTACACTCTGAACTGTATTTTGAACAAATTTGAAACACTTTGAATACTTTAGGGTAGCTATTTCTTAATACATCATTTAAAAATTAAGTGTAAAATCTGAAAAGTAACTAGTAAATATAGCTGGCAAATAAATGTAGTGGAGTAAAAAGGTACAATATTTCCTGCTGAAATAGATAGAACCTGTCTGTCTGTCTGTCTGTCTTATTTTTGTATCCTAGCAGGAAATTTCACAGTCATAGTGGAGTTTAAGTATGAAGTAGCATAACATGCAAATACATAAGTAAAGCACAGGTATTTCCTGTAAAGGAGTGGAACTGCACAGTTGAGGATCAATTATGTTTCTTCAATAGAGAAACTGATCATGAACTGACTCATATGTCTGTGAGCCAGCATAGCCGTCATGTCTTTCCTTTGTATTGCTGTGGTAATGCTCAGAAAAAGATTTCATGTTGCAGCTGCTGGCTAAATATGGGTTGAGCGGTTGGTTGCAAAACAAGGAAAATTACAACTGTAATTTAGATTGCAGTGGATCCGGTATTTTGGTTGCGCAACGTCATAATATGTCATCATTTTACGTAGTACAGTATTACGAAAGTATTTTATTGATGACAGCAGTGGTGGAAAATAACTAAGTATATTTACTTAAGTACAATTTTGAGGTATTTGTCCTTGAGTATTTCTATTTTATGCTGCTTCTGTAGTTTAACTCCATTACATTTCAGAGAGAAATGTACTTTTTACTCAACATTTCAAACAATAGTAACCATGGAGATTAAGATTTTACATACAAAACACATAATCGTATAATCATACATGAAGTAATGTAATCATACATTAGATAAATAGATTCAGCATAAGAAGTACTTTTGATGCTTTGAGTAAATTCTGCTGATAAAACTTCAAGTAACATTTTTAAGTCGGGACTTTTACTTTTAATGGAGTATTTTTTAGACCATGGTATTTCTACTTTTACTTAAGGTACTTTAGGTACAGTGTGTAGGATTTAGTGGTATCTAGTGGTGAGTACCCCTACGCTCACTCCTCCCTTTCCAAGACTGTGGTAACGTGAGCCGCACAGTCCAAAACCATGGTAACGCCGTTTGCCTCGCTCAGAGGCCATCTTTACCATAATAACACTACTTTAAGAGCAACGGAAGTCAGACGGCGGCCGGCGGTACCACAGTTTTGCACTCTGCGGCTCACGTTACCGCAGTTTCACAAGCGCCTCGAAGACGGTGGCCTTCAGGTAACGTAAAAACACAAAAGGCTCTCTCTAGAGCCAGTGTTTGGTTTGTCCATTCTGGGCTACTGTAGAAACATGGGGGACTCCGTGAAGAGGACCCGCTCCCTATGTAGATATGAAGGACTCATTCTAAGGTAACGGAAACACCACAATTCTTAGTTTCAGGTGATTATACACTAATGAAAACATAGTTATGAAAATGATATTCCATTTCTGCTAATTAGATCCCCCAAAATGTTACCCACTGTTCCTTTAAGTAAAGGATCTGAGTACTTCTTCCACCACTGGATGACAGGATATCACGGTAATAAAATATGCAACAAAAATCATCGGAAAAATCAAAAAGATGAATCTAATATAGTGGATATTGTCAACAAACAACTCTCACATCCTATTCCTCTTCAAATCCAGTCATCACGTTTATTGCAAATACGCCACGTCCTGTGTATTTTCTCATGTTTGTTTACATCTCGGTTGTAGGTGGAGTGTCAGCCATCGGTGCCCTGTGTCTGCCAGTCCAAGGTGAGAGAGCTGCCTGAGCTGCTGTCATCACAGCAGTCCTCAGCGTCAGAGAAGGAGGACATGTAGTGGAGGCCCGTCACCCTGTGGTAGCCTCCCTGGAGCATCTGTGGGTAGGCGGTGAGCTCCATGGCCCTGCGGCTGGTCCTGCTCACCCTCACAGTCCACATGTCAACCAGCTGGGAACACATGGCACAGCCCATGGTGTGTGTGTGTGTGTGCAAACAGGTCAGGAGACAGATTATACAGGTATAAACAGTTCCTCTACACACAGGCGTCAGTATGCTTGCTCATCCTCACTACTTCACCAGCTTCTCTGATATATATTTTGCACGTGAGAAATACATTATTTATAATATATTTACATATACTGAGATACTAATATTTAACAATCCAGTGTATTTGCAATTAGGGGTGATGCGATATACCCCGTATTGGCGATAACCGTGACATCTAAAAAATGTAATATTGATATCATGTTAATAATACACATATGATAACATTGTGTAAATAATCCAGCCCCTCTTAAATCATTTTATATATATACAGTTATGGTTACAGACTTTCTCTCCACCTCTTAACACTTGTATTTTGAGTGTAATTCATGTGCCAAAAAAGACACAAAACCCACAATAAACAAAGTTAACGATGAATATAACTGATATTGTTATTATTATTTTAAAACTTTCTATAGATATTACGATAATATCCTTATCAATAATCAATAATATACCTGCAAATTACTGCAATATGGGTAAATTGTTAAAGTTTCAAACATTGTAAAAACATGACCACATATTTTCCATATATTTCTCAGATAAATATAAGAACAAGAGGACATGTATGATCATTATATTTTGCAAACATTCAGATAAATAGCAATATATTGGCATGTATAGCAAAATAGATGCGGGGTGCTTCCCTGGAATGTGTGTATCTGGATTTCTTTCCATAAAAGGCTTGCAGTGAAAAAAACATATAGACAAGCAGAGAATGGGAGGCGCAGCACAAAGTACCGCAAAACAAGAAGTGCAGGTACTGATCGAGTTCTCTCTTGTTGTCAGCAACCAGAAAAACTCAAGTTTCACATCCAGCCCTGCCTGCAGGGCCCGACAAGGGTTATGAGTTGTAAGGTCACAGAGTCATATCATCTCAGGGTGTTCTTCGTCTCTAAGAGCTGCCAGACACGGCATGTAAATATTTACAGCGGTCGCTTTTGCAGAAAACCACAGAGAGAGTTCCCAGAGAGAGGAGCTGAATCAGTGTGCTACAGTCTCCTCTCAGGATTTCTTTCCGGTGACTCGCTCCTCTGACGATACTGCAGCACTTTGATTTTTGCTTTAGCTGGGTGCAGGATCACCAAAGGGCCTGCTCATACCGGAGCTTTGATAAATGAATTGCTTCCTGTGTCGTGTTGGTTATCCTCTCTTCAGCTTGATGAAACATGACCGTCAAATGAGATGTAACATATACCTGCGGAAAGAAAAGGATGGATGGTTAGTTATCGACAGATTAATACAGACATTCCACTGTCACTTTTCATGCTTAGACTGTTGTCTGTTAAATAGGCGTTATCGGTCGCTATAAGCACCATAGATGTGGGTCAGTAGGGACCATAATAATTATGGCAGGAGCAGAAGCGGGTGATGTAGTATTACTAGTATAGACAGCACGAACCTCCATATTGGGTAGTTGTTTTTGTGTTCACAAGAGCTTTTGTTGCCTAAACCTACAGAGGCCTTTTTGTTTGTGTTCAAAACGTTAGAACATGTTGCTTTTAAGTTTCACTTTCACTTTTACAATGTATAAGGCCCCTAATAATCCACATCTGTGGTGCTTATGGCGACCTATAACAACTATTTAATGGCCATAACAGTCGAACTGGGAGCACTTTTCAAGGCAAGTTAAAGGACAAAATGTTGCCCCAATCTGATAATAAGACAGTACAAATGTAAACGGCATGCGCACAAGAAATAGAAAATGTAATAATAAAACCCCCAAAAAATTATTAAACTAGATTCACAAAGAATACAATAGATATAAGAAACATTTTATAATATGAATACAAAACAAATACATGATTAAACTATAAATAATGGTGATAGAATATTCTAATGAAAAGCCAGTGGGCAACCTCCAGGTCTGAAAAGTGAAGCCAATGTGGAAGTGCCTCTTAAACCTGCATTCTTTCTAATAGCCAGCAGGGGGCGACTCCTCTGGTTGCAAAAAGATGTCAGATTGTATAGAAGTCTATGAGAAAATGAGCCTACTTCTCACTTGATTTATTACCTCAGTAAACATTGTACAAATGAGTTAATGGTCTCAGTTGCTAGTTTCAAGTCTTCTTCAATACAGCATGATGTTCATTTAGTAAATTATGGTTCCATTTAGAGTCAAATAGACCATAAAGTAGGGGATGCTTTAGGGCGGGGCTACCTTGTGATTGACAGGTCGCTGTGTGGTCTGGTGTGTTTTCGTTTTAGAACTTTAACCTACGAACAGCAGTCCACAAACAAATGGGTGACATCGCGGTGACTACGTCCACTACATCTGTGTGAAAAGCAAGGCTCAAGACTTGGGTTGAAAGTTTAAGGATATCAACACGTTAAGCTGCTCTCAGATCCTCGGAGCAGAAAGCTGCCTCACTCAAAATGTCTGTCCTACACTTTGAAACAACCAAGTATAATGTGCACTCTCCTTCTAGTCCTAGTGAGCACTTATTCATGACTCTTGTAGCAAACATCCAGGAGTGCTGTGAGCACAGTAGGAGAGGGGTACCCAGTGCACACTCTGAGGTAAAATGGGGGAACCACTCAAGTGTTCATAATCTGGAATATTAAAAAAATGTATATACAATCCTGGCAGAATCCAGTTTGTTTTGACAGCTGCAGCAACAAACCAATCACTTCCACAAGAGCTATCTTAGCTACTAACATTACACATCGTGTATACTGTGTGTACTTCATACAATTAGGGAACATATTCAAAACAGTTCAAGATTCAAGATTCAAGATGTTTATTGTCACGCCGGTTGTACAGGTACAAACGTGTGAAATACTAGTTACACAGCTAGAGGGGAATTCATGCAGGCTCCCTTTCCATTTCACATCGGCACAGATATCTCCATGCATAATTGGTCATTATTCCACTTCATTAATGCAGATTTCAAACCTGCCCTCCTAAATCTATCATCTGACCTTCATCATGCACCAGACAGCCGTTAGCAAGTGTGTAAATGACATGAATGATGAGGATGGAAAGGAGAAGTGGTCTGCTGCTACTCGCCACACCCTTCCCGTCCTGGTGAATAGTCACAGCAGGGGCAACCCTCTTAAAGCCTCTGACTGTATTGTGATCTGCTGATGTAATATCTAATGGCCTGTACTACTCCTATGGGATGTTTAATTATTCATCAATATATCTGGTGTGTATCGAAATGCATCCCTTACAGCGTACAAGTTAGTATCCCATCACGCAGTGCAGGAAACATGCCAATGTTTAAGGGACTGTGATGTGTACGGATGCTGCAGATGCATTTGTGTCCTCTAAGCCAGTTTTTGTTTTTTTGTCTCTTACCTGAACAGCGTGTCAGCTCTGCTGTCTTCAAGAATGCTCTCAGTTTGTGATCATCATATCGTCTCATCAGCCCGGTGTGTTTTCCTCTCGGTCTGCCTCCGTCTGGGCTAGATACGGCTCAGCATGCCGTATGGGACTTGAGATGACATCACAGCTGCTCACTTGAGAGTCGCCCCCTCTTTCTCAAATCAAAACAGGTAAACCCTCCCATCCTGTCTCTTACACTAATATTCTGTCTGTAGACAACACAAGTTACATTAAAAGAAGCATTTTAACTCTAGATGAGTAGTGATGAAGCCAAAATGGACATAATCCAAGTCGTTTTGTCAAGGGAAGTACTGTAGTAATGCATTTAAATATGCATATGCTGATTTGTCTTGACATATTTATGTATTTCAAAGAGGTAGTATTGCACCTGTCAAAGAGTCGCATCAAGTTGGAGACAGATTTTTAGAACATTTGTCGAAATCTTTGCAGCAGAGGACGAGATATCCTGTAATTCCCTATAATGCAATCAATAGCGTCTTTTACATAGACCCGGCCTCCTTGCTAAGGTAAATGGCCATGTCTTTTTAAGGAATAGTTAAGATAATTTTGGGAAGTTCGCTTATTCACTTTCTTGCCAAGAGTTAGATGAGAAGATTGATGCCACACTCAATATATGAGAGTGGTATCGATCTTCTCATCTGACTCTCTGCAAGAAAGCGAATAAGCACATTTCCCAAAATGTCAAACTATTCCTCCAACTGAACCCCATGCCCCTGGGTTGTAATGCATGCTTTTAAAGAGTCTTAAAACCTGGAAACGAGTTAGCATTTTAGCACTTCCAGTCCCCTCATCTGGAGGTCAGTGGGTTTTTAGTAAGATGCCTGAAATAAGGTCTGTGGTTAACAAGCTGAAGAGAATTTAACGTTTTGTTCTACGAAATAAAATACATCAATAAATATCCCACACCTGAATTTTGAAGCTTTTACAAGTCTTAAAAAAGGGTGGTTTCTAAAGTGGCTAAATGAGACTGCTAAACGTCATCACGCCGACTCGTCCTCCTTTACAGCCTCATTGTGTATACTCTCGTTCATGCGACCGTGATGTAGTTCCTTTATAGCCTAACGCTAGCTTTTTACTTCTGGCGATCGCATTTACGCTTCAAATAATAAAAGTGGTGTTCGTTTATTATCTCGCTGGACAAGGCGTGAAAGTATCATAGAGATTTGTTTGCCACGTAGCTTATTTTATGCAATAATCCAAAATCCAATAGAAAAATCCAATTGGTTTTTAGTCGAGGGAACCAGGGCGATGCTAACTTTCAGGATGGCCTAAAAAATACGTCATCCCTGCAGCACTCTATAAATGTGCAATCTCTAAGCCAAGGTAACCCTAATGACATCACTATGACATCACCAGGGTAATGTTCTCAGGCTTCACGAAGCTCCTTCGAAAGCCACAAAAAGACCTTATACGTCAGTTTAGGCTGAGAAGTGAAGCATGAAAAGTAAACTTCTTACACGTATAAATCACCCGGATCGGTGTCCCATGCGTGCTCGCATATGCGATTATGCGCGAAGTGACTGGGCTCCGCAGCGAGAACCGTTATCGTCTCCGACCGGGTGCCGGTGTCTCCCTACGAACGCGGTCGGGAGGCTGAAGCAGGAAAAGCCAACACTAGGATCAGCAGTGATTCATGGAGAGACCTTCGTCTGGTCAGCTAACATTGTGTTAGTGTGTCGCCTCACTGTTTTGAGCGATGCTCGTTGTTATCTATTTAGAGCGAGCCCGACGCTGACTTTCGTTGACTTAACGGCCACAGGTGTCGCTGTTAACAAGCATTTCGGATTCTTACAAACAGTCCCTTTTAAAAACAAAAAAAAATATTGTTTCTGTTTTCTTCCATTTTCAGTGCTGCTCGTTTTTTTGTTTTTTTCATATCACAGCAAAGAAAAAACACAAATCAAATCAAAGACCAGGCAATTTTAATCATTTTACCAGTCATGAGTAATTACATCAGTTATACAGACATTAAGACATCCCATTGAATTGAGGTCAACCACTTAAGTCCCATTTTTATCAAAGCATCACCATTATCATGACCACAACAGCCACACACTGTGAAATGTAAGGGAAAACATGAGTCAGTGAAATCCCGTTGTGCTGCCTCCAGGCTGTCATGATATTACTGATGTCCAACCACAGCAATGCATGTATGTTCCTGTGAAATGTGAAAATGGAAATCTCACACGCATAGCTACAGCACATGCCGTAACACAAGCAAACAAACATGGGTGGGGATAATTAAATAATTACCACTCTACGTTTCTCAACACCGCAATATTATAAGCTGCACTGCCGTTACTGTCGGCTGTTCAACCTGCTCTGTGTTTAACTGTCCAGTGTCTCTTTGATGATAAGATTGCACAAAGATTCATCTTTTTTTTTCATTGCACTTACTCCCCCTAAAGTATGTAAACATAGCACGCACACACACACACACATCCCCATAGTATCAATATCATCTCTGGTAGACTGGACTGGTCATGTGTAAAAAAGAAAAACACGTTTCTTAAGACAAATGGACAAATCAGTGTCCTCTCTTATATTAAAATTGGTGAATTGCTCTTTGGGCAACATTAACGGACAAAACAGCAAGACATTACTTTAGGCCGTGGTCTGGAATAAAAAATAAATAGCTGACGTTTGATGTGTCATAGCGGGAAAATTTCAAGTGTTTAGTAGTTAATGGTTTGGGTCACAGGATATTCAGGAGGGTGACGGAGACTCCGAGCCTCTAACGCAGATTTAGGTTCGGCAAAATCTCCATGTATTGAATGTCCTCGTCTGAGAGGGAAGGTGAAACTATAAGAAGGTTCACTGCTTGCTGTGTTAACGTTAAATGACATACAGTGACGATTTCTAGGCTGTAACGCAACCTTTAGTTATTATATTATATTAGACTTCATCATTCATCAGGTGACCAGACACATGACTCCTAAGGAATGACAATATTGCTCCGTAACTTCTGAACGTGTAAATAAGCGACTGTTTGCTAACAAGTTCGCCACATCAATTTAAAATGTGATGATGTGTCAACTTGTTACGGATGCCCCCAAGTGGCCAAAAAAAACAGTTATTTCAGATTTGACTGAAAAAAACAAAAAAAATAGACACCAAAAACTGGCAGAATAAGAAACGTTGACATCATTAAAACACAAAAGTCGATTTGCAGTATTGTCAAAAAACGCTGCCACCCAATCGACGCGCACTCTGTCATCTTGAAACTCCCTGGCTGACTTCCATTTAGGTGCACCTGTACTTTTCCTGCTATCAAAGTAGTCAAAGTATTTGGGTTACTGTCTGCTTGCCTTGTTAGATATATTGCTCAAGGGAATGTTAAAGCTGCTCTTCTGATAATTATATCTGCTGAGCTTGTTGAACTTGTCGGAATTTATCAGATTAAGTATGTTTCACAAGTCTGTCTCGCTCGTCTTGGAATCTCAAAGTTTTCCTAATTATAGCAAACTAACATTGTAGGACAGCAACAAACTATGATTCTTCCTTTTTGAGGCTGAGCTTCTTTATGTTGACGACTTCTTTTACATCTTTAAAAGGACTAGTTTGACATTTTGGAAGAAATTCAATACCCCTCTAATAATGTCTGAAACTAATTATGAAGCTGGAAGCAGGAGAAAAAGCTAGCCACAACATGTTGCTTTTAAACTTCTGTTTTGTACAGATTAAACAAACAAGAACATTTAATTGGTGAGCCTTAGAGGTACTAGTAGGCAGATGTTTTAATACCTTTAGAGCCAGGGTGTTTCCCTGCTTCCAGTCTTCGGCCGTTTAGACTGGTAAGTAGCGTTTTTTATCGGAGTGGATCTCCGACTTCTGGAGGTTTTTCTGTGCATGTCTAATAAGTATTGGTATTGGTATGGTATTTTACCATCAAACAGTAAATGAAAATTCTGAATTTTTTGTTTAATACTATCTTGGAATTTTAAAAAACAGTTTAAATGAATTGTGCTATTTAAACATAAAAATTCAATTTAACAGAAAAATAAATAATTCAATTTGGTTATACTAATTCAAAATTTTTATTTATTAATAATATAACAGAACAGCACAGTTACAATCGACATTCTTCTTATCTTGTGTTTCCCGTGTGTTGCTCACGCTACCGCAATGAGGCTTTAACTGCTTAAAATGTGGAGGCTATCTTTGAGACTATGCATCTGTACAGTAAAAAAAAGGCAAGCATGTGATTTATCTACAATGAGATAGAGGAGGGCATGGTTTGCTCGGACTGACTCGCTGACATTTCTCATAGATTTTAATCTGGCATGTTAATCTTGCATTGGTTATGCTGTAAAGGAAAAATCTACACAATAATATGTAATGTTACTATTAATATTTCAGATCAATTATCAAATAAAAAATGCTCTGAGCAACTCTGCATGTTGGCTGCTTCAAATGGAAGCCAGAGGTTAATATTGGGAGCAGGTTGAACCGTCTCAAATGTTGTTGTTATATTGCACGACACTCTTGTTTACCGGTCTGATCATATAAATAAGATAAGAGAAGCACAAGATCTGAATCACTTCTTCTAAACACCGAGCCTTTTTTCATTTACCGCTTCCTGTGTGGGTGGAGGTGTTCAAACCTCACGGCAGAATAGAATTGGAGTAAACAAGCTATGGTGTCTCAATTAGTGAAGAAGTGTATATTTACATAATAATTTAAAATGCGTCTTCAACAAAAATGCAATTTGCAGATGCACAAATATTTTTACAAGCAAATGGCTCATAGTGTACAGAGGAAAGAACCTGCCAAAATAAATAAATAAATGTCATTAAATGTAGCAAAAATATTATTAAAAATAAATCTATCCATTAATTAATTGATCAAATGTGACAAAAAATTATATTTTTGTTTTAATTTGCTTATTTATTTATTTATATTTGTATTCATTCCCTTATGTATTGTTTTTTTAATTAATTTATTTATTTTTGCATTTATTTTTAAATGTATTTATTTATTTATGCATGATTTTCCCCTATAAAAAATGTATGCAAAAATAAATACATAAATTTAAAAATTTGTAAAAATAATACATAAATGAATAAAAGGGAAAATTTCACAGAAGTGTAAATAAATAAGGGAATTAATACAAAGATAAATAAATAAAGAAGTAAATTAAAATATCAATTTATGTCACATTTTATCGATTAATTAATGGCTACATTTATTTTTAATATTATATTTGCTACATTTAATGACATATTTATTTATTTTTGTCGGGGTTCCGTCCTCTATACTAGTGTGACATCCCTACCCCAGTGTGCAGCCTCCTTTTTCTGATGACGAAACATGCACAATTAAGATATTATGCAGAAATAAGAAAATATACTCGATCGATCAAATAGTAATCATAAATGACCGTACTGTTGTCTGGATTTGTGCATGTTGTGCTAATTATTTGTGATGTTGTCAGATAATTTCTTTCTTTCTGTATGACTACGTGGTAAAAATACAGCCCTCTCTTTGTTTAAACAGGTACTGCATTTATCTGTCTTTTTGGATTCATCTCTTCTGAAATGAGGTAATTCACACTGTTGTGTTTCAGAAGAATTAAAAACTTTCTTTGTAAGATATACCAGGGAAGCCAGTTGCACAAGATATTATTATTATTACCCCTTTGGCAAATTTACTGCTAATGCACCAAATATGTTCTCCTCTTCCTACTTAACTCCTGCACTCTTGCCATATATGATTTAAATTAGTTTGTCTTTTCATAAATTTGCTATTTCTCTACTCTGTTTAAAAATTATAGCCATATAACTATATGCCCCTTTTTATGGATAGTGCTGTACAGGAGCGACTCAATATTCCCATCATTTGGAGCACAGGAAAGATGTCATTGTTTTGTTTGAGCAATCAAACTCGACATCTCATCCCGTCAGTGAACCGTCCTCACAGGTCCCAATAAAGGAGCAGCAGTTACATGCAGCTTTGAAGCTTCTCACCCTGAAAATGGTCTTTTGGAACACATGCATGTTTTGTGGTTTGACACAAACCTGCTGTGGTATTTTTCTTGATCATTTCACTAGCTTAACCAGACAAAAGACTTCCATTCCTGAGGGCTCAGTTATACTGTGTATTTAAGGTTGTAAGGTGCAAGAGTATGATTTATGCAATATCTCTCACTTGATGTCTGAACTTGTTGCTATGTAACTAGTAAACAGGCAAACAACAGAAAGCTTGTCTCTTGGTTTGTCGCTTCCCATGAAGAAGAAAAGTCCTCAAACCAAACATCACACTGTAGTTCTGTTCTCCTCCTCAGCAGACCGGTTCACGACACCAGCAGCTGTCTGCCAGTTGAGCAGTATCTGACACCTAGTCACTACAGCAGCCACTGAAACACCATAGCTACCAAAAACAGCTCCAGAGATGTGACACAACGTCTTATTTTTTTTTTTTTACACCTTAACATCGAGGATCAGTTAGCCAATAAATAAACTACGTGATATTTTAAGTACCGTTTCACCCTCTTGCTACACGGCTTCAGAATAATGCGTTGCTACATTTACAAAGTGCTCGCGTCGAGGCTTCTTCGCCAAGGTGCAAATTCCTCAGCTTCCTGTGAAGGGCAGGAGTGAAAAGGGGGGAATCAGAAGATCTGTGGAAAATGAAAAACAAGTTGAGAACAAATCGACCCTTAACTCAAACCAGCTGTTTATTCTCTGGATTTTACTGCCTCCATTATTCTTGGCTCACATCTTACTCTCTCTGCTGACCAGAAGGAATTTATGAGCTCATGTGGTTGACGGTAAGCAAAGTGAGTGGACCAGCTCCATGACCAAAGCTTCCAGTAAAGTGTTACACAATACCCAAAAGTATATTTAAACACGTGATTGTATGGAAGTGTGTGTATATGTAGGGGAATGTGATGAGGGAATACAGTGATTTACAGTGTTTCCCAATAAGTAAACATTCCAACCTTTTTATATCTCAAAGTGCTCTGGTTTCTGCCTCGATCTTCCTCTCTCCATGAAGGCTGTCGGGGTCCGCCGGGGCCACGGTCTGCCTCACTGCAATCTCAGGGCCTCCGCCATAAATACCCAACAAGTACTGCCATGTCTCCTCTGAGATCTGACCATAGTCTGCGCCTGAGGGGACACATACATAAAACTGGTTTATTGCCTGTTTTTTCTCATTTCCACATTTACAACCAGTGCTGAGGTTTACCTTGCTTGAGTTGTATGTGCCCTCCTTTCATAACACCAATTTTACTGTTGTCGATGGGACCAGGTGGCTCTGAGAAAACAAATCATAAAAAAAATATTTTTGTAAAGACAGACAGATGAAGATCTTTAATGCACTACTGTGTTTGTCTTCCTGTTAGGACATACCGTTGTCTTTGCCCTTCACAAAGCCCTCCCACTCTCTGAACCACTGCATGCTGATGCACAGGATCACCGTCGGAGCCTCTTCAGCCTGGAACTCTTTGTTCAGCTACAAACAAGAGAAACCTGCTCGTTCAACAAGTTCAAAGAGATATTTACGCACAGGTAAACCCCTGCAGAATACAGGCTTTTACCTTGATGAAGGTGTCTATTTCCATTTTTCTGCGTTTAGCCAGAGCTTCAATCTCCACCTGACAGATGGCACACATATACAGGTGGTTCACTGCTGGGCCGCCTCCAAAACTGAGGACAGAAACACCAACATTTAGCAGAAAGGCATGTAAAAGATATATTGAGAGATTGACACAAAACAAATGTGAACATGTGCATCCAAACAGAGCTGCAACTAACTATTATTTTCATTGTCGATTTAAATCTGTCGATTATTTTCTCGATTAATTGATTTGTTGTTTGGTAATATATGTCAGTAAAGGGTGAAAAATGTCGATCTGTGTTTCCCAAAGCCCAAAATGACGTCCTCAAATGTCTTGTTTTGTCCACAACTCAAAGATATTCAGTTTACTGTCATAGAGGAGTAAAGAAACCAGAAAATATTCACATTTAAGAAGCTGGAATCTGAGAACTTTGACATTTTTCTAAAAAAAAATTACCTGAATTAGCTAAAAAACACTACAACTTTGTAGAGCTGCAGAGTTGGGGATAATTCTCTGTAGGTTTGTCACTACGAGTGACTCCTTTCACATTACATGTAGCCATTTGATCCATATAATATAGAAATATTGATTAAACACACACATTCAAAATTGAAATGTTGCATATTGACTTACCTGTTGTAAAGGTACTCCCACACATTCTGGGGAACAATCACAACCAGGTCATCTATGTACTGGTATTTATTAGGAGGGATCCCTGTGCAGAGATAAAATATGTTTAAGTTAAAGGAGAAATCTAGGACTTGTGTGGCCTGTGCTGGAGACCAGTGCAAACTATGGAGGAATTTTTCCTCCTCCTACACAAAATCCCCACCCTCATCCCTCTTGAACAATGATGGCCTGCAACTCACAAAAGCAGTAAAGTTACACGTTTTTCCAATTGAGACATGTAAACCAGCCAACTATCATAAAAATCTAAAAGAAACACCCAGTTTAACAAGAACAAGAATTATTTGTTTTAAGAGCTGAAATGACTCGAGGGGCCAGAATCCTCCTCACAGCGCCATCCTCTATTTAACAGCTGAATAATACAGCAGAATAAAACAACATGAACAACTTCCAACGGATAATATACTCACTTATTTTGCTATGAGGTTATTTGCTAGTGTCTATTTGTTTTTAAAGGGACAGTGTGTAGGATTTAGCGGCATCTAGTGGTGTGGTTGCAGATTGCAACCAACAGAGTACCCCCTCTGCTCACTCCTCTCTTTCCAAGACTGCGATAACGTGAGCCGCCAAGTGCAAAACCGTGGTAACAATGTTCACCTTGCTCAGACGCCATTCATACCATAATAACACTACTTTAGGAGAAACGGAAGTCAGACGGCTGCTGGCGGTACCACGGTTTTTGCACTTTGCGGATCACGTTACCAGAGTTTCACAAGCGTGTCGGAGAACTACGGTGGCTTTCACTTACATAACATTAGAGGACTCACAAGAAACTTTATTTTAAATAGTCAAAATTGAACCAGCAGAATCCTAAATCATGTGACTTTTAGTCCCTAATCTTAGTCAAACTTCAAAAACACTGGATCTACATTTCCCACAATGCAACTCAACAGCATTGCTTCATTTTTCTCAGAGTGATAAGGCAGGATTTTGGCGTCAACAGATTTTGGCACACACCTCCGTGCTGACAGAGAAATGTGTGGTTGCTGATGGGCCCCGGTTCGGCGAAGGTGTTGAACTTGTTCAGCCATTCTCTGGAGATGTAAAACTGCAGCAGGCTTGGCTCCTTCATATTGGCCAAAGCCACCACCTTCTGCCTCTCTCTCACCGACTCCTCGCTACTTTTCCTGCAGAAAAAAAAATAACATTTTGTAAAAAAATAGATTCAGTATGACATTACGATGCCTTCACATGCTGCTTACCTGTAGAACAACACATAGGCTTCTGCATTCTGCACCACCGTCTCATGGACCTCTGTGACATACTGGTCGTCAAACTCATACCACTGGCCATTGATCACATTCTGACAGTAAGCTATGTAGTGTCCACCTGCAGCACCAGACAAAGGGTAAGAGGATGAATAGATAACATAGATTAGATAGAACGTGCACCTTCGCTTATTCTCTGAAATATGTTAACCGTGTTGAAATAATCTCTAGTAGATTAAGTTATCTCATACTTCCTGCAGTGCCATGGTGACAAATGACTGACAGCAGATCATAAGTGGTGACTTGGGACGGACTCTCTTTGGCCAGGAAAGGCCGCATTTCGAGGCCCTCCAACGGGAAGGAAACGTGGCTGCCAATCTTGAACGAATACATGACCTCGTGCCGGAAGCGTTTCAGGTGAATGCACAGAATCTACACAAACGAACAAAAACACACGTTATGAAGCCAACCACAAGCAAAACTACACTGTTGTTTACTACTTGTTATTTGCAGCAAGAAGGAGCTCAGATTTATAAAAAAATTTTTTTAAAAATGTGTACCTCTGGAAGTTTAAGTACTTTGCAATATTTGACACCATTTCTCAACCTGTAGAAAACAAAAAAAAAAACTGTGTAAAAAATCTAAATATCCTTGTTTAAATTAATTATATGTTTTAAGCATTACAAATGAGCGTTTCTCCAGTTGTAATTAATGTCTCCACCTGGATTTACTATACATACTCACTTTTTACATCGCTCACAACTGTACATGTTGTCCCCTGTGAAAAGGATGACAGTAAATGTTAATTCTGACACGTTTTCTCATCTACATCCATCTAGGGTTATTATAGTAAATAAAACTGAAACAAAAACGAAAAAAAGCAGTGAAAAATATATTTAGCAAACTGAAAATAAATTAAAAATATATCCTTTGAGAAAAACTAAACTGAAACGATATTGCCTGGGTAAAAAGAAAAGAAAAAAAGAACTTAAATTCATTTCAGTTTTAGTTTTTTTAGCTATAATGTGTCACTACTGATAAAAGGAGACTGTATGAATTTCTGTCAGCTCTCGTGATGTTGAACCACAGAAACTGAAGGGACTTGACATTCCAGGAGATGGCACTGTGCCACAATTGCTTCAACAAAGCAGTGAAGATTAAACATTAAACAAACTAAAACTATAAAACTAAATATACAAAAACTAAAACTAAAATCTTCTGAAAAGCTGAAACTAAACTAAAGTAAAATTAAATTAAATCGAAAAGTCAAAACTAAAATAAAATAAAAACTAATTGAAAATTCAAAACTATTATAACTTTGATCTACACTTAAAAACTTAAAAACTAGAGTATTATACTAGAGTAGCACAGTGTGGTCTTGTTTACCTTTGAGTTCATCTGCAGCAAAGAAGGCAGCGAGGCAGTCCTCTAGGGTCACCATGGGCCCCCAGAACCAAGTGGGGATACACGAGACTACGAACCTGTTCAGAGGCATAACACAAAGAGACGTAATGATTACAGCCACAGAGCCTTTTAGTCCGTCCCCTCACCGTGATCATACTGACAAAAACTGACCTTCATGTGGGTCAGCAACTCATAATGATTAAATAACCCCAAAAGAAATGCTGTCTGGAGCGATATTAGCTCCTGAATATGGAGGACGGAACATGCCAAAAATTAATGAATAAATAAATGTGACTTGATAAATAAATGTCATTAAATGCAGCAAAAATAATATTAAAATAAATGTAGCCATTAATTAATCAATAAAATGTGACATGAATTGATATTTCTGTTTTCATTTGCTTCTTTATTTTATTTATCTTTGTATTAATTCCCTTATATATTTATGCCCTTATATATAATAAATGGCTACATTTATTTTTTTTATATTATTTTTGCTACATTTAATGACATATTTATTTATTTATTGAATCATTTATTTATTTATTTTTTATTTTGGCAGGTTCCGCCCTCCATACCTGAAAGGAATTGGAAGGGCAGCTTTAATGAACCTGATCTCACAGTCTCCTGAAAGGCTTGCACTTCCGGCCGTTGAGGCAGGAATTGTGTCTTCAACTTAAATCTGCTCAGCACCCTGGCTCTCTGACAGAACCGGGGAGCATGGAGAAGATATGTGTGGTCTTACAGGGAGGAAGCAGGATTTGCATGATGTGTTATTGTTGAGTTGGAACATGGATTTAACACCTCCAGAATACTCCATCTATATTTCCTCAGAAACCATTAGATTCACCAAACGACGTCACAATCACTGTAAAAACTGTTCTTTTGACATCTGGGAAATGCCGGTAGACGAGCAAATAGCATGCCAAGGCCTGTCTCTGCACCTCTGTGCCAATATGTAAGATGATAAATACAGGTAACATAGTCCAGGTACAGTATGTGCAAATGCCCCATGGCAAAGGAAGTGATTCTACTTTTATGTTGGAAAAAAAGCAGCATACAACCCTCCCTCTATCAGTAGAAAGCAGTTATCTTATTTCGAGTATCTCAGTCAACCCACTGCTTTGCTGACGTAGACAAGAACTACTCTTCCTACTACACCGTTAAAGCTGTAACAGTCAGTAACTTTGAGCAAAGAAGATGAGTTATTTTTTTATAAAACTGTCACTTTATCCTGACAGTATTGCATGAGACGGATAATTGTTTTCAGATACATATTGTAATGTACTGTTTAGCTGTAAGATGAGGAAGTTTGTGACCCGGTCGCCATGTTCGAAACAGTCGACACAACCAAAACAAAGCTCCGCCCACCCCGGCCAGAGCAAACTCTCTCATTTTACAGCTAAACAGTACACTACAAGATGTTTCTGAAAACATTTGAGGTGAGAAATAAGCATTACAGTACAGTAAGTAGAATATTAATTAATATATGATCACAACCGTCAAGATATAGTGAGCGTTTTTTAAAAAACTGCTCCAAGTTACGGACTCTAGCTTTAAAAACCCTCACCAGTCCGAAACAAGGACACAAACACTGCCATGACAGATGTAGAAACGTCCTGTGATGCCTACATAACCTCACCTTCGTCATCTGTAAACAGACTTCACTGGAACCAACACTTTTCTTTGAAGCCTCATTGTGATTCATTTCGA
Organism: Sebastes fasciatus; assembly: GCF_043250625.1. Taxonomy (NCBI): domain Eukaryota; kingdom Metazoa; phylum Chordata; class Actinopteri; order Perciformes; family Sebastidae; genus Sebastes; species Sebastes fasciatus. The sequence continues at coordinate 13,135,714 of NC_133813.1, forward strand.
TTTTGATTTTCAGAGATAATGTGGATTTGCATAAGGAATCAAATGACTAAAAAGAAAACAACTCATGATTCCACTTGCCTTCTTTCTCTTTGAGGAACTCGCTCAGTAAGTCATAGCGTGTTAAACTTATCTTGAATTTCATCTGAGCACAAAGTCAAAATGAAACCTCCAACCAAGAAACATGCGGCACTAAATCATTTCAATAACCTCAGCATATTAATGCATCGCTGCAGGAAGTTGTATTAGTGTGCAATCAGATAGATTAGATTCCACTGTATTCATGTGACAGTTAAACGTGGTCCACTGACCGGCGTATGGAGTCCATGATGAAGGTGATCCAGCCCTGTGAGTTGTAATTGTCGGGACACACGCCCGTCTTGACCGGAAGGTTCTGATGGATGGACGAGTGGAGCTTGGCCAAGTCCTCTTTACCAGGAATAGGGAGGGACAAGTCTTGGAAGGTTTCTACTGTAGTAGAGACCTGTAGCACAGCAGAGAGACATAGTTTACACAGCATGCCTCCATCACTGAGAGTAGAACTTACAATGTCAATAAATGCTTATCTAAACAAATCAGCGTGTGATGGATGAGAGATTTTAGATTAAAATGAATAATTTAACATCCATGTTTTAAAAAAAAAAAAATGCATATGTGAACGATAATGCTAATGTAAGTTTAAAAAGTGAATTGTTCAATTACAATTTTCACATTTTAATTTTTTTTAATTCTAATCATGCAAAAATATTCTTTATAATGAGGACATACTTCCATCTAAGTTTCACTTAAAACAAAAAAATATATAAAATATAATTAATTTTTTCAAGTAAATGTACTGTGGTTTCTGACTAAACATGTAGCTCCCCCTGGTGTTTAAACACGTGAAGCACAGCTCACCCTGTCACAAGTCAAACACTGGACCAGACTGAGGATGGAGCCGTCGAAGATGTCAGAGATCACGCTGCGATAGTGAGACTGTTTCTTCTTCCTGGCGCTGAGCAGCAGCTGAGCTGAAAGATTCACGACGGCGAGGAGGATATTAAAAGGACAAACTTATCACTGTTAATGTTGTTTGACCTGATCGACACTGTGAGCTGCATTAACACCAGAAAATAGAATCAAATTCACCCATATGTTGCTGGTGATTCTGAAAATGAAGAGAGAATTAGACTTTAACGCAGCGATGCTTTGCTAAATCTGAAGGAAACTCTAGAAACCCTTACTGGATTCATCAGATTCAAAATCAAAAGGCACCTCACTTTTGGTGCTTAGACTTCTTAATTCACGTGGCTCTAACAAGTCTCTCATGGCTCCCAATGTGACCATAAGGTACTGTATGTAAGTACAAGTATAAACATTTTTTAATCGTTCTTTATTGCCAGTGATGGGGTAGTGCAGGCAGAAGCGCGAGCAACAGGACGCTGACTGTAGTTAACTTAACGGCCACAGGTGTCACTGTTAACAAGCACATTTCTGATTCTTACAGAGTCCCTTTAACTACTCTTATATGACTGTGGTGCAAATGCACATGTCGGAGGCAGAGGTTTGAATAACTTGAACTTCCCAGGAGTCGGTAGAAATAATGAAGCGCCTTGAATGAGCAGATTTGAATCTGTTTGAACTCGGAGGCGTTTCCTTACCTTTTTTTAAGGAGTAGGCAGGTCCTGCAGAGCGGAGGGGGCTGGAGCGAGGTGGACTGGAGGACAGTTTGGGATGCAGCTCCTGAATGGTTCGCACAGGACTGCAGGGAGTGGACTGGGGCTGGGGCTGTGGCTGTGGCTGGGGCTGAGGCTGGGGCTGGGTCATTGACGCTTCATTGTCTGGCTCTAGAAAACGGCATGTTGGATGCACAGAATTGACAGTTTAGAGACAAATGATTCACATGCTGGAAGAAGAAGAATCCACTTTCATAATCCTGCTGGTCTAATACCTGAGGAGTTGCTGCTCTGGCTTTGCCCAGTATCAGATAGCTGGTTGTTCTCTTGGCTTTGGTCCTCAGTGTTTGGGGTTGCTGTTAACTCCTCTTCCTCTGCCCTCTCAGGAACGCCCTCCTCAGCTGCGGTATCCACATCGGCGTCCTCATCCATCTCTTGTGAGCCTCCACGGAGGGGTGAGCCAGACACCCTCCTTTCCTTCAGCCTCTCCTTCTCCGAGATCACCCCACCGGTGCCGACGCCCACTATCCCTCCTGCCGGCGACCTGACCCCGTCGCACTCATCCTGCAGGAGCAGCTCGCCGTCCCCCGCTCCTCCCCCCTCCCCCCGGTCACTGCTGGAGCCAGAGTCGCAGGATAGGAATTCATCCTCAGACGGAGAGCGCTCACCGTCTCTTATCTCCTCGCCATCACTTCCATCCCGGCTCATGCTGCACTCTGTCAGAGGCTCCTTCAGCTCTTCGTGTAGCTGGTCCATCAGACAGCGCAGGAACTCCTGAGTGTCCTGTAGCGAGAAAAGCACATTGCATTCACTCAAAAGGAGGACGCATGAGGGCGTCATACACAGAGAGACAGGGGGTTTTGCAGAGAAGTTGACTGACTATTTTCAAAACAAGAAGACGGACAGAGAAATGTGTGAGTCATGGTGTGTGTCTTGTTTGCAGCAAGAAAGCATTTTGTATATTGGTAAGAGAAGTGGTACAAGGAGAACCTAATCATCCCCGCTACAGACAGGCAAACTCATTATTTAGAAACACGTTTCCATGGCAATCACAATCCAACAAAACCAGACACTTCACGCAATCAAACATGCACTAAGCCTGAATCAAACATGAACACATTTTTTAAACTGGATTACATCGACAGTTTAGTGTCTTGCAAAGAATCAGAAAACGCAAAGGTTTGATTTGAGTTGTGTGTATTTCAAGAAAGCACAGATGCTTTTTTTAATGTTTCTTCATGCAGTTTGAAGGTATGTTGAGATATTTTAGTTTAGCCTCTTTATTTTTTTGTCAAATTTCGTTATTGGTTTTTGCACAGAAATTAATAACATACACAACTGGAAATAGTGTTACCAGTGTCCTGTGGTTAAGTTTAGCCTATTTTAATTACCCCCAAAAAAACTGAAGTAGAAGTAAACAACTCAAGTTAAGCCTTTGGGTTATTAATAACAAATGTAGTTGTCAATAGCGAGTCATTTTTAGGGAATGTGTGAGGAAAATACACAGGGGTTCACAGGTAAAAAACAAAGACTGTGTCAAGCTGTTGAGTGATGCCAGGTGTAGTTACCTGCTGGGTGCTTGCCCCTACCTGCTGAGCGTAACCACGAAACATGGGGTTTACTAGTTTGATGCCATGAGACAGACTGGTAGGCACGACATAGCTGGGCCTGGGAGGGTAGCCGCCATGAGAGTTAGTTTAATATACCATAAATGATTCATTAGTACATAATAGTCCCAAGTAGTTTTTATGTCACTTTTTATGTGTTATTTACCGTTTTTTATGCCAGAGTTCTGAGATGAGTTTCTGGTAGCTCTTACAGAGGGCAGGCTTCTTATCGGTCCGGACCAATCCACTGCAGTCCAGGAAGAACTGAGTGAGAGGAGGACTGGTGAGGAAAGGGAGGAAAAAACTGTTTAACTAAAAGATAAAATGAATTAACAAACATAGTAAAGGAGACACATTACCCCGGTAGTGGACCAAATGTAATGAGAGGAAGTGACCTCACCAGTTGGACAGAGCTTGAAGAGCTGCATTCATGTAGCAGGAGTTTCCAATATTTTTCATTCCTGTCAAGCCTACAAATAGGAAAAAACAAGAGCCATACAGATTTATGTATTCCCAGAGAATGCAAAAGTGTGCAAACTAAGCAATTTCGATGTATATTTTTAGGGCCGTCAGTCGATTCAAATATTTAATCGCGATTAATTGCAAATTAATCACACATTTTTTATCTGTTCAAAATGTACCTTAAAGGGAGATTTGTCAAGTATTTAATACTCTTAGCAACATGGGAGTGGACAAATATGCTGCTTTGTGCAAATGTATGTATATATTTATTATTGGAAATCAATTAACAACACAAAACAATGACAAATATTAATATATAAGGCCTTATTATTGCGTTAACTTTGGCAGCCCTAATATTTTTACAAAAGAACAAAGAGGACACCACCGAGGTAATTCTCAATGCTAGTCTGGATTAAAAGAAACAGGTCTAGTAACTATTCTTAGGACTCATAGCAATTCTATCTATTAAATATAGCAGCTATGACCTAATGCCATGAGCACTTAGAAAAATCCAACAATGTTCAACTGCACTGATGTTTGGGAGAAGAAATGTTGACAGTAAACTTGTTGTACCTCTGGGTTTAAGCTCGTCCTCCTCTGACTCTGAACCTTCTTCTTCTGCCACAGCAATTGGTACTGCTTTTAGTGGGTGACCTACTGGCTTAGGAGCTGCTTCCTAAGAAAAAGATGAATGGATACTATAAATAAGAAGGTGAGTAAGGAACAGCTTGTGTGGGTTTGAAATAGCATCAGTAGCATTTGTAGTTCTTCCATTTCAATCCAGTTGTACCTGCTCTGTGGCTTTACAGTGGTGGTGGGGAGCAGCGGGTAAAGGCACCAGCGCAGGCCTGTGCTCCAAAAACACTTCCCGCTCACATACATAACACCAGATCCGAAACGTCGTCAGGTTCACGGTCAGGTTGTGCTTCTTAGCCTGAAGGAAACACACTCGCAATCATTCACTCTGTTTTGCATGTTTCCTAACGAACTGTATCTTTAGTGTGAGAGGGTTTTACCTGTGCATGCAGGGTGCTGTGATCAGAGAAGGACTCTCCACAACCAACGTATGGGCAGTCACTCTACAGAGCGGAGACACTGTGTTACACAATCCTGTCTTCTATCTTGCAAAGACATTACATCACAATAACGTCCTGTCTATCCATCTGAATTGGCTTAATGTCAATCGAGTATAAAATAATAGCTGTCAATGCACGTGTTGTGTACTTGGCTCGCCTGCCTGAGTTTGAGAGCTACTGCATTTATAATTACATTTATGACCAACATCATCATTAATTATTAAGCATTCACTTGGCCGCCTTATCTGAAACGCAGCGGTAGTTGTGCTTGCAGTAGTTATTGTTTATGTGACAAGGTGCACAAGCTAAAGCAGCAATTACCCCTTGAAAAGACAAAGATTCAAAAAAAGGATTTTAAAGGGACTTTACCTGCAGACAGGCCCACAGGTTTGGGCCCCCTGCTCCACAAGACTGGCAAGTTCCCTGTAGCATGAATAGAAGAAAGGAACATCATACAATATTACAAACACATAGAGCATATATTCCAGCTCGTGTAGTTATTACAGTGGTAAAAGGCTGCTGCTACAACAACCTTAAGGGGACGTGCAGGTCATCACACACATCACATGACCTGGACTGGGCATCTTCTTTTTTTTTTTAACAGAGTTTATTTCTGAATTTTGTTAATACAACTCTGACAATCCACTGCACAAACATGTTTGGACTGATAGATGCTATGCCAATATGACAATGCCCTCGGGGTATTACTCAAAAAAAAACAAGTGTACAAAAATAAATGTAAATAAATAAATAAGTACACTCAAATATACAATTAAAATAAAATAATCATAGTAAAAAAAAAAAAAAAAAGATAGAAAAAATAGATAAAAAAATTAGATAAATAAATAAACATAAACAAAGATAAATTATTAGAGGTTGGACTGGGCATCTTTTTTCTTTTTTTTTTAAACAGAGTTTATTTCTGAATTTTGTTAATATAACTCTGACAATCCACTGCACAAACATGTTTGGACTGATAGATATCCCCCCCACCCATGACAATACCCCAAGGGCACTCAAAAAAAAATAAGTTTACAAAAATAAATATAAATAAATAAGTACACACAAATATACTATTAAAATAAAAATAATCATAGTAAAAACATTTTTTTTAAATAGATAAATAAATAAAATAAAAATAAATAAACATAAATTGTTAGAGGTTGAACTCTTTGACATTTCCAGTAAATGAATGAAAGCCCACCTTGGATTTCTGCAGGAGGTCCTCCTTGGTCACCTCTCCAATGGAGTCCAGGTGAGGACAAATGTCTTGTTCAGCCATAACTACTCACTGTCTTCAGTCTGCTAATTTGACAGGGCAGTAATAATAACAAAAGTGTAGTGATGCAGATGACAAGCTGTTGTTGCTATTTAGCTAGCTTTATCATCTCCACACCAAACAGCTAGAAATCACAGCTGGCCTCTGATATCACAGGTATCTATAGTGTTGTTTTTAAACCATCTTGTCACAATTAACCCACAGATTGTAACAAGTGAAAGGCCTTGTGTTTACCAAACGAGAGCTCAGAAATCATCTCTCCTCACTGCAGCTATGACAACAACAGCAGCATTGACTGAATGACTCGTATTTACCAACAGAAGCTGCTGCTGCCACGATGATAAGCGCTTATTTTGTCATTCTTCTTGTAAACTAATCCATACTGGATGCGGGCAGGCGACAGTTTGGTTTGTATGCTAGCAAGATATGGAGAAGCCGAGGCGAGAGACGCGATACCCCCGGCCCACCATCCCTAAACAACTCCCCCTCCTGCTCCCATCCACGGCACGACTCAGCGCTGGAGGAGGAGGAGGAGGACGCAACGTGGTGACGTCAAACCTTTGCGTTAAAAGGAGGACGCAACGTGGTGACGTCAAAACCTTTGCGTCTTCTTATTTGTATGAAGTTTGAATTTAATTGAATTGAATACATACAGGGTACATGATATTCGTAATAAATGCGTTTGAAGATTATTTTAAAACATTTAAATAAATCGTTTTTATAATATTGTTATTTATTTGAATAGGTGAAGGGAAATTGTATCACTGTATCATTGAGTATGACATACAAAGACTGTTTATTGTAACATTGATCCAGAGTCAGAGTCCTATTTAAGCTGTAGCAGGCCCCCAGATTTTATAAAATGGAAAAGTGTAATTCAAGAAGTAAAAGTTATGGAAAAGGGAACTCACAAAGTAAGGAATATGGAGGATGTTTTTGAGAAGAGATGGAGTCAAACAGAAGGAAAAATATAGCAACAATGGTTAACACGCATGCACATATACATATGCTTGGAGGTGACCTGACATGTGAAGGAGGATACATGTGTGTGCCCATGTAAATTATATTACTATATATTTGCGCTCCCCCTCACCCCCTTTTATTTTCTATTAACTTATTTGTTTATTTAATTTATTATTATTACTCTCTTATTTTTGTATTATTGAGGGTTTTTTTTGTTTATTATTAAATTTTTTCTTTTTATTATTATTATTATTATTATTATTATTATTTATTTTCTTAATTGTTGTTTTCTCTAGTGTACTCAATGAGTTTGTCTATAAGCTCAACTACTTAAAAAATGGTTTATAAACTATTGTAATTACGAACTGTAAATTGCATTATGAAAGCAACCTCGAAAAAAGTATAAAAAAACAAAAAAAGCTGTAGCAGGCAAGCAGCTGTTATATCTTTTTTTATTTTTATATTATTTTAAAATTACAGTTTACATAGTAACAGCAGAAAACATTAAAAACGTTTACATACAAAAGAAGCATAGCGAAAACATAAACAAAGAGCCGTGCCAAACATAAAAGGACAACAGAAATGAAACAAAACCAACATAAAATAATAAAAAAACACAATAAAAATAAAAAAATTAATTAATAATAATACAAAAAAGACCACGCTAGAGTATGACAATAATTTCACTTAAAAACTTCAAAGATATTGCATACATTCATTGTTTTCATTGCTTTTTTGTTTCGTGAGGAAGACATTGTTGACAGATATAGATCCATTTCTTTCATAAATACAAAGAAATTAGGCTTTTTTTTTGTAAATTTACACTTGTGAATGTGAAACTTTGCGAGAATTAAAATTATTAAGAAGAAATGCATTACTGTCTTTGTCACTGTAATCATAGACATCTATATTCAGTTTTAACAGTTTTCTTCATCTCCTTGTATTTTTATATCTGTTTTGTTTTTTTGTACTTTGCACTACTAACTAACTACTTGCACTAAGCCTTTTTACTAACATGTTTTGCACTATGGAACTGTGATGCTGGAAACTTGAATTTCCCTCGGGATCAATAAAGTTACTATCTATCTATCTATCTATCCATCCATCCATCCATCCATCCATCTGACTCCAGATCAGTGCGTAAGAATGACGTAACCACGTAACCACGGTGCAAGCCTCGCGGTATTTAGCCTACCCAGAATGCCTCGGTCTTCCTTTTTGCCTCAACCGACATGGTGGGTACATATCAGAATCTCCTGAGGAATCACTAACGCTCTTATTATCTGTCGACATCTCTTTATGTATGCCTATTCTTGTATTGAAAAATGTACCTATGACTTCTGTGAAGCCTTACCGTTCATATAATGTCGATATTACGCGTCGATATTTTGCTGTTTGGGGGTAAAACTTGGTTTTAAGTTGACTGTCCGTAGCCGGTACGAGTAGCCTGTCAGAAGCTAAAGCTAACGTGGGTGAACACGCTGGATTTCAGGAGCACTTTTGCTCCATTATTCTGCGTTTTCACGCTTAAATGAGAGCCGCCTAGTACTTGCGTTGTAATGTATGTGTCTATTGTGACTAATTGAAGTTTAACTTGACTTAATGTAGTGGGATATAAGTGTGTATCCGGGTGGTTTAACCGGTAGAGTTTATGGGCCCTTGCATGGCTTCTGTTTGCTTAAATGTTAATGTAACTGTTGGCAGCCATAGCTCAAATCTACTCCACGTTTTAGTGGCTTTGGTAGTTATCTAATGTGAGAATGTCTTACTTTGTGATTTATAATAAGTCGGTGTAGCAGCTGAGCTTGTAGCATCAGCTATAACTGGGTTTGTATGGCATACTAACAGGAGACTTGGCAACATGGGGACTTGGTTAGCTCCATTCACTGTGCTGCTACTCACATTTTTGACAACTACTGGTCTTCAATCTCTGTTAAAGTGTATTTTTGCCCAACTTGAATGCTGAGCAATAGATGCTAAAAGCCCATTGCATGCTGGTTAACTTTGAGCAGTTGAAGTAAGGTTTTATTTAGATGAAAACCCCAAGAACCTGATAAGTTTAGCTTATACCTGAGGATCTAAAGGATGTTTTGCTTTATAGGCATATCACAATTCGAAACAAGAACTAGGAGATGCAAGTGTAATATTTTTTGCCCAATGAGAAGCAAAATAAACAAGTGGAGTTGAGTGGCGATGACTAGTGAAAGGCCAGTGTTTTTATAGGAAGCTAATGAGCTTAAGATAATAAGCATGGCTTGGATTGAGGCTCAATTTCAGAAATGACAACCAAATATAAATGTACTCATTTTAATTGGAATGGATGGAAAAGATGCATGGACTACCTTCATTAGCACCTTCAAGACAAATGATGCCGCAGCAAACACCCTCTTAATTAGAAACAAACCACTTGTGCTCTGAAATATGAGATTTATACGCACAATCTTGACTTGAAATACTTTTAAAAAGCTTACTTGGGCGACACTTTAAATGCGTATTGGCTGTGCACTTTAACTTGAGTCACAGCTGTAGATAAACATTGATTAAGGCATTCAACTTTATTGTTACAAAGTAGTTTGTTTATAATGTGTATCCTCATTAACACGGTTTTCTTCTTTACAGCCTAAGGGAAAGAAGGCTAAGGGGAAGAAGGTGGCACCTGCCCCTTCTGTGGCCAAGAAACATGAGGCCAAAAAAGTAGTCAACCCTCTGTTCGAGAAGAGGCCAAAGAACTTCGGCATTGGTAAGTAGCCTCATTTGGGAGAACTATGGACCGTAACAGTGCAGATGATGTAAAGAATATTTGCTATCTTAACAACATTGAAGACAAACTTTCATCACCAAGATCGCTGATGCACTTAAGATTTAGAAATAAAAGACTTTTCCTCAGTTGATTTAAAATACTAAACATTCGGTCTTTTCCCACAGGACAGGATATCCAGCCCAAGCGTGATTTGACACGCTTTGTGAAATGGCCGCGTTACATCCGCCTGCAGAGGCAGCGCTCCATCCTCTACAAGCGTCTGAAGGTTCCCCCTGCAATCAACCAGTTCACCCAGGCTCTGGACCGCCAGACCGGTACGTTGCTCCTAAGTGAAGAAAGCTGTATTTCAAGGCTTTATGGGTCCTTGTGATTTTGCAAATGATGTGAAGAATATTTGCTAACTGAACAGCTGTGCTGACATCCCACCAAGATCACTGATGTGCTTATTTGAAATATATTGTCTACATCTCATGCTGTAGAACAAACCATGCATGTAGCCACTGTTTAAATGTGTCACATGTTCCTCCTCAGCCACACAGCTGTTCAAGCTGGCCCACAAGTACAGGCCAGAGACCAAGCAGGAGAAGAAGCAGAGGCTGCTGGCCCGTGCTGAGCAGAAGGCAGCTGGAAAGGGAGATACTCCTACCAAGAGGCCTCCCGTCCTCCGTGCAGGTGAGCTACACAAGACCAGAGTGTAGAAAGTCTAATTGATGGGTAACATTTTTAGTATAACTTTAGAACTAAAATGAATATGGATGTAAATAGGGAAAGCCTTGTTGGGCTGTGTTGAACATCCAATATTGACTTATTAGTTAGTGTGACCCCTCTGAGGAAGTCTTCTCTAACTTGGCCTTGATGCAATGATGACTCGAATTTCTTCAACTGAAACAAACCATGTTGCTTTTGAGCTTTTTAACCCTGAGCATTGGCCAAAATATTAAGATATTGTCAGGGAAGTGTTTTCTGAGTAGAACCTAATTTCCCTTTTCCATTTCTCTACAGGTGTGAACACTGTCACCTCTCTGGTGGAGAGCAAGAAGGCCCAGCTGGTCATCATTGCCCACGATGTGGATCCTATTGAGGTAAGCCTGTCGTGCGTTATTTCGGCAGCAGTGGAACTTGCCATATTTGAACTGTTGAGTCTAGGAAGTGGTCTCTGGCAATGATGAATGAATTTCTTCACCTGAATCCTTATGTGGATCAAACTTTTGAGCTTTTTAACCCTGAGCAGAGACCGCAAACAGAATACATAATTTGACTACAATATTTATTGTGGACTTTACTGTGTTTTTTTTTACCAGATTCAACATTGTTTTTGTCTCTAACATAAGTTAATAATTTGTTCCTGAAATACTAATATGTCCTCCGGTGGTTCCTCTGCTTTTCTAGCTCGTCGTCTTCCTGCCAGCTTTGTGCCGCAAGATGGGCGTTCCATACTGCATCGTCAAGGGCAAGGCTAGACTGGGCAGACTGGTGCACAGAAAGACATGCACTTCAGTTGCCTTCACAACGACTAACCCGTAAGTATGCGCACAAACTGAGCTGTGTTCAAGTGTGTCACAATATAAGATGTTGCCAGTTTAGTAACACGGCTGACTAAAACTGCGGCAGTTTAGTAACCTTTTAAATGTTAGTTCACAGCCTGAAGTTCTCTCGTCTTTTCAGGAAGGTTTATGGGGCATTTTCTGCAGCAGTAGTTCCCAATAATTATCCATCTGTTGTCTTTGTGTTGATTTACATACTAGACGTAGAGGGAAATTGTACTAAATTTTCAAAGACGGATTGTGGGTTTTGGGCTGTGTGGAAATGAGTATTGAAACCATTTCAAATATTCAGTATCAATACTTGTATACTATTATATACAATATCTTTCACAATGCTGCTCTAAATAGTTTCAGCACTGTATTAACTAGCTTTGTTCTTTCCTAGTGAGGATAAAGGTGCACTTGCCAAGCTTGTGGAAGCCATCAAGACCAACTACAATGACAGATATGAGGAGGTGAGCATTTATTTGAGTTAAACTATGACGCATCTCCACATGAGTAAAATTGGATGTTAATATGAAAGAGTAAAATACACCATTTTTAACTGTTTTCAAACTTGTTTTCCAGATCCGTCGTCACTGGGGAGGTGGTATCATGGGCCCCAAATCAACAGCCCGCATCACAAAGTTGGAGAAGGCAAAGGCCAAGGAACTGGCAACCAAGCTTGGTTAAATTGTTTGGAATAAAAAATGTATGTCCTGAAAGGAGACTTGTTTTGTTATTGTTACGAAATACATAGTATTTTGGAAGCAAAATGCAACTGTAGATTAATTTACAACACAGTAATGTCTGGGAAATGTTTGAATTTGGCAGTCCGATAAGCTCAATACAGTGTTAATTCTTCTGTAAGGTAAATATATTGCAGATGTGCTATGGGCTAAACCCTTGCGCTCACGGATAAACTTTTCTGCCTCACTGTAGATGGAGATGTCCTCCGTAGGCTTTACAAGTGAATAAACAAAAGCCTCACTTGTAAATATGCAAAAAACTTGATCTTTAGGGAGATAATATTTGTCTTGAAGCTGCTGAAAGGACATCAAGATGTATCCTTAAACATATTGATCAGATAAAACTGACAATATTTGAAATGTTGGCAGGGTAGAGTGCACGGTGATCAATTTCACAGAGAAGCAAAGGCAGTAACAACTTGACTGATGGGTTTAAAATGTTTATTTGTTAAGGACTACATGCACAAAACCTGGCAAGAATACTAGGACCTAAGTGACACAGGGAGACATCTGTGCAGTATTTAGACACATGTAGGAGCTGGTGGAATACGGAGCGGGAGCACAAGCGAAGAGATGGTCATTACCCGTCTGAAAATAGGACAAACGGGATTAAACCAAACACTCCATAGAAAAGGCAAGCAGCACCCAACTGGACTATGCAAAGCACTGTAATAAAGCAGAAACTGTCAAGCATGTTCTTATAGAGTGCAACAAATAGGACAAAAGAAGGGAATTGCTATCGGGAGTAGATGATGGAAATATTACAATGGGAAATCTGCTAGGAAAGACATCTAAGAAAGTACACAATCTTCTAAATAATTACTTAAGGGCAACAGGAATAATTGAGCGTTTAATTATTATTAATTTTAATTTTTTTGTTTATTTATTTTTTTCCTGCCAATATACTGCTCCACACTCCAGTCCAGCAGGTTGCGGTAATGCACCTATAAGATGGTTTGCCAACCTCCAATAAACACTGAAAAAGAAGGAGAAGGTGGTCGGTGCAGTGGAATGGAGTGATGATATTGATTTGACAGTTATAGCTTCAGCAAAACAGAAATGAAGAGCATTATTAAACAGACTGAGGGAAAGGTGGCAGAAGCAATGGGAGGAAGAGAGGAAAGGATGGTGGTTCTACAGAGTTCAGAGGAAAGTGGGAGAAGTGAGATGTGCAGGAAGGAACAGGAGAGATGAGACAATCATATTGAGACTTAGATTTGGACACACTGGACTAAACAGCACACTGTTTTAAAATAGGTAAACATGACACAGGTAGATGTAATTACTGTGGACAAGAGGAAACAGGTGGAGCATGTCATAATGCATTGTGAGAGATATGAGGAAGAAAGGAATTTGAGTCAATGCCTCAGAGATTCATTTAATTTCAAAATGTATTTCGAACATGTAAAATACAAAAAAATAAAATAAATAAAGATAATGATCATACCAACAAGTGGACAGTCAGAAACAAGTAGTATTTACATACAATGAAAAGCGTAAGAAAAACACATTTTCAACACTTGATGCCTTGATTTACTTATTCGAAAAAGGAGTGAGAAGAACTTATTTAATCCCACCCCTTCTCCATAAATCAATTATTAATTATTAACCAGCTTCCTTATTGAGCCATACATATATTCTAATTAAATTTTACTAAATTTGTATAACTATAATTATTATTATTTATAATTATTCTAACTATAAAGTATAAAGTTCACTTTGATTTAACAGATATTCTACAAAAGAAAATACTAAATGAGTGTTATAGAACATTATTTCAGTATTTTAGACAAATTAATATGATTGGAAAAATATGAGGTTGTTTGTTTTCTTTTTCTGTTTCTTTTTCTTTTATTAATTTTTTGGGGATATAGTAATTATTAGCCAGAATGATCCACACTCCACCAGCTGGTGGCGGTAATACACCTATAAAATGGTTTGCCAACCGACAATAAACAGCAAAGAAGAAGAAGGAGGAGGATGATGATGACTAAGATCCAGGGAGACACATGGCAAGCAAATCTGCACATTAACAGGTAAAATACAGTAGATTATATTGAGATTTTAAGGGGTATAAAAGGACAAGTTATTGAAGTGCATTTGATAAAGGAGAGAACACAAATCAATGCTGTTTACAGCTTCACTCCTGGAGAGGATTGAATCTCCTGAGGAATCACTCTCTCTGTTGTTATCTGCTGACATCTCTTTATGTATGCCTGTTTTTATATTGTGAAATGTACCAATGACTTCTGTGAAGCCTGTCCTATTATATAATGTCGATATTACGCGTTGATGTTTTGCTGTTTTGGGGTAAAACTTGGTTGAAGTTGACCGTTTTGTAGCCTGTCAGCAGCTAAAGCCAACGTGGGTGAACATGCTGGATTTCAGGAGCACTTTTCCTCCATTATTTGCTTTGTAGTTATAAAGTGTCAGTGTAGCAGCTAAACTACTAGTATCAGCTATAACAGTAACCTGATATTTTCAGGTGTAATTTAATTTCATTCTCACTGTGCAATATCATTTTCCACTTGTGCAATTTTGTTAATAGTCTGTTTACTGTCAATACTGTATATACTGCTCCTACTTTTATACTTCTATTTAAATGGTTCATATTTTGTTACACTTTGATGCATCTTGTTTTTTTGCACTATCCCCTTTGCTGCTGTACATTGCCAATTTCCCCACTGCGGGACTAATAAAGGAATATCTTACCTTAAATTTGAGCAGTTCAAGTAATGTTTTATTTAGATGAAAACACCAAGAGCCTCATAAGTCTAGCTTACTTGGGCGACACTTTAAATGTAGGCTGTGCACTTTTACCTGAGTCACAGCTGTAGATAAACATTGATTTAGGCATTAAACTGTTTATAGTGTGTATCTTCATTAATGCATCCTAACACGGTTTTCTTCTTTACAGCCTAAGGGAAAGAAGGCTAAGGGGAAGAAGGTGGCACCTGCCCCTTCTGTGGCCAAGAAACATGAGGCCAAAAAAGTAGTCAACCCTCTGTTTGAGAAGAGGCCAAAGAACTTCGGCATCGGTAAGTAGCCTCATTTGGGAGAACTATGGACCGTAACAGTGCAGATGATGTGAAGAATATTTGCTATCTTAACAACATTGAAGACAAACTTTCATCACCAAGATCGCTGATGCACTTAAGATTTAGAAATAAAAAAGACCTTTTCCTCAGTTGATTTAAAATACTAAACATTCTGTCTTTTCCCACAGGACAGGATATCCAGCCCAAGCGTGATTTGACACGCTTTGTGAAATGGCCTCGTTACATCCGCCTGCAGAGGCAGCGCTCCATCCTCTACAAGCGTCTGAAGGTTCCCCCTGCAATCAACCAGTTCACCCAGGCTCTGGACCGCCAGACCGGTATGTTGCTCCTGAGTGAGGATCTGGAAAGGGAGATATTCCTACCAAGAGGCCTCCTGTCCTCCGTGCAGGTGAGCTACACAAGACCAGAGTGTAGAAAGTCTAATTGATGGGTAACATTTTTAGTATAACTTTAAAATGAATATGGATGTAAATATGGAAAGCCTTGTTGGACATCCAATATTGACTTATTAGTTAGTGTGACCCCTCTGAGGAAGTCTTCTCTAACTTGGCTTTGATGCAATGATGACTCGAATTTCTTCAACTGAAACAAACCATGTTGCTTTTGAGCTTTTTAACCCTGAGCATTGGCCAAAATATTAAGATATTGTCAGGGAAGTGTTTTCTGAGTAGAACCTAATTTCCCTTTCCCATTTCTCTACAGGTGTGAACACTGTCACCTCTCTGGTGGGGAGCAAGAAGGCCCAGCTGGTCATCATTGCCCACGATGTGGATCCTATTGAGGTAAGCCTGTCGTGCGTTATTTGGGCAGCAGTGGAACTTGCCATATTTGAACTGTTGAGTCTAGGAAGTGGTCTCTGGCAATGATGAATGAATTTCTTCACCTGAATCCTTATGTGGATCAAACCTTTGAGCTTTTTAACCCTGAGCAGAGACCGCAAACAGAATACATAATTTGACTACAATATTTATTGTGGACTTTACTGTTTTTGTTTTTTACCAGATTCAACATTGTTTTTGTCTCTAACATAAGTTAATAATTTGTTCCTGAAATACTAATATGTCCTCCGGTGGTTCCTCTGCTTTTCTAGCTCGTCGTCTTCCTGCCAGCTCTGTGCCGCAAGATGGGCGTCCCATACTGCATCGTCAAGGGCAAGGCTAGACTGGGCAGACTGGTGCACAGAAAGACATGCACTTCAGTTGCCTTCACTTCAGTTGGCTAAGGGAAAGGAGGCTAAGGGGAAGAAGGTGGCACCTGCCCCTTCTGTGGCCAAGAAACATGAGGCCAAAAAAGTAGTCAACCCTCTGTTCGAGAAGAGGCCAAAGAACTTCGGCATTGGTAAGTAGCCTCATTTGGGAGAACTATGGACCGTAACAGTGCAGATGATGTAAAGAATATTTGCTATCTTAACAACATTGAAGACAAACTTTCATCACCAAGATCGCTGATGCACTTAAGATTTAGAAATAAAAGACTTCCTCAGTTGATTTAAAATACTAAACATTCGGTCTTTTCCCACAGGACAGGATATCCAGCCCAAGCGTGATTTGACACGCTTTGTGAAATGGCCTCGTTACATCCGCCTGCAGAGGCAGCGCTCCATCCTCTACAAGCGTCTGAAGGTTCCCCCTGCAATCAACCAGTTCACGCAGGCTCTGGACCGCCAGACCGGTATGTTGCGCCTAAGTGAAGAAAGCTGTATTTCAAGGCTTTATGGGTCCTTTTTGCAAATGATGTGAAGAATATTTGCTAACTGAACAGCTGTGCTGACATCCCACCAAGATCACTGATGCACTTATTTGAAATATATTGTCTACATCTCATGCTGTAGAACAAACCATGCATGTAGCCACTGTTTAAATGTGTCACATGTTCCTCCTCAGCCACACAGCTGTTCAAGCTGGCCCACAAGTACAGGCCAGAGACCAAGCAGGAGAAGAAGCAGAGGCTGCTGGCCCGCGCTGAGCAGAAGGCAGCTGGAAAGGGAGATACTCCTACCAAGAGGCCTCCCGTCCTCCGTGCAGGTGAGCTACACAAGACCAGAGTGTAGAAAGTCTAATTGATGGGTAACATTTTTAGTATAACTTTAAAATGAATATGGATGTAAATAGGGAAAGCCTTGTTGGGCTGTGTTGAACATCCAATATTGACTTATTAGTTAGTGTGACCCCTCTGAGGAAGTCTTCTCTAACTTGGCCTTGATGCAATGATGAATAGAATTTCTTCACCTGAAACAAACCATGTTGCTTTTGAGCTTTTTAACCCTGAGCATTGGCTGAAATATTAAGATATTGTCAGGGAAGTGTTTTCTGAGTAGAACCTAATTTCCCTTTCCCATTTCTCTACAGGTGTGAACACTGTCACCTCTCTGGTGGAGAGCAAGAAGGCCCAGCTGGTCATCATTGCCCACGATGTGGATCCTATTGAGGTAAGCATGTCGTGCGTTATTTCGGCAGTAGTGGAACTTGCCATATTTGAACTGTTGAGTCTAGGAAGTGGTCTCTGGCAATGATGAATGAATTTCTTCACCTGAATCCTTATGTGGATCAAACCTTTGAGCTTTTTAACCCTGAGCAGAGACCGCAAACAGAATACATAATTTAACTACAATATTTATTGTGGACTTTACTGTTTTTTTTACCAGATTCAACATTGTTTTTGTCTCTAACATAAGTTAATAATTTGTTCCTGAAATACTAATATGTCCTCCGGTGGTTCCTCTGCTTTTCTAGCTCGTCGTCTTCCTGCCAGCTCTGTGCCGCAAGATGGGCGTTCCATACTGCATCGTCAAGGGCAAGGCTAGACTGGGCAGACTGGTGCACAGAAAGACATGCACTTCAGTTGCCTTCACAACGACTAACCCGTAAGTATGCGCACAAACTGAGCTGTGTTCAAGTGTGACACAATATAAGACTGTGGTTACTAAACTGCTGCAGTTTAGTGCCTTTTCAACTTTAGTTCACAGCCTGAAATTCTCTCGTCTCTTCAGAAAGGTTTATAGAAAACTATGAAGCATCTCCACATGAGTAAAATTGGATGTTAATATGAAAGAGTAAAATACACCATTTTTAACTGTTTTCAAACTTGTTTTCCAGATCCGTCGTCACTGGGGAGGTGGTATCATGGGCCCCAAATCAACAGCCCGCATCACAAAGTTGGAGAAGGCAAAGGCCAAGGAACTGGCAACCAAGCTTGGTTAAATTGTTTGGAATAAAAAATGTATGTCCTAAAAGGAGACTTGTTTTATTATTGTTACGAAATACATAGTATTTTGGAAGCAAAATGCATCTTTGGATTCATTTACAACACAGTAATGTTTGAATTTGTCAGTCCGATGAGCTCAATACAGTGTTAATTCTTCTGTAAGGTAAATATATTGCAGATGTGCTATGGGCTAAACCCTTGTGCTCACGGATAAACTTTTCTGCCTCACTGTAGATGGAGACGTCCTCCGTAGGCTTTACAAGTGAATAAACAAACGACCTCACCTGTAAATATGAAAAAAAGTGATCTTTAGGGAGATTAAATTTGTCTTGAAGCTGCTGAAAGGACATCAAGATGTATCCTTAAACATATCGATCAGATAAAACTGACAATATTTGAAATGTTGGCAGGGTAGAGTGCACGGTGATCAATTTCACAGAGAAGCAACTCGGCAAAGGCAGTAACAACTTGACTGATGGGTTTAAAATGTTTATTCGAAAGGAAAACACTGTTTTTAATATTGTGAAATGTAAATCTATAAACCCTTTTCTGATGTCGTACATCTTAAATAGTTTTATTGAATTTGGGGCTTCCAGCTGTGTCATAAGTAATCTAATAATTAACGTCCCTGCAGCTCATCTCTCTTCTGTTCACTTTTAAAAAGAACTTGCTCAAATGTGTAAATTCACATTTAAATGCACAATACTGCAGAACATTTTAAGGAGTATTTTACCTTCAGTTTATGGAACACTAGTTGGCAACATGTCATGTATGTAAAAAAATACAGAAAGAATGCAAAAGCTCAATGAATTTCCATAATTTTATTCTCTCATACATGTTTCAGGAGAATAATAATCCACAACTATTTACATACTTTAGGTCTGTGACTCTATGCTGCAGGCTGGAGCTGATACAGCACACATCAAGTACATCAGAAGTTTACTTTGCAGTATTTCAAAGTAACACAATAAGTTCACTGCATTTAATCACGTCACAATTTAATCCTCTTGATGAACTTTGCATACCACATGTAGGAGGTTGCTGCACACAAGCCATACCTAAGAGGAGAAAGAGATGATTAGTAACAGGACAGCGTGTGGTTATTTACAGTAGAACAGCATCCAGGCAGCTCTAGAGATTAACTTTTTTCCCCACTACGTACCATGTTGTTATGTACTGCATGTGTTCGTTCCTCAGTGTGACTCTGGTCTGTCCACCTATTGGTCCACCAGGGATTGTGCTCCCTGCATTAAATACAAGACGCTTCCATTTAATTGTGCAACATAATTAACATCTTTTATTTATGCAAGCAGGTCGAACCGTTCTTTTCTGCACACTTGTAGTCATATTTATTCTGATATAGCTCAGTCAAAGAGCATCATGGACTTTGTGAGATCTTACCAAAGTCTGCATCAATGAAGATGGGCTCAGCTCCAGTGACACCGCCCATGGCCTCCAGGTCCCGGAAATGCCAGCGGTTTCTCTCCACATCGTTGTTCGGTATGAAGGGTTTGCGGATCTCTGTGAGCCTAACGACCCCAACCAGCTCCACTTCACCCTCCACCTGCACAGCAGCATTATTACAGTTGAGTTATTAGGATCCCCATCATCTTAATAAAAAGGCACCGACGTGTCACATCATCTGAAATACTGACCTGTCCCTTCACCCTCGTCTCTGGTCTTATCCTCTGCCTCGGGACGTATCCTCTGTTCACCAGGATGGTGATGCTGCAGGAGAACGTAGCAAAGATCAGAGAGTGTCGTGATGTAAAAAACGACTATGCAGTTTTAACTACACACGTGTTTTATCTGTCGGCTTACCCGAGGTCAGTGCAGCGGAATGGAGTGATGACGTTTGCGCCGGTCTCCCCGCTTGAGGACAGCCTGCCGGCCTCTCTGGCCTCTTTCTCTGGGTCGACCGGCGAGCGGGGCAGGATGTACAGCTCCTGCGAGTGGTCGTACTGTCCACGCACTTTCACCCTCCTGTACTCGAGGCTGTTCAGCTCATGAGGACTAAGATCCAGGGAGACAAATGGCAAGCAAATCTGAACATTAACAGATGAAATACAGTAGATTATATAAGAGATTTTAGGGGTATAAGGATTATTGAAGTGCATTCGATAACGGAAAGAACACAAATCAATGCTGTTTACAGCTTCACAACTGGAGAGGATTGTTTTCATTGTTTTTGCTAATTGCAACGGTTAAAATGAGAAAAAATTGTATCATTTGCTCCAGTTAAGCTGGGCAATACTGTAGGTCATTTGATATCTCGATAACAATATATATCATGATATAACATGTTTTCTGGTAATCCAATAAATAAATATTTTGTTTATAATTTTGTATACTCCTGTGTGAATTACAGAGTATTTCTTCATTTTAAGAACTTGAGTGCACGTTGAACAAAACAGTTTTAAGTGATGTCATCGAGAAAGAAGAAATATAGGCCTAGCCTACGTACATTGTGATAGAAACGATATAGAAAAATATAGACGCTAGACATTTTTATATCGTTTTGACGATATTTATCGTCATATTGCCCAGCCCTAGCTCCAGTGTGCTTTAATATTACCATTGTATTGATTGTTATTTTCTAAAGTCAAGTCTATTTTACACACCTAGGTGCCATTTTTAATTAGTATATGAACTATTGTGCTCTCTTTCTAAAGCCCCTTACATATTGCTCTTAACAAAGTTAATGTCAAAAATCCTTATTTATATACTTTTACAGTCTGAGTGGTTTATTTTTCTGACTTTTAAAGGGTATTTGTCATAGTTATTTGCAGTTTACAGACAAAAAAAAAAAGATTTTAAAACAAATTGTTGTCTTCAGCCTTGCTTCTGGATTTCTCATAAAGCAACTAAAATCCTCTGCTTTTTAGGCAGGAGGAGATATAGCTGCATTTAGTGGACTGCTATGAACAACCTGTCTTTGTGTGACCTGCTGTTCAATCATAAGTGTGTGTGTAGTAGTAATAGTAATAATAGTAGATGTATCTGACATGTACTTACTCAAGAGGAAGAGGAATGGGTTCTGCAGTAGTGAGTCTTGTCAGCTCATTGATCAGCTGCAACTTCCACTCACGTCGTTTCACCTTCACACAAACAAAAGCGTCTTGAGTCCATCCAACAAGAACTTTTTTTTTTTTTTAAATGTGATAATACAAAGTAAATCAGCTTTACCTGCCATGTACCAAGGCCAAAGGTGGTGGCAGGGATGAGCAGCAGGAGCCATTTGAGGAAGGAGTCTTCTCCTCTCTCCGCTCCGGCTGCTGTGGAGCTCGACTGTCGCCCGAAGGTGACGAACCTGCCTGGAAATTCACAATACACAAGACAGGAAGTGAAGACATCACGGAGGACGTGTAAAACATTTACACTGGAAGAAAATACGGATGTTACCCAATAAATGTTTGATCATGAATATGATTAAAGAAGTACCACGTAAAATTATTCACAAATGTTATTCAGCCGTCCGAACCAATTGCGAGCCGAGCACGTTCGCAGCTTGTCAGCAAGAGACTCAGCTGTCAATCATGACGTCTCACCCCCTTTTTATAGCATCGAGTATCTAATTTAAACCAAACTTATCAGAAAAAGTAACACTTGAACATACATCAGCGTGATAAGAACTACCTAAAATAACAGAAACATTCTTTGGGAAAAATGTATTTGACGTGTTCTTTGACTTTTTAGTTTGGCCCATGTCCCATCCGCTAACATAGAGGGGGCGGGTTTTATGATATATACTGCAGCCAGCCACCAGGGGGCGATCCAGATGTTTTTGATTCACTTTTGGGGAACTGTCATGTCGTCCATCTTTATATACAGTCTATGGTTCAGTCTCAGTCTGAAACAGTGTGACATTTATAAAACTGTATATATGTGCTGTTTTTTCCCATTATCTGTACAAATCTAAAGATAATTTGACCTTGGAAAAACTAATTAAATTGTTAGTCAAATACCAAATGAACATATTACGAACCTTTAATTTCTGCTTTATGAAAGGAATTTATTTATTATAATTTTTTTTGTGTTCCGTCTTATTATTATTTTTTTATACTTTATTTTTTCCCCTTTTTTCGAGTTTTTTTTCATATATGCAATTTACAGTTCGTAATTACAATAGTTTATAAACCAATTTTTAAGTAATTGAGCTTAGAAAACAAACAATAAGTACACAAGAGAAAACAACATCGGCATTAAAATATATATATACATATATATATATAATTATTATTATTATTATTAATAATAATAATAACAATAATAACAACAATAATAATAATAATACAAAGCGAAAAAAAGAAAATAATAATAATAATAATAAAAATAAATAAGTTAATTAAAAAAAAGGAATTTAAAACTTAATTTGTGTAACTAATAATACATTCTTTTATTTGTCTAAATCAACAATTGTTGTTTAAGTAGTATAATAAATTGCTATGGACTATTATTTAATATATACTTTCTGTGCAGTTTTGAGCCAATAAAAAAATCAAAAGTACAACAGTAAGTGTAAACTGGAGTCCAGCATCCTCATAATGTTATTTACCTTCTGCACGTTTGAAGAAGGGAGTCAGTCTGGTCAGGAGGAGAGTCCTCTTGATGTAGATGACATGAGTCTGCAACAACAACAGAAAACCAGCTCAGAAACAGCTGCAACCATCTGAAAAGTGACATTGACATGTATGTAAAAACACATACATGAAACACATAACTAACCTGTCTTTTTAGTGTCGTTAGCACCCTGGTGGAATAAGCCAGCGCTGATTTCAATGATGCCATGGTCAGTCACAACATGAGATACATAACCGACTGCATAACAGCTGAACAACTGATCAGCGGGGGGACTTCTTTTGGTGTTACTCCTTCCAGGTTTCGGTGTTACTACGTCCGGTTTGGTATCGTTATGTTACCCACGTGTGTACTAGAAATGTGTTGATATTTCCTCTCAGTAAACTCCTGTCTTTCTTTTAACGTGTCCGGTTCTTTTCTGTCGACATGGATCTCGTCTCCCGGGACTCGTACATCCAGAAGTTCGCCAGTAAAGTGTTAACTCAACGAGACCAGGAGCCCAAGAAGAGACCGTTTGGTAATGATAGCTTCACTGTTTTAAGCTTATTATTTACACCCTGTTTTTCTGTGCTGCTGTAGCTGTAAAACACTGTGTACTTTTTTCAATATTATATTTATAATTTTTTTGTTGGAGAATAATTTAGTGCATTCATTCAGCTGTGCAATCATCTGGTTTACTCCGGCATTAACACTGCATGTATTTTACAGAACATTTAAAACTAATATTCTTATTTTACACTATTCTTGCATTTTTTTTTAATTAATGCATGCATTTATGTTATTTGCATATATCGTTATATATATTTCTTATATATATTTTCTTATGATTTCTCTATTTTTATATAGATTTTATATAGATCCCCCCTGGGATCAATAAAGTATTTATTTTTTTCAATATTATATTTATTGTATTTTTGTTCATTTTGAAACAACAGAACAAAACATTCACAAACGTCCCCAATAATAACATTCTCGGTACAAAGAAGCATAACAAACCTAATATTAATATAAAATAAGCCAGTATAGATAGAGGAAAAAAACACATTATATATAAAAAAAAAATAGATGTATAAGTAAAAAATATATACACAAGTAAAAAGAAAAGAAAATTAAATAAAATTTCAAACAGTAAAATAACATCTATTTATATATATATATATATATATATATATATATATATATACTGTATAGTATACATATATACATACATACACATATACGCACACACAGTAAATACAGAAACTATGTGTACTTTTATAGTTTATATGTTAGTGGTTGTAGTAAATCTGTAAAATTCAATAGGTACTGCTGTTAACCAAAAGGAGGCGCTGCAATGTTTAGTGATGCAGAGTGTCCTCAAGCTGTTTAGATTCACATTTCAACAGCAGGTAAAGGTCAATACTGTAGTACACAGAAACAGGATATGTACATTTGGGTTTAAACTGTTTGTAAGAATCAGAAATGTTTGTTAACAGAGACACCTGTGGCCGTTAAGTCAACGAAAGTCAGCGTCGCTCTTCATAGACATGAACGAGCATCGCTCAAAACAGTGAGGCGACACACGCTCGCCGTCCGCGATGAGAAAGAAAAAGGCGGCCGAGGTCGATAACATTACTCGCTGCCATCCCTGCAGCTCTCTCTCTCTTACTTCACCACTCTACTCACTGGCCCTGCTCCAAATGACCTGCACTTTACAACTACTGGCTCTGGAGAGAGCCATTGGCGTTAGTTCTTCTAGATACCGCCAGATCCTACACGCTGCTCCTTTTAAATTCTTAGTCCTTTAACTGTAATAACAATTACAGAACCATAGCAGTTTAATTGACATTAAAATGTTGACTATATGTGATCGTTAACACATGTGTGTTATCCGTGTGTAGCTTATTTCAAGGGTAAAAGTGACGCTGGTCCTCCAAAGAAGAAGAAAAAGTGTAAAAAGAAACATTTTAAAGAAAAGGAAACCGATGAGAAGACGCCTACTCCTAAATCCCAACAGAAGCCTTCACCCTCTGCTGCAGCACAGAAAGGCCCGGCCACAGCAAAACTGAATGGGTCCAAAACTCCGAGCCCAAGTGCATCTACAACACCGGCACCTAAAGGTACAGCAAATGTATCCATTACTCTGTCTGTTATTAAAAATTGTTAGTGTTTCCTACTATAACATTTTATTATTTTTTTTTCTTAAAGGAGGAAAAGTAGAGTCCAACTTCTCCACAGTAGATGTACTACGCAAGAGACTTCATGAAAAGATTGAAGAGTCCAGAGGGCAGGTATGCATTACATATTTATATATATATACTGTATATATATGCACTACTGTTACGCCATGTAAACAAACAGGTAGGTATGTACATTGTTACAGTTGAATATTCGATTCGAACAATGAAACAAACTCGACAGAGCCAGACTTTCTTTCAACACGACATTAAAAACTCGGACATGTTCCTGTTTTTGTTTATTTCTTCCGTAGTTTATATTTGACAATACGAAGACGACTAACATGTTACATTAATCTTTTTCTCAGGGAGCCCCAAAGAATGCAGCATCAGAGGCAGTCCAGGCAAAGCGAGCAAAAAGAAAGCTAGAAAGGGAGCGAAAGAAGAGGAAGCGGAAAGAGTTTCGATTGAAGAAACTGGCCGAAGAAAGTGGCCAAGAACAACAGCCGGAGGTAAAACAGGAAGCGAAACCTGCCCCGGTCGTGAGCAAAAGAAACGAAACCGCCATCGTCTTCAACAAGGTGGAGATGGTGGAAGAGGGATATGTAGACAAAATGCAGAAAAAGAAGAACAAGAAGCAGAGTATGAAGGGCCAGTTAACTCCACTGACGGGGAGGAACTACAAGCAGCTGCTCGGTCGCGTGGAGGCTCGCAAGGCAAAGCTGGAAGAGCTGAGGGAGAAAGACGAGGGCAAGGCCCGCGAGATGGAGGAGAAGATGAAGTGGACCAACGTGCTCTATAAGGCAGAGGGCATCAAAATCAAAGACGACGAGAACATGCTGCGCTCGTCGTTGAACAAGAAGGAGAAGAGGCGCACTCAGAGGAAGACGCAGTGGAACACGCGTAGCGAGAACACCGTCGAGAAGATGCAGCATCGTCAGGACAAGAGACGAAAGAACCTCCAGAAACGCAAGCAAGCCAACGCGGAGCACAAGAAGGATAAGGCACGGAAGAGAGGCAGAGTGCTGCCTGAGGACTTGAAAAGAGCATCAGTTTAGAGGAAGTGACGAGGAAACATAAGCAATGTTTTAATAAGTAAATCTGTCTCTTTTTTTTATGGCAGTATTATTTACATGATATGAAAATGCTACTGCTGTTGCATGTATTATACCATGACTTCTATCAAGGAGTAATATGATGTGTGTGTTATGGTCAATAAAATGTGATCCTTCATTATGATGAACATAAATGACTACTATTGTAGAGTTTATTTTACCAGACATTATGTCATATTGTGTCTTTTAATGGAATAGCTCGACATGGGAAATGCATTTATTTTCAGTTAGATGACAAGATTAATACGCATGTTCTCACTCTAAATATTAAGCAAACATACAGCAAGCTGCTGTAACAATGGCGTACTTTCTTGGCCAGGGTTGCGTCCGTAATTCCACACTAACGTGCTATTTAGTACGCTAAAACAGTACGCAAGTTTTTTTTAGTATGTTCGAAACCTTAGTATGAAACCAGTAGTACGCGAATTGCACACTTTTTCCGGTGAAGGCTTCGTCCGAAATCGCATACTATGCACTACATACTCAATATGTGTACCATCGTTCAACATACTTTTCTGTGAATAAACAGTAGTATGCATCTTTTTGGTCGCACTTAGCTGTCATTTTTTGAAGCAACGTGTAACCATGGTAACCCGTGCCAACCTCATGTGACGAAAACGACAGTTTGTGAGAATCAAAGTCTGAATTAATTTAAAATATATATTACGCCTAGTTAAGTGGAATCTTACACTTACAGTTAAATTGTAGTGTTATTGATGTTACAGAGCTGTGTGTCAACGTCCGTTATTTACATTGTCGTTACTGCCGCATTGCATATTGCTAGCACCTCATCATGGCTCCGTTTTCAGGCTTTAAAAAATCTAGCCCTGTTTCATGTACTACTGTCCCGCTATAGCGACCGTTTTATAAAAATAACTTTTTTTAAATCATATTTGCTACAATCTCACATAATTCAGCTTTAAACCTGCTTTTTAATAATAAAAAAAATACATAAAAATCTCACTATTTACAATATGGGTCCTTTAAGTTTATCAGAATTTATTTATTTTTTTTTTTTTCACAAAGCTGTCAGACAAATAGTGAAAAGTACAATACTAATGCGTTGAGATGTAAATCAAGCGCCTACGCCAAAGATGCTCTATAACAAAGATGACGTATTAGAAGCTCCGCCAATGGTTTGAAATGGTGTACACTTCCTGTCTCCTAAGTGGACGTGGTCATGACGTGTTCGTGTGTCTTCACTCCCCCACCGCTAAGCTTTCACATTAGTAAAGTTGTTCTGTATCCGAGTACACTTCATCATCATCATCATCCACGTGTATTTGTTTATGTGGAGATCTGCTGTTCTAGCAGCGGAGCATCGTAAAACACTTCATTCAAATTCGAAAGAAACAAAATTAAATTCCCCAAAACCGTTGTTGTTAGTCTTCACAACAATCACCAACAGTATTGCAATAAATCAGCTGTGCAATAATCTGGTTTACTCTAGCATTAACAACAGCATTAAAATATTCATATTTTACACTATTCTTGCATTTTTATAAATGCATGCATTTATATTATTTGCATAGATCCTATTTTTACAGCATTATTATTTGCACTGTTATTATATATTTCTTATTTATATTTTCTTATGATTTCTCTATTTTTATATATTTATATTATAGAACGGGAGCAAAACTCAATTTTCCCTCCGGGGATCAATAAAGTATTTCTGATTCTGATATTTATTTCCTTGCCGGAGAGAGAGAAGTATTGATACCCTCCACCTCCAAGATTGGCATTGGGCCTGTGACTACAAACGGAGTGGAATGGCATTGGGCCTGTGACTACAAACGGAGTGGAATGGCATTGGGCCTGTGACTACAAACGGAAGTGGCTTATAAAACCCTCCAACAGCGAGCCTGCACCGATGCCGACTTAACCAGCCGCCCTTACTGACGACGTGCAACGCCGTTTTGTGTTCGTCATGGAATATAAGTAATATATACATATATATAATATACACAAGTAAAAAACAAACAAAAAAAAACAACTCAAAATTTAAAACAATAAAATAAAATAAAATCTATTTATATATATATATATATATATATATATATATATATAATAACATTCTCGGTACAAAGAAACTTAAAAAAAACTTATATTAATTTAAAACAATAAAATAAAATAAAATCTATTTATATATAAATAAAGTACTTCTGATACAAAGAAACTTAACAAACCTAATATTAATATAAAATAAGCCAGTATAGATACAGGAAAAACATATTATATACAAAAAATAGATATATAAGTAAAAAAGAATATACACAAGTAAAAAAAAATTAAAAAAAATAAATGAAATTTAAAACAATAAAATAAAATAAAATCTATTCATATATATAAATAAAGTATTTCTGGTTCTGATATTTATTTCAGATATTAGGAGCTTCGTTGAGCTGTGAGTGTGACTACAAACAGAGTGGGAGGGTGGTGGAGGAGCTGGAGTGGAATTGGGCCAGCCTCATAGAACTGGAGTTACATCCTGGTAACTCAGTATCTTGTTTACGTCTCGCTCCGCCTATGTGCCGTAAACACACATGTGACAGCAGAAGGAGCCTGAAGGGGAAGTAAGAGCTTTTATTTAACTGTTGACAGGTAAGTAAACTTCCTTTCACTTCACAAATAAACAGCCACAGAGAGAGAAACATTTAGAAACATAGTGTAGAGTATCAGCTATATACGACGATCGACGGTAATAATAATAATAATAATAATAAGAATAATAATCAGGAGGCTTCCTCAGAGTTCATTCATAAAGTGAGTATCAGCTGATTCCCCTTATGAAGCGACATATGCAATATATATTATAGTACTTAACAAATGTGCTTTTTATTTTCAGACAATCATGTCACGACGAATTAATGCACGCAGAACTGAGGGGGTGGAAAAGAACATTTGGTAAGTGATGCGCATGTTGACACAACAAGTTTAGCCTTTAATGTTGTTTATATAATCATGGTGGTGGTACACAGCCTGGGACAGTACTATTAATATACCTTTTTAAAAATGATTAACACATTTATGCTTCAATGCATTATCAGATTAGAGAAAATGAGAATCCATTATAGGTCTAAATATAGTAACAAGTAATCATATTATATCATGTAATGTAAATTGTTATTATGTCATATCATATAGATTTTTTTTATTTTGATTTATTTTGATTTATTTAACCAGGTTAGTCCCATTGAGATTAAGAACCTCTTTTCCAAGGGAGACCTGGCCAAGACGGTCAGCAGCAAGAACACAAAGTTGCAGACACAGACACAAATAGAGATAAAATACAATTCACAAAAGCACTCAAATTTGCATTAAAAGAGAACTATCTAAAGACAAATTTGGGGGACAAAAAGGAACTTTTCTGTGAGTCAGCTGTACAACAAGGGGGCTAAAAACATGATACCAGCTGCTTGATATTTAGGTCATTTTGGAGCAAATTCCAGGCTGAAGGTGCACAATATGCAAAAGCCCTTTCCCCAATTTTTGTCCAAGCTTTTGGGACATTTTTTTGCGTGATAAAAACACTTATATATTGTGGGAACAGACCCAGAATCACCTTATATATATAAGGATGTACCAATGGGAGAGCCTACGGGTTGAGAGTACAACTCACAGTGGTGAGTCAGAGCTTTACAGAGCTTAGATATTCTTTTAACTGCTCTTTTTTTGTCACTTCCACCAACATATTGTGTAATGTAACACTGACAAACCAGTCAGAACAAAGTTAAATATTCTATAATATAATAATTCAATATAAAAAAACGAGAAGCAATGACTTTCTTTTGATGTTTTATAAAAAGTATCATATATTATATCACATATTGCTCAATATTTGAGTGTTAAAAAAACATACAGGGCAGTTTCAGAAGTCAGAGATGGATATAGCTCAAAACCAAGTGAAGCCAAAGCTATCTGCAAGTCTAGATAGATATGTCTAGATTTGTTTTTGTTATATACAGACGTAGGCAAAGTTGTTGGTAACGTTCCGTTAAAGAGAGAAAAACCCACAATGGTCACTGAAATAACTTGAAACTGACAAAAGTAATAATAAATAAAAATTCACTGAAAATTAACTAATGAAAATCAGATATTGTTTTTGAATTATGCTTCAGCAGAATCATTTAAAAAAACAAACTAATGAAACTGGCCTAGACAAAAATGATGGTAACATTAACTTAATATTTTGTTGCACAACCTTTTGAGGCAATCACTGCAATCAAGTGATTTCTGTAACTCTCAATGAGACTTCTGCACCTGTCGACAGGTATGTTGGCCCACTCCTCGTGAGCAAACTGCTCCAGCTGTCTCAGGTTTGAAGGGTGCCTTCTCCAGACTGCATGTTTCAGCTCCTTCCACAGATGTTCAATAGGATTTAGATCAGGGCTCATAGAAGGCCACTTCAGAATAGTCCAATGTTTTGTTCTTAGCCATTCTTGGGTGTTTTTAGCTGTGTTTTGGGTCATTATCCTGTTTGAGGACCCATGACCTGCAACTGAGACCAAGCTTTCTGACACTGGGCAGCACATTTCGCTCCAGAATGCCTTGATAGTCTTGAGATTTCATTGCACCCTGCACAGATTCAAGACACCCTGTGCCAGATGCAACAAAGCAGCCCCATAACATAACCGAGCCTCCTCCATGTTTCACATTAGGTACAGTGTTCTTTTCTTTGGATGCTTCATCTCTTCGTCTGTGAACATAGAGCTGATGTGACTTGCCAAAAAGCTCCAGTTTTGTCTCATCTGTCCAAAGGACATTCTCCCAGAAGCTTTGTGGCTTGTCAATATGCATTTTGGAAAATTCCAGTCTCGCTTTTTTATGATTTGGTGTCCTCCTCAGTCGTCTTCCATTAAGTCCACTTTGGCTCAAACAGTGACGGATGGTGCGATCTGACACTGATGTACCTTGACCTTGGAGTTCACCTCTAATCTCTTTGGAAGTTGTTCTGGGCTCTTTGGTTACCATTCGTATTATCCGTCTCTTCAATATGTCATCAATTTTCCCCTTGCGGCCACGTCCAGGGAGGTTGGCTACAGTCCCATGGACCTTAAACTTCTGAATAATATGTGCAGCTGTAGTCACAGGAACGTCAAGCTGCTTGGAGATGGTCTTATAGCCTTTACCTTTAACATGAAGGTCTATAATGTTCTTTCTGATCTCCTGAGACAACTCTCTCCTTAGCTTTCTGTGGTCCATGTTCAGTGTGGTACACACCATGATACCAAACAGCACAGTGACTACTTTTCACCCTTTAAATAGGCAGACTGACTGATTACAAGTTTGAAGACACCTGTGATGCTAATTACAGGACACACCTTAGTTTAATATGTCCCTATGGTCACATTATTTTACATCTTTTCTAGGGGTACCATCATTTTTGTCCTGGCCAGTTTCATTAGTTTGTTTTTTAAAATGATTCTGTTGAACCATAATTCAAAAACAATATCTGATTTTCATTAGTTCATTTTCAGTAAATTTTTATTTATTATTACTTTTGTCAGTTTCAAGTTATTTCAGTGACCATTGTGGGTTTTTCTCTCTTTAACGGAACGTTACCAACAACTTTGCCTACGTCTGTATATATATATATTATTTAATTTTTTTTCGTAATTTGGGTGCCATAATTTGAAGTCAGGTTATAAAAGTTTTGCACTCAAATTGTACAAATCTAAAATAATGTAATCTGATAATTAGTTATTTATTTCCTTACTCACTCAACATAATATGACTCAGGACATGATTTGTGGTCATATACAGGTTTAATTCTAACTGATCATTTTTTTGCAACAGCACTGCAGTTTCTGACCTGTTTTGCACCAACAGGGTTGAATCTGCGAAACTGGCAGCAGAATACAAGGCAGTGAACCTTGGACAAGGATTTCCTGACTTCTCCCCTCCCAAATTTCTCCAGGAGGCTTTTTGTGAAGCTGTGAATGGAGGACCCCAGATGCACCAGTATACTCGAGCTTTTGTAAGTGGAAATACACACTTACAAATAACACGTTTTAATCTTCCTGTGAACGTCAGATGCTTAAGATTTAGAATGTTTACATTCATGGATAAGTAGGAACCTTGTGTTTACATGTCGTTTACATCCTCAGGGCCATCCTCCGCTTGTAAAAAGTCTGGCTAAATTCTTCGGTAGGATTATGGGACATGAGATCGATGCTTTTGAAGACATCCTGGTCACAGTTGGAGCTTATCAGGCTCTCTTCTGTGCATTTCAGGCTCTGATTGATGAAGGGGATGAGGTACAAAAAATCAACCCATGTCACATCAAGTCAAAATGTTTTACAGTGCAGCAATAATTGGCAAAACATAAAAGCAAAAAAACAGAAAACATGAAAAATGTACATTCGTTGTGGTTAATACAGAAAATTGTCTTTCAGGTCATAATTATCGAGCCGTTCTTTGACTGCTACCTACCGATGGTGAACTTTATTCGAGGAAAGGCAGTTTATGTATCTCTGAGGCCGGTGAGTGTTTGACAAGTTTTTTTTTTACAAAATAGTTACAGAGCGTCGTTCAATAATTTCACCTTTGCCTTTGTGTACATGATTTTTAAAAAAGTATATAAATCAGACCTCTATTTTTCTTTCGTTGAATTTAAGAAAGTTGAGGGAAGCTCCGTCCTGTCAAGTGGAGACTGGGTTCTTTCTGCCGAGGAGCTGGCCAGTAAATTCACTCCACGCACAAAAGCCATCGTAATGAACACTCCCAACAACCCACTGGGCAAGGTAACTGGACCTTCACCACTGTAGTGTGTCTTTTTAAAGCCAGCTGAATAAAATGTGTCCTTGGACATAAACACCTGTCACACATCTATGTCCGTTACAGGTTTACACGACCGAAGAGCTCCAAATGATTGCGGATCTGTGCATCAAACATGATGTGGTGTGCATCAGTGATGAGGTGTACGAGTGGCTGACTTATGATGGAAACAAGCATGTAAAGATAGGTGAGATACAGCCAGAGTTCAACAGAATGCACACAAAGTATACATAAAGCTGCATTATTAATATATTAATAAGTATGTTAATGTATTGGCAGCCACCCTACCCGGCATGTGGGAACGAACCATCACCATTAGCAGCGGTGGAAAGACCTTCAGTGCTACTGGCTGGAAGGTAATGCTCAGATGTTCAGAGTATTTAAGTAACGTATTCTTCTTTACTACACGTTGTTGTGATTATCTGTTTTTTTCTTTTCAGGTTGGCTGGGCCATCGGCTCTGGGCATATCATGAAACACTTGAAAACCATCCATCAGAACTGCGTTTACCACTGTCCTACAGCCGCTCAGGTAAACATATAATACCGTGAGTATGTTAGATAGGTTTTTAGAAAATAAAACATGGCTTCTTTAGCATCTCTCAGATGGTTGTGGTTAGAAGGTAACAGGCAAATTGCAAAACTCTCGCAAGATGGTATTGACATTGAATGGTTGAGGTTAGGCGTTGACCTCGAATGGTTAAGGTTAGGCGTTGTCCTCGAATGGTTAAGGTTAGGTGTTGTCCTCGAATGGTTAAGGTTAGGCGTTGACCTTGAATGGTTAAGGTTAGGCGTTGACCTCGAATGGTTAAGGTTAGGCGTTGTCCTCGAATGGTTAAGGTTAGGTGTTGTCCTCGAATGGTTAAGGTTAGGCGTTGACCTTGAATGGTTAAGGTTAGGCGTTGACCTCGAATGGTTAAGGTTAGGCGTTGACCTCGAATGGTTGTGGTTAGGCATTGACCTCGAATGGTTAAGGTTAGGCGTTGACCTCGAATGGTTGTGGTTAGGCGTTGACCTCGAATGGTTAAGGTTAGGCGTTGACCTCGAATGGTTAAGGTTAGGCATTGACCTCGAATAGTTGTGGTTAGGCGTTGACCTCGAATGGTTAAGGTTAGGCGTTGACCTCGAATGGTTAAGGTTAGGCGTTGACCTCGAATGGTTAAGGTTAGGCGTTGACCTCGAATGGTTGTGGTTAGGCGTTGACCTCGAATGGTTGTGGTTAGGCGTTGACCTCGAATGGTTGTGGTTAGGCATTGACCTCGAATGGTTGTGGTTAGGCGTTGACCTCGAATGGTTAAGGTTAGGCGTTGACCTCGAATGGTTGTGGTTAGGCTAGGTCGTCAGGCAGCGAGTCTCCCAAGAAGTTTTGCAAGTTTTTGCGCACTTTGCAGGTTCTCGACACGACCCTCTCCAAAGAGGCCCCACGTACAGTACTTTAATAAATTTGGCTCCTCCTCTTGGATTTTTTAGCAGTGCTGCGCAGTTATGGCCATAGTCCAGGAACTTTTATTTTGAAATTTAGCCTCAATATTAAAGCTTACAAAAATACCAAATACCTAATAATCTAGAACATTTCCATTTAATTTTGTGGTGCGGCCATTGTCTCTGAAATTGTTATTAAGTAAGATGTGTTTTTTTCCACCTTTTGAAACTACCCGAGTAAAACTTTAAGGGGGAAATCAGGGTTTAAACGATTAATCTGAAAAATAAATAAGATCTCAACTGTTTAATTTAACTGATTTTGGAGCAAACTCGACCAACAACTGCCACATGGAAATGTTTAGAAAATGTTTCTTTTGCTGTATCAAATCGACATAGGTCACAGTTGTCAATTCAACCCCTGAAACTTATCTTATATCCCATTTTGGTCTTTTCATTCATTCCTGCCTTCTACAGGAGGCATTAGCTCATGGATTTGAGAGAGAATACGAGCTGTTTGGGACTCCAGAGAGCTACTTCCAGCAGCTGCCTGCGATGCTGCACCAGAAGAGGAATAGGATGGCCTTGTGTCTGGAGAGTGTAGGTTTGCAGCCCACCATGCCGGAGGGAGGATATTATATGATCGCAGACATCTCCTCTGTCAGTGAGTGAAGAACAAACACCTGCATCCATCATTGCTTGAAATAAAATAACATAAAAAGAATATTTTTTTCTTTGATTAGCGCTGTCTAATGTTTACCTCGGCTTTCTATTTTGATAGAGAATGACTTCAATGGCCAGAACACGGAGGATGAACACAATGACGCCAGATTTTCGAAGTGGCTAACTAAAGAGAAGGTAAATATTAAGCATTCAATTAATACTGAAGATGGATAAATTAAATCCTTTTAAAGCAGTAGCACAAGTGTTGTAGTTTGTTTTGAAGAAAATAAATTTTGGTGTATAGTAATGTATTTAGAATAATAAATTCAACTTATAAAGCGCTTTTCAAGGAATCAAAGACGCTTTAAAATTTTAGAATATTATGCTTCTGATTTTTCTGATTTTTTTATTATATAATTTGGCTTTTTTTCTACAGGGTTTAGCAACAATCCCCGTCACTGCCTTCTTCAGTCCAGAGCACGCTAAGGACTTTGACAAATACATCCGAATCTGTTTCGTCAAGGTAAATTCAACCTAATTTACTGAAATGAATTCGATCCAAGCCTTGGCCTGCCTCACTCTTTTGATTCACACTCACTCTCTTTTGTCTAACAGACGGACTCCACCCTGGATGCAGCAGAGGACATCTTGAGAAAGTGGAGTCAGGAACAGTAACATCGCCCCACAATAAGAAGCATTATCAGTCCATCCAGATTCCACCAGGCTGCGTAAAGCGGTTTGGGTTAACCCCTCAGTTAAAATGAGCCATAATTGTTTTTTCTGTGTTTAACTCAAATTAAGGCACTTAAAGACAAAGTCCGTATAATGCATTTTGTCCCCTCCTAATGTATGTCACATATTTTGTCATTTAATGAAATAAACGCTTTTAATGATAATAAATCCACACGTTCTCTGTTTCTGTTGTTGCCTAAACCTGACCAAGTTGATCTTTTCCTAAACGTAACTAAGCAGTTTTATTGTCTAAACCTGACCAAGTTGATCTTT
Source organism: Sebastes fasciatus (assembly GCF_043250625.1). Classification (NCBI taxonomy): domain Eukaryota; kingdom Metazoa; phylum Chordata; class Actinopteri; order Perciformes; family Sebastidae; genus Sebastes; species Sebastes fasciatus. Next base: position 13,171,763 of record NC_133813.1, read on the forward strand.
TCCTAAGTCTTACTAATTCGTTTTGTTGTCTAATCCTAACCAAGTAAATTTTTTCCTAAGCCCTAACTAAGTAGTTTTGTTGCCTAAACCTAAGGAAGTTGTTTCCTGTGAAGAGGAAGTTTATTTTGAAATGACTGTATGCATGTAACGAGCGTACATTGACACGTGTTGCCGGACATTCGTAGGAAAATGAACAAAAAAGGAGGAATAACTTTTTGGTAAGATATCATACGAACCGTTTCATGAGAATACGTTGCATGGGGAGGAGATAGAAATGCTCTCAATTTTGCATTTAGTGCCTTTAATGTGTTAATCACAATAAATGAATCCCATCATATTATACTGACTAATAAGATGAGTGATTGTAAAGGGGTTTGACTCCCAAGTATGTCTGCTTTGACTGCAAATACAATTCTTTCTTACACATAATTTAATATGTGAGTTGGTGGCGAACCTGGGCAGAGAGTATGTGTCACTCATTTATGGTATTATCTTTGTAGAAATTAAAATGACAATCATCTTATACAGAGATGAAAACAAGAGGGCACGTTGAAGGAAAGTCACCAACATTAAAGCCTCTGTTTTTTTCTATTTCCATGAGTAGTGACATCATTAGATAAGATAAGATATTCCTTTATTAGTCCCACAGCGGGGACATTTGCAGTGTACAGCAGCAAAGGGGATAGTGCAAAAAACAAGAAGCATCGGTAAAAAAGCTAAATACAACACGGTGCAAAAAGTAAAACAAAAGTGAAAGAAAATATGAACAACTTAAATAGAAGGAAGTATAAAAATAGGAACAATATATACAGTTTTGACTATTACCGGACTTCATCTGATCCAATAAGAAATAACAACTACTGTGAATGAGTATATTGCTATAATTGTACTGTCTGTAGCACATTGTGTGTGTCACTGTGGGATTATTTAAAAGATCTCAGGACTCTAAAGTACAAGGAGTTATTGAAGGGAAAAAGTGCTGTCACATAAAGGTACAAAAGGTTGAAAGGTTGAAAGGGGGAAGGAAGGGTGGATTACTGAATGTTACAGCAAATTCCACTGAAGTTGTTCAACTGGAAACCATCAGCAGGTGAGTACAGCAGCAGCACCGAAGACACATTTATAATAACTGTAGCTTTTGGCAAACTTGAAATATGCTTTTATTTTTCAGTCAATCATGTCAGGACGACTTCATGCACACAGAACGGAGAGTGTGGACAAAAACGTGTGGTAAGTGATAATGACACAGGTGTACTTTTGACACATGAGACAAAGTGTTTACTGGTTTATAGACACCAGTGAAGTTCAATCAGCATGTCAGCAAGCTGCTCCCTGCAGCGGAGAATAAACTGCTTTTAATCATTCAGAATGAGAGAAGAGTTTCTCTCCCAGAGGAACAACTTTGGTGTTGGGGCTTGTTAGGATATTGGTAACCTATAAGTTGAGCCTGTCAGATGGTTGTTTACTTGATTGAGTCTAAAATCCAAATCCATATATCCTAAACGATGCCCTGCGACACGAGCAACATGATCCCGTCATTTTCTATTACTTTATTTTTTTGTTTATTAATTTATTCAAATTATATAATCAACCTTTACACTTTCATTCAAATACAGCTTTAGTAACTGTGCACAAACAAAAAAAAGCATCAGATCTCATATGATCGGACTCTGGAGGACTGTTTTTGCGTCAAATTATTGATTTCTTAAGTAAGTAGCCGTGTAATAAGCAGAATAATGTACAGCTAGCGGGTCATTGTAAAATAATAAACCCCTTCAGGGCTTCGCGTCTGTGAGCCGTATCAACTTGTTGGGGTTTATTTCATAACAATGACCGGCTCGCTGTACATTATCCCTTACTTACAGTGTTTTACTTTTTGTTTATTATATTAATTATTTAGATTTATCACATGGCTTTGTTGAATACTCGATTCTGATTGGTCAATCACGGCATTCTACGGTCTGTTATATCTTTATAACAGACCATTGCTATGGATGCAGACCTCAGACTCTGCCGGACCATTTTTGTGTCAAATTATTGATTTCTAAAGTAAGTAGCCATGTAATTAGCGGGATAATGTACAGCTGGCGGGTCATTGTTGTGAAATAAACCACTTCAGGGGCTTCGCGTCGGGGTCTACCAGCCCGTTCTCATTCCCAGGGCGTCAAATAGCGGGGCTTTGTCACAAGCGGCGGTATGAAACGCACCGGGTGTTCCATTAATTATAATATAAACCCATCCACGGCAACAGTAAACGCTCCGATAAAATACGCCGGGAGTGTGGTACGTAGTTTAAAGAGTGAAAAGACACCAGGTGGGCAGCAGGAGGGGTGGATTGGTTCAACAAATACAAGTCTTTCATCCAGGAGACCGCTGTTTGTGTCCAGTGCATCAATCAGCTGTTCGTTCGTGTCCGTGTTCACAATGTTCAGTCTCATTTTCCCTGTTCAAACGTAGTAGTTTTAAGCTCAACCATGTAGTTCTTTCCTAAACCTGACTATAGGGGTTTTGATGCCTAATCCTAAAGTGACGCCAAGGGACGTGACAAAGCGGCGGTATGAGAATGTGTTGGGTTGACAGGCCGCATCACCCTGTCGGGATTTATTTCACAACAATGACCGGCTCGCTGTACATTACTGACGGATATGATTTTTGTTGAATGTGCTTGTTGTTCTTTAAATTTATACTTCTCTTATACTGTTAACCTTTTAGAGACATTTGTGATAATGTCATGCTTGACAAGCAATTTTGTACCATCAGGGTTGAATTCACACAACTGGCAGCAGACTACAAGGCAGTGAACCTCGGACAAGGATTTCCTGACTTCTCCCCTCCCAAATTTGTCCGGGAGGCTTTTTGTGAAGCTGTGAGCGGAGGACACCAGATGCACCAGTATACTCGAGCTTTTGTAAGAGGAAATACACGTTTGGTCACCTTTTTCATCTTTCTATGAATGTCAGAGAAGCACTAAGAGAAACCATGCTGCTGCTGCTTTTTTTCTTTCCCATATTCCATGCTTCATTTTAAGTTTGATTTCAGTTATTTTCAGCAAGTTTTGATGGGACAAATGGTTGCAGACCAAACAGTGTGTCATATTTTCTTTCCTCAGGGGCATCTTCCTCTTGTAACAAGTCTGGCTAAATTCTTCAGTAGGATTGTGGGACATGAGATTGATCCTCTTGAAGATGTCCTGGTCACAGTTGGAGCTTATCAGGCTCTCTATTGTGCATTTCAGGCTCTCATTGATGAAGGGGATGAGGTACGAAAATCAACCCAAAACAGTCATGTCGAATTGGGTTGTCACCTAATATATATTTTTTTATTTGTGTGTGGTTTACTCTTCCAGTTCCAAATGGGAAATAGGGAATTTTACTCATCTTAAATTCTCCTAATTTTACTTTTCTACATGATAAAACTAACAGAAATTATACCAAACACGGGTCAAAGTATATATGCTAAGAAACATTTTAAACATTTGCTTTTCAGGTCATAATTATCGAGCCGTTCTTCGACTGCTACCAGCCAATGGTGAAGATGGCTGGAGGAAAGGCAGTGTATGTACCTCTGAGGCCGGTGAGTTATAAAGCACCTTTTGGCAGCCTTTGTCACCTTTGTTTAAAATGTACACATCAACAATGTTTTTTGTTTTCTTTTGTTAAATTTAAGAAAGTTGACGGAAGCTCCGTCCTGTCAAGCGGAGACTGGCTTCTTTCTGCCGAGGAACTGGCCAGTAAATTCACTCCACGCACAAAAGCCGTCGTTATCAACACTCCCAACAACCCACTGGGCAAGGTAACTGGACATTTACCAGTCCAGTGTCTGTTTTTTACAGTTTTTCTCAATCACTTTGGCTTACTTTTTTAAACAGTCTTGTCAAAACATTCCATTCATGCTTCAAAACCCAGTTATTGTGACAGTAAATTGGCCAATGCCACTAAAATGAAAAGTTGTTTTCCACCATGGCAGTCAACCTTGGAAATCTCTGTTCTGTTCTACTTTTTTGTTGACACTGAAAGCTTACTTCACAAGACTGTCAGTTTTGTCTAGCTGCAGGGTATTAGATTAATATAATACTATGCAGAATAAGTGTATGCACAGCTGAGCTTAAAGCAAATACACATAATGACAAAACAACTTTTCATTTCGGTGACGTTGGACACAATAACTGGTTTAGAAGCATGAATGAAGTGTTTTGGGTGAGTAACTACCTTTTCCAAATATGCAATAGATACTCATCAGTTTTGATCAGCAAGACGTGCAAGTGGTTATTGTGCAAATTGTAGACAATTGTAAACAATTAAAGCCAGCTGAATAAAATGTGTCCTTGGACATAAACACCTGTCACACATCTATGTCCGTTACAGGTTTACAAGACCGAAGAGCTCCAAATGATTGCGGATCTGTGCATCAAACATGATGTGGTGTGCATCAGTGACGAGGTGTACGAGTGGCTGGTTTATGATGGAAACAAGCATGTAAAGATAGGTGAGATACAGCCAGAGTTCAACAGAATGCACACAAAGTATACATAAAGCTGCATTATTAATATATTAATAAGTATGTTGTTGTATTGGCAGCCAGCCTTCTTGGCATGTGGGAACGAACCATCACCATTGGCAGTGCAGGAAAGACCTTCAGTGCTACTGGCTGGAAGGTAATGCACAGATGTTCAGAGTAAGAAAATCACATCATTCGGTTCACTACAACACGTTATGATGACGTGTATTTATTTTTTTTCAGGTTGGCTGGGCTATTAGCTCTGAGGAAATCATCAAACGTCTGAAATCCATGCATCAGATGTCCGTTTTTGATTGTGCAACCGCTGCTCAGGTAAACACATAATTCCTTGAACATTAGAAATATTGTTGTTGCAATAAAGTATGACCTCATCGTCTCTAAACTGCTTCAGCTTTTAGTCTTGATTCTTGAAACCAAATTATCTTCCTGTTGTTTCGACTATCTGCAAAGTCTTTTAAGTTCTTGAATCCTGACTTATATTAATCTTTTCAACCCAACCACATTGAGTGGCCCGATGTTACCAACACACACATTGCACAGACAAACATAAATTCATAATCAAAGTTAAAATTTTTCTTTTAACTTCTCGCCAAAATCCATAATTTGCAAAAAAAAAGAATACGCTAAACTGTATGAAAATGGAAATTTTGCACAAATCTCCGATAGCATTTCCATTTCCTAACCCTGACCCTTCCCTACGTGAACCCACGCGGTGCAAATATGCTGACGCCGCGCTGTTATGAATCTCCCAGAGAACCTGATATGGAGAGGGCAGAGGAGAGTACCGGCAGCTTGTGAGAAGCTCCGGTACGCATGAAAAAGTCACGGTATGCAAAGGAGTAAAAGGTAGAAGTACCGTTACTGTGTACACTGCGTACCGCTGCGTACCGCTGCGTACCGCTGCGTACCGCTGCGTACCGCTGCGTACCACTTTGGGAAGAATGTATTTGATGTGCACGCCCCACTAACATATATGGGGCGGGATTTATGATCTATACTGCAGCCAGCCACCAGGGGGCGATCCAGATGTTTTGGCTTCACTTTTGGGGAGCCGTCATGTCGTCCATTTTTATTTCCAATCTATGATTGTGACCAAGATACTGAGCTGGACATTTTACAGCTGAAAAATCAACCTGTCAGCGCACTTTGGTGGACAAACTATGTCATGGTGAAACTGTTTCTAAATGACCTTGTTTGGCATTTCTGTACTGAAATGTTAAATGCTACTTATCAGCCAACACATATATGTAATAAGCTAATATAATCGTGAATCTAATTAAAGCATGGCATCTTGTGTTTGAATATCTTAACCCAGTATAAGCATGATATTGTTTTAGTTAAATGTTGGAAGAAGCAGATAATGTATACTGATAGTTTAGAATATAAACTGCGTATAATGTACAGCTTCAGTCTTGTTTTCATCATTTTGCTCTTTTCATTCATTCCTGCCTTCAACAGGAGGCAGTAGCTCGTGGATTTGAGAGAGAATACGAGCTGTTTGGGACTCCAGAGAGCTACTTCCAGCAGCTGCCTGCGATGCTGCACCAGAAGAGGAAGAAGTTGGCCTCGTGTCTGGAGAGTGTAGGTCTGAAGCCCATCATGCCGGAGGGAGGATATTTTATGATCGCGGACGTCTCCTCTGTCAGTGAGTGTCACTAGTATGGATCTGTGTCCGGTGGTATTAACAGATCAAAATATCATCAATTCAAAACTTTTAATTTCTCTCAGGTTAATTCAAAGACTATAGGAGAAAATCATTTTTCTATTCTTGTGCTGCCTCCTGCCTGCTACATTAAACAAAGTTAACATGGCAGGCAACAGTACAATAAAACTATGTAAAAATAAGTGAATAAAAACATATTTTTTTTTTTTTTTGTAGCTGCAGACATTTACACATCAGAGCCTTTTGCAACACAAAAAAATGGTCAGAATATGGTGACGAAATAAAACAAGATACTTTATGTTTATTAGTGTATGTTGTGTATCTATAACCAACGTTACATTTCTTTTTTTTAACAGAGGTGGACGTCAATGACTCGATGACCACTGAGGATGAGCCTTATGACTTCAGATTTGTGAAATGGCTAACTAAAGAGAAGGTAAAATTTGTAGTATGATGTATTTAAATGATCTTGTTTTTGTTTATTCTCAACTTCTTTCAATATGATTTTTTATTTTTTTTTTATCTGCAGGGTTTAGCAACAATCCCCGTCTCAGCTTTCTACAGCCCAGAGCACAGAAAGGACTTTGACAAATACATCCGATTCTGTTTCGTCAAGGTAAACAAAATGCATTTTATTCCATTGAATTCAATCTTAATTTGATTCAAGTCTTCTCCTATTTCATTGCTCTTTGTCAGTCCTTCAAAGTCACTCAAATTCACTCTTTTCTGTCTAAAAGGAGGACTCCACTCTGGATGCAGCTGAGGACATCTTGAGAAAATTTAGTAAAATTGAAAGACAGTAAAATTTTCCACAGTGTGGAGCACACAGTCACGCATTACTCGTCCATCTGTGCAATTATTTTTATTAAGCAAAAAAAACTGTACAACATATTTCTCAGTAACTGCAGAGACATTTGCCTTGTATCCAACAGGTTGAATAAAGCTTTGAATAAATCAACATCTTCTCTGTCCCATAGCCTTATTGGCACAGCATTTTTATCTCATAAACGAATGTGAATGGCACAGCTTTCTGCTGTCCATATTTAGTGTACATTTTATATTACAACCAAAAAAAGAAACGTTTACATTTACAGACAAGAAATTCATTCACTCTTTGAAAAAATTGATTCAGACTGAAGCAGAAATTTCCATTGCTTGTTTTTTTTTTTAACTTTTGGCATATTTTTTGTTTTCTATAATAACAAATAATAAAAAAAGACATATATATCCCCCTCTAATGGAAATTAAAGCTTCCTACATTTCAGTTGAAACTCATATAATCTAGTCTTAATTGAAGTAAAGAAGACATAAATATATATATATATAAGCCAATACCTTTATGAAGTCCCAGCCATGTATTAAGAAATCACAATTCAAACCTTCAGCTTTTTATCAGCTAGTGTCAAAAGACTTTTATACTCCATAGAATAGGCAAGCACCCAACTGGACTATGCACGCACTGTAATAAGCCGGAAACTGTCAAGCATGTTCTTATAGAGTGCAACAAATATGACAAAGAAAGAAGGGAATTGCTATCAGGAGTAGATTATGGAAATATTACAATGGGGAATCTGCTAGGAAATACATCTAATAAAGTACACAAGCTTCTAATTAATGACTTAAGGGCAACAGGAAAAATGGAGATAATTTAATAATTATTTATTTTATTTATTTTATTTATTTTATTTATTTATTTATTTATTTATTTATTTATTTTTTCCTGCCAATCTACTGATCCACACTCTAATCCAGTAGGTGGCGGTAATGTGCCTATACACTGGTTTGCCAACCACCAATAAACACCAAAGAAGATGAAGAAGAAGAACAGACTTTTATTTTGAAACGCAGATGGCGACCCCGGAAGTAAATAAACTCCACATGTTGGTGCGTCTAAAAATGTCTACCGGCTTTGCAGCGAAAAGAGCCAACATTGTGGCCTCTCAGGTACTCTAACGTTATGTTTTCACATCAAAATGACATTGTACGTTTCTTTTATATCACCTATAATGTGTTTGTTGATGTGAACAGGCTGAGGAGAGGGTGGACTGGAAGAAAAGGAAAGCAGAAAGTGAGTAAACAGCTAACTAACTGAGCTACATTTAGCATGTGTGTGTGCATACATGTGTGGATTTAGTTTGTTTTTACATAATGTTACTGTTAAATAATATATCAGCATTTCACATGATGTTTTAGCATGTATTTATGTAGAATTTATGGTAATTTATACTTCCAAGATGGTAGTTTCATGTAATATGTATTGAAGAGACTCAAGTGTCAAAGTTGGACTTTATTTATTATTTATTATTCAAGTCAAGTTTAATAGTATAGCCCCAAATCTAAAATGTGCACATGTCAATTATGTACATAATGCTATAATATTTAACACAATAAATGTAGAGAAATATAAATGAATAGTAAAAATAAGAAATGTGTACAAATATGTGCATCAGACGGATACAATATATTTATATAGTATATATTTCATCTTTGTATGGTGTCCTTTGGTTTCCTGAAAGGTGCCACCAAATAAAATGTATTATTATTATTATTATTATTATTATTTATTTATTTATTTTTATTATATACATACCACAGTTTAAATAAGTAAAATGTTGAGAAGGGGGATCGATTAAGTGTGTTAAATATAAATGCAAGAATGGTATAAATAAAGATTAAATAAGAATATTTATTGAAATGTACAGTATAAATGGCAGATTATTGCACAGTGAAATTATTGTACAGTTTAATCTGTATTGAACAGAATAATTCTTAGACCAGTGGTTCCCATGCTGGGTGTCAGGATCCCCCATGGGATCCCTAGATAGATAAACATAAGGAGTCACAAGATGATTAAAGGAATATCTGTTACATAAAAATCAGATTTTTATATTTTTAAAGTCATATTTGCTTTTTTCCTGTATCTACTGGATACACTCAGCGACGCAGTCCTCCCCAAGTCCTTTCAGAGCTGCAACTCATGATTATTTTCATCATCAATTAATCTGCAAATTTTTTTCTTGATGATTAATCAAGAAATAAAATTAAGAAAAATAAACTAGATTAAAGGTTTAGTCTGTGAAGTGTCAGAGAATGTTGAAAAAGGTAAAGCCCAAGGGTCATGTCCTCCCAATGCTTGTTTTCCTCGGCCAACAGTTTAAAACCCAAAGATATTCAGTTTACCATCACTTCAGTTAAAGTAAAGCAGCAAATTCACACAACCGAGAAGCTGGAACTAGTTCATGTTTGATCATTTCTACTAATAAAATGACTCAAGGATTAATAGATTGACTTTGATAACAGTAAAGGAGACTAAGAAGCAAACGAAAGAGGCCAAGCTGATCAAACAGTTGGACAAGCAGAAAGAGAAAGAGTCCGCAGAGAAAGCAAATCATGAAGAAAGCCAAACTAAAAAAGGTAACCTTATTATCATTTCATAGATTATTATACCTGTGAATGGCGTGCTGTAATGTGTGATCTGTCCACGTATCTCTCTCAGGTCGGGCTTACACAGTGAGCGTGGCTCTGCCAGGTTCTGTCCTGGATAACGCTCAGTCCACCGAACTCCGTACGTACCTGGCCGGACAGATCGCCCGAGCCTGTGTCGTGTTCTGTGTCGATGAGATCGTTGTGTTTGATGAATACGGGGAAGATGTCAAGTAAGTTAACTTAAAAAGGTACAATTTATTGTTAAACACTCCCTAAACCACCAGAAAGCTAACAGAAGAGCTTTTTTCTTTGTCCCACAGGAGCGTTGAAGGAGAGTTTACAGGTGTTGGGAAGAAAGGACATGCTTGTATTCAGCTCGCCAGAATACTTCAGTACCTGGAATGTCCACAGTAAGTACAGTAGGATTGTATTATAATCTGATCACCAGTATAAACCTATTTCATCACATTGTGATAACAGCTGTTTTTTCTCCACCAGGTATCTGCGCAAGTGGTTTTTCCCAAAGCATCAAGATTTACAGTATGCAGGTAAAAGTCCAAATTTCCTTACATTGCTGCATGTCTTCCCCTCTCTCTCTCTGCCCCTTTCACAACTATCATTATCTCTGTCAAATAAAATAAAAACAGGCTCTTAAATGAAGTTATTGGTTGTTTTTTTTCCTGCCAGGTTTGCTCAACCCTTTAGACAGTCCTCACCACATGAGGATAGACGACGAATCAGAGTACCGGGAAGGAATAGTCCTCGACAGGCCCATCAAACCAGGAAAAGGCTCACTGGTCAACTGTGGAATGAGAAAGGTGAGCATGTCTTTATAGAGGTCACTGTCATCATCTGATGTGGACACTATGATCAAAGGTACTGTTGGCATTTACAAGGGAATACAGTAGAGGTCGACCGACGGTGGATTTTTTAAAGGACGATATAATAAGGATAGTTTAGAGCAGGAAAAAGCCGATTAATTGGCTGATGTCTTCTTTACTTCAGCACCAGCCTAGCATATTCAATTCACTATCATAGAAAATCTGAAAATGTTGCCATTTGTGCTTAAAGAAATGACCCAAACATTTAATTAATAATTAAAAGCCTATTATTTTCATAGACTGAACTCTTGTCCATCTGCTCCCACAGGATGTTCGGATCGATAAACAGCTGCAGGCTGGACTTCGAGTCACAGTAAAGCTCAACACATCACAGAATCAAGGTAATAAGACCTTTTTTAATTAATGTTTTTAATATATACTTTCTCTGAGAAAAAGCTCTCATTGCGTTCACAATTCTGCACATCAGTTCAGTGTGTTTATGTCCGTCTATCTGTCCATCATCCTCAGAGAGCAAAATATGTAAAGGTGCGGTGGTGGCTCCTCACCTGCCCAGGACTGAAGGAGGTCTCTACTGGGGTTACAGTGTCCGCCTGGCATCTTGTCTCAGTACGTTTCCTATACTTTTGATACACTCTTAACATTACGCTCTAGATTAATTTGCAACATCTTGGATTTTTCATGCACACAAACTTCTAAATAAGAGCCTGCTGTGACTGCTTCCTCCTTGTTGCTGTCGTTTTGTTAACGCAGGTGCAGTTTTCACTGAAAGTACATATGAAGAAGGATACGATCAGACTATTGGCACATCAGAGAGAGGCAGCGACATGGACCAAACAACACTGTCACCATTCAAGTAGGTCCAGATCCAATAAGATGAGAAGAGAGACATCTCTTGAGAAGTTTTTAGTAGCTACGCTAGCTAATGTTGGTCTGTCGTCCGGTCCACTTTGGTCCAGACTGAAATATCTCAACGACTATCAGATGGATTGTCATGAGATTTGGTACAAACATTCATGTCCCCTTCATAGACGGCAGATGGGCGGCAGACTCCAGATCAGCTCTGATTGGTTGTTTTCCTCTGGTCTTTTTTTATCATTTTGTTTCATTCATTTAAACGGGACATATGACAAAAAAAAGAGACAGGCACTAAAACGGAGCGTTTCAGACAGAAGGTGAATACAGTTATATTCAGGCAGACAGGATGAGAAAAATAATGTGTTGTTTTGAACATTAAAGCATGTAAATATGTTCTAGTAGAAACCCAAAATTCAAGTATGAACCTGAAAATGAGCATGATATGTCCCCTTTAAACTTGACTTTTCCTCACTTTTTAGGCATCTTTTGGTCGTTTTCGGAGGTCTTCAGGGACTGGAGGCCAGTGTAGATACTGACCAAAACCTGGATGTGAATGATCCCAGCGTTTTATTTGACCTTTACCTCAACACATGCCCCGGTCAGGGCAGCAGGACCATTCGCACAGAGGTGAGGGTTTATTATACGACACATTTACTGAATCACTGAACTTTGTGTGACAAGATAAATACACACTCTTTGTATAATTTGATGCCTCACAGTCTGTTTGCTTGTAAACTTGCTTGTTGTGCTCACCAGTGTGTTCATTTTCAACAGGAGGCCATCCTAGTTTCCATGGCGGGGCTCAGACAGAAGATCACAGCTGCCTTTTCAGATGTTTCCAATGGCTCATTAAAGAATTAGTGATGGTGGAAAGTAAACAAAGATGTTTTATCATCTAGCGTTCACCATGAAGTTGTTAATTTTCCATAATTAGACCTCTGTAGCATTGCTTACTGTTAAATCAACTGTTATTTCAAACATCACATCAGAACCTCACATTTCTCCTTGTGTTGTAATTTACTCTCCGTTCTGTATGTGTGTGTGTGTGTGTTTGTAAATGGCTCAACAAATTGTACATATTTTAAATACAAAAACCATCCACAGGCTTGGACTTGCTTGTATTGTATTTTTTCAAAGCATACGTTTTTCAATAAACAGTACAGAACTTTTCATGAAAAACCACGCTGAGATCGGCACAACATGGACAAAACAAATGGCACTGAATATTTTCATCGATAAACACCAGACTCTGCTTCAGGTTTTCTGAGCGAGTAGGTCAAACGCATGCCTCCCTTAAGAGAAAGTGGCCCCAAGAATACAGTCCTTTACAGCTCTCAGATTTTGTTGCGATCACTTTCCAGTTGCCATGCATGCTGCATGCATCTGCCCCTTTTTTATATTAGCATTTCATTCTCCCTCATCCAGACAAGAAAGCCAGGGACAGATTTAATTTGAATGGCAGGTTTATATGGCGCCTGCAGTATTATTCTGCGTTATTTATGGGATGATTATGCTTTTGTGGATGGGCTTGATGTACACTCGTTTGCCCGATTATTAGGTACACCTAGCGAAAACTAATTCGCTAAACTAACACTAAAGGATAGGGAGAAAGCTATAAAGCGTAATAGATCCCCTTTAAACTGTTTTAGAGAGGTGTTGATTCAACATTGTGTTTGTAGTTTGTGGTGCTGTTAAATTATTTTATTTTAAATGTCACTTTGGCATTTGTCAATTTAAGACTTCTATATAGTTGTTTTTAAATTAAAATGTATGTAGAAATGTTAATATTATTTATGATAGGATAATGACAGAATATGGTTTTGATATCGGTTTCTGTACCCAGCCACATTGCTCTGCATCAGACGGCGCCAATGTACATTAGATCGAATTAGCGGTCTGCTGAATCTGATTGCAATAACTGTATAAAGAGTATAATCTCTGTACGATGGAACGGCTAATGGAGCGCTAATAGTGTTTTGTAGGGCCACTTAGTCATATCTAATGTGAATGCCTGCTGATATAATTCCCCCTCAACATGGGAAACAGAATTGCATTTTCAATACATAACAAAAATATTATAAACATTGTAAAAATTACTTTTTCTATTTACAAAAAACACCTGTCTGATAGCCAGCGCATGTCGCACGTGTATCGTATTTCCTCTCCAAAACTGAAATCTTGCACTCTTCTCCTCAGTCATTTGGTTCAATAATAGTTTTGTCCAAAAGCTGTTTCGTCCTCGTGGCGTTCCTGAAAATAGCGGTTATTCATCAAGTGGCTTTTCGAAGACTCATTTGGGGAAGTCGGCTCATCGTCGGCCTCTGTGAGTGCAGATATAGATCTTCTGCTTTTCACAAAAGTCTAAAACCATTTGGGATGCGTGAAGGTGATGTTGTACTGCTTTGCCCAGCGTGAAAACACTTGTTTCTCTGTGATAAAGCGATGGTGGTTCCCTCGTCGGCCGCCCTCGTTCTGTAGGTATGTCACACATTCATCAGGCCCCCTGGGCTTGTAGTAGTGGTACGGCATCTTCTTGGTTACAGTTTTGGATTTTCTAGAAAAAGAAGGGTTTTAATATTATTCATTAGTTTAACAATCATGATTTGTTATAATAAGGCAACTAATGAGTTTATACTTTTTTAAAGGAACAGTGTGTAACACTTCGGGGGATCTATTAGTAGAAATGGAATATAACATTCATAACTATGTTTTCATTACTGTATAATCACCTCAAACTAAGAACCGTTGTTTTCTTTAGCTTAGAATGTGCCCTTCAAATCCAACATGTTTTCTACAGTAGCCCAGAAAGGGCAAACTAAACACTGGCTCTAGAGAGAGCTTTCCATCAGACAGGCTGACGTCGGGCCCGACCGCTATTTGATCTTTCGGAGGTTGTAGGCTCAGAGTGAAGATACGGGCATCATTTGAAACTAGAAAACCTCAGGAATCCATTGTTTCCAACCATTTTCATACTATCTTGTCGCGTAGGAGGATAAAGAACACTCAAAACTTTTTGGTAAGGAAAAACTGTCATGGCCATTTTCAAAGGGGTCCCTTGACCTCTGACCTCCAGATATGTGAATGAAAATGGGTTCTATGGGTACCCACTAGTCTCCCCTTTACAGACATGCCCACTTTATGATATCCCATGCAGTTTGGGGCAAGTTATAGTCAAGTCAGCACACTGACACACTGACAGCTGTTGTTGCCTGTTGGGCTGCAGTTTTTTTATGCTAAATGCAGTACCTGTGAGGGTTTCTGCACAATATTTGTAATTTTTTTGTGTTAATTGATTTCAAATAATAAATATATACATACATTTGCATAAAGAAGCATATTTGTCAACTGCCATGTTGATAAAAGTATTAAATACATGACAAATCTCCCTTTAAGGTACATTTTGAACAGATAGTACGCGATTAACTATGGACAATAATGCGATTAATCGTAATTAAATATTTTAATCGATTGACAACCCTAGTTTTTACATTACCTGAAGACCACCGTAGTTCTCCGACACGCTTGAGAAACTGCAGTAACGTGAGCTGCAGAGTGCAAAATTGTGGTACCACAAGCCGACGTCTGACTTCCGTTGCTCCTAAAGTAGTCAGGGTCTGGTGGAGCTGCAGCATTTATTTCTGCACAAACGTCCACTCATTCATTAGATATTCTCAGAGCTAAACTAACTCTTCTGCAGTGTGGAGTGTGTGCGCATGCACGTGTAGAGGTGGAGCGAGTGAGCACGAGCGCGGTTTGTGAGTGAAGGCAAGCAGGCAGGCAGAGGAGCAGAGCAGCATTGTCTCCGGCCCTGGAGACCATACTACGGTCCCCACCGTGTCTTCTGGCTGCAGTCGGGGAGCTGGAGCAGGATTAGTTGACACTCTTTTGCAAGACGGGCTTCACTAGATATAACTTTGCGGTTTTGGTGCTTCCGTGTAGTTTGTGTTGGAACAGCGTAGCCACACGCAAACGCGCATGGTACACCGACCCGATTTATACGTGTAAGAAGTTACAAACAGTCCCTTTTAAAGAGTCTACAAAAGGTTGATTTATGCCGTCGTTATACTCACCCACAGTGATTGGGTGGAACCATCCCGTAAACTTTGATATTATCACATATCTCAATGGCTATGACCATGGTGAACCAGCCTGTGCTCAACCATGAATGAGATTGTTGTCTGAGCAGAGAAAGACAACAAAGCAAAACAGAGTTTGTGAAAGTGACATTTACCCAACAAAATGTGATTCACTCGCTCTGTAAATAAATGCTCACCTATCTCGTCCCGTCTCCCTGTGAAACAGACTGTCAAATCTGCGCATCTTGTTGGCTGTGATACTGAAACAAGACAGGTTGCTGTATGTCATGCTGACTCTCTGGATCAACCTGTACAAGGTTCCTTTGGCCTCCTTCCCCATCTTGTTTGGGGGTCCCCAGAAGATGATCACAGGGTGGCTGTCTGGCCTCTGTAGGAACTCACTAGGCTTCCGGACCACCCTGAACACGCTGGAGTGGGCTACGACCCTCAGAGAGGTCTTGTTCCCTACGTCAGTCTCGTACCCCAACGTGGGGGCGTCGTTCATACGAATCACACACTGCGCTCGGTCGATCTCTTCTCCTGCTCGACTACCCAGGACGTGGCTGGAGCTCGTCACCAGCGCACAGCTTTGACAGCGTAGGTTCAAACTCTGAAATGAAAAGGAATAAAGTCCATCACTAGTGTGGTTGAGGAGATCACCTGCCCTCATTTGTTTTATGAAAGCAAAATGTTGATGTAATGTTTACATCGCTGAATTAAGAAGCTGAGTTAACAGAGCTTGCTAAAGCCAGTCAACACTTCTGGAAATAGTAAGCAATGTTTAGATGGCTAGTTTAAGCGTCTTTTCAATGTGTTTTATACCATAGACTGTATAAAATATGGACGCAGTCTCCGTGACATCACCCAGAGGTTTCTGAAGAGCTGTTGTGAAGCTCAAAGTGGGTGGCTCTGGAAGTTGCTGCTTGTTGTAGGTTCATCATTAGTTACCGTTATTCATTTTAAGCCACGCTAGCAGTCTGGATGGCTCTAGAGATGGCAATGTTGGTCCAACACTTTGGTCCAGACTGAAATATCAACTATTGGACGGATTCAGATGAAATTCCGTACTTATTCATGTTCCCTAGAGAATGAATCCTACTGACTTCCCCTGACCTTTTGTCTGGTATCACCAGGAAGTTGACATGTTTGTTTAATCACATGTCTCCTAAACTATTGGATGGATTGCCATGAAAATGTGTACAGATATTCCTTAGAGGATGAATCCTAATGACTATTGCAACGCTGTCCTCTCTGGCATTCCCATCAAACTACTCAACAGACTCCAAATCATTCAGAACTCTGCCGCCCGGATCATCACCCGCACCAAATCCTCCGATCACATCACCCCCATCCTCATCCAGCTGCACTGGCTCCCTGTTAAATCCCGGATTGACTACAAAAACCTCCTGCTCACCTACAAAGCCCTCCATAACCTCGCCCCCACCTACCTCACAGACATCCTCCAGGAGTACGCCCCCTCCCGTTCCCTCCGCTCATCATCAGCCGGACTTCTGACTACCCCCACCTCACGCCTCAGCACCATGGGAGCCAGGGCATTCAGCTGCTCTGCTCCCAGGCTCTGGAACTCACTCCCCCAACACATCCGGCAGTCTGAAGATATCACATCATTCAAATCCCTCCTCAAAACCCACCTGTTTAAACTGGCATACTCTCTCTAGCACTCATCATCACCCATCCTATGTGTCTGTACAAATATGTCTCTGTCATGTCCTGTTGTTTTTATATTGTTTTATCTGTATATGTTTTAATTAATTCTTGTAAGGTGTCCTTGGGTGTCCAGAAAGGCGCCACCAAATAAAATGTATTATTATTATTATTATTATTAATGACGTCACTGATTTTTTTTATCCAGCGCCACCAGCAGGTCAAAGTTTTTACTAATCTGCTGAAATATCTCCTTGTGAACTGGATGGATTGTCACAACATTTGGTACAGATATTCATGGTTCTCAGACGATGACTCCTACTAGTGATACCCCCTGACTTTTCCTCTAGTGTCACGCTGCCATGAGGTTTACATATTTGTTTTTTAGTGACTGTTGGCTGGGTTGCCATGACATTTGGTACACACACATTCGTGCTCCCCTCAGGGTGATTTGTAACTTGTGGTTAATGATTTAATACTATTGGTGCAACGGTTCAACAGGCCCACGCTCCCGTTTGTATTGCGCTTTTTGGGTCACGGTTTTGGTTTGGCTTGTTTTGCACGTTAAGTAGTTGAGTTAACAGAGCTTGCAAACAACAATACACTCATGTCAACAACACACTATGTGAATAGTGAGTTGTGTTTAGATGGCTGCCTTCAGCTTTAAATTTCTATTTACAAGTGTTTAGGGCTCATCGTTAATTGCAATCATTTATCTTTTCAGTTTAAGCTCATGTATAACGATGGATATGATGAAAACAAGCAGATACTGCAGAGATGAAACAGATAACACATTGAGAAACATAACTGGAAGGTGCTATCTGGCTCATTCGGAGAGAAATCTCACGAAACAGTTCCCCTACATCTTCACACGGTTTGCTCTTGAGTGACTCATCTCTTACAGTTTAATCTTCATTTAAATAATCGCCTAATAATGTCTTACATAAGCTGCAGCTGCCTACTGTTGTAATGTGGAGGTCCATGCATATTGCCTTTCACTGATAACAATAAGCATATATATTTTCTAATGATGTACCACGTCCTCTTGGTCCACAGTGTTGTGTGACATCCTGTACACATTTACTCAGTGCAGCAGTCGAATTTCACTTCCGCTGCATCCTTCACAGATGTTTATCGTAGCAAATCAAATTAAATGTAAGCTAGTATTCAAACCAGTCCGTGAGTGACAGAAACACTTTGTCCCACTCACAATGACATAAACGTATGTGGAATTCCACATCATAAAAACACATTTCTGTGTTTGTGTACAAGCTATGAAGTACCTTGTTCCCATGAAATGGCACATAGCCTTCTTTCCCAGACCACTTTTTCAGATTTGTGGTCTTGACAGCATAATTCGAGCTCAAATGGAAGGGAGCATAAAGGGCGTCGTTGACATTGTTGGAGCCATACAGGATGAGGAGTGTCATCAGGACGAAGATGGCTGCGAAGATCACCAGCCTGTGGCTCTGTTGTCCCTGCAGCGTAAACAACAGTGGTGAACTAAGCACATTTACTCAAGTACATGTACTTAAGTATTACAATTTTGTGCTACTTTCTACTTCTGCTCCTCTGCATTTCAGAGGGAATTATTGTAGTTTTAACAGCTGTACTTACTTTAAAAATTTCGATTTTACTTCCAAAACTAGGAGGATCTTATAAAATATGATGGATTTTCATAGATTAAACCACTACAATTTAAGCTTTTCATGCAAAAATGTCAAGCACTTGAATTCAGCTTCTTGCTTTCAGCATTTTCTTGTCATAAATTATCCATCCATGCATTAATCCACTTAGCCACCCTTCGTGCTGATGCAACAGTGCCAACCACTGCACCACCGTGTCGTCCTTTGCCATAAATTATAGTACACTTAATGATTTTGAGGTTTGGACTGTTGGTTGGACAAAACAGGCAATATGAAGAAGTCACTTTGGTCTCTGGGTAATTGTCATGGGCATTTGTCACTGCTTTCTGACATTTTACAAACCAAACAATTGAGAAAATAATCAGCGGATTAATCAATAATGAAAATAAACATTGGTTGCAGCTCTATATAAAATATTACAAAAGCTCCACCTTAACTAAACACAACAGTAAAATGCTGCTTACACATTAAGGCATAAATACTAATAATCTAATATGATGTTAATTACTTTTACTTAAAGGTACAGTGTGTAGGATTAGGCAGCATCTAGCGGCGGTGTGGTTGCAGATTGCAACCAACTGAGTACCCCCCCCCCCTGCTCAACCCTCCCTTTCCAAGACTGTGGTAACGTGAGCTGCCGAGTGCAAAACCGTGGTAACGCCGTTCAACTCGCTCAGAGGCCATCTTTAACAAAATAACACTAATTTAGGAGCAACGGAAAATCATAAGGTGGCTGGCAGGACCACGGTTTTGCACTCTCTGGCTCAAGTTACTGCAGTTTTACAGGCGTGTTTGAGAACTATTGTGGCCTACGGGTAACGTAAAAACGTGAAAGGCTCTCTCTAGAGAGCCAGCATTTGGTTTGTCCATTCTGGGCTACTGTAGAGAAGGTAGCAAGTAAAGGATCTAAATACTTCCTCGGCCACTTGTAAACAATAATGGCAATGATAATACCTGCATAGATGTAATAAGATAAGATAAGATATTCCTTTATTAGTCCCGCAGTGGGGAAATTTGCGGTGTACAGCAGCAAAGGGGATAATGCAAAAAACAAGATGCATCAGCTAACACAGTAAAAAAGAAGAGCTAAACAAAGTGTAACAAATATATGAACTATTTAAATAGAAGGAAGTATAAAAATAGGAGCAGTATATACAGTATTGACAATAAACAGACTATTAACAAAATTGCACAAGTGGAAAAAGATAATACTCTTCACCCTAATAATACTAATAATGATAATAATGAGGTGCCACTCCCTCCTTGTTGTTCTTACCTTGCCACTGAGCTTGAGCCCCATGCTGTCTGATCAGGCTGTGGACCAACACACCGCCTGCCACTGTCTGTCATCATATCTGACCGGAAGACACAAACATACATTAATATCCCGTCTTCTTACTAATATTATATCAAATATTGTGTTCAAATATTGGTACATTATTTTAATGAATTTTAACTAAGCAATGCTTCAACAAAAACGTCAAGTACGTAGTTATTTACTTGATATATAGAAGGGATAACTGCATTGTCATGGCAACATAGCTATATGTGAGCTCATATTTACCTAGATAGCTAACCGCCGTTAACATAGTAACCGTTATTAACCGTTAACATAGTAACCGTTATTAACCGTTAACCGTTATGAGTGTACGCAGCCGTTCTCCGTCCGTTGTTTACGAACTTAAATTTTTCAAAAACAATATCCCAGTGTTCTTTAAGATGTTAGCTAACATGAGAGATCAAAACATCATAATTGTCACCGGTGGTACGGTGGTAGTCCCGTGTTTACCGTTTCATGGCCGTTGCAGTCTGTTGGTGTCTGATGTCTATTTCTCTCTCGCTCCCCATCTTCCTCTGCGCCACTCGGTGATGTCATCACCACGTCACGTCTCTCTTATTTACTGCAGCAGCAGCAGCAGCAGCAGCACAGTGGTGTGTGTGTGTGTGTGTTGAAGTTCCCTTCAAAAAATGTATTGTTTTTAATAAAATTAGAAAAAACATAAAGGAGTTTTTGGTGTGTGGGAGCCAGAGATCAAAGAGATGAAAAAAAAAAAAAAAAAAAAGACGAATTATTTGCATTGACATGGCTTATTTCTCCTAAATTAAAGGGACTGTTTGTAAGAATCAGAAATGCTTGTTAACAGCGACACCTGTGTCCGTTAAAGGGACTGTTTATAACTTTTTATAACATCGGTTTCCCATGCGTGCTCGCATATGCGCGCTCGTGTGTGGCTACGCTGTTCAGACTCCCTGTGGACACGTACCATCAGACTCCGACACAAACTACACGGAAGCACCAAAACTGCAAAGTTAAATCTAGTGAAGCCCGTCTTGCAAAACAGTGTTGGCCGTGGTCGTAGTACGCGGAGGAGACCGTAGCTTTGGTCTCCAGGGCCGGAGTCTCTGCTGTACTCTGCTCCTCTGCTTGCCTTCACTCACAGCTCGCTCCACCTCAAGTTCATGCGCGCACACTACACACTGCAGAAGATATCGTAGCTCTGAGAATATCTAGTGAATGTACAGTGGACATTTGTGCAGAAATAAATGCTGCAGCTCCTCCAGACCGTCAGAGGTTTTCTATGTCTTCTGAAGTGACGGGGCTCCGCAGAGAGAAACGTTATAGTCTCCGACCGGGTGCTGGTGTCTCCCTGCGGGCGCGGTCGGGAGGCTGAAGCAGGAAAGATAAGATATTCCTTTATTAGTCCCGCAGTGAGGAAATTTGCAAACACTAGGATCAGCATTGATTCATGGAGAGACCTTCGTCTGGTCAGCTAACATTACTGCCAAGCAGCTGAGATATAGAGTGATATTGTGGTTTTAGCTGACGTGTGTCGCCTCACTGTTTTGAGCGATGCTCGTTCATGTCTATTTAGAGCGAGCAAGCGCGAGCCCGACGCTGACTTTTGTTGACTTAACGGCCACAGGTGTCGCTGTTAACAAATATTTCTGAATCTTACAAACAGTCCCGTTAAGTCAACGAAAGTCAGCGTCGGGCTCGCGCTCGTGCTCGCTCTACATAGACATGAACGAGCATCGCTCAAAACAGTGAGGCAACACACGTCAGCTAACACTGGAGAGAGCCTTCGACGTTTTTACGTTACCTGAAGGCCACCGCAGTTCTCCAAACCGCGTGGGCGAGTGTAAAACCGTGGTACCGCCAGCCGCTGTTGCTTCTAAAGTCGTGTTATTATGGTGAGGGTGGCCTCATAGTTACCACAGCTTTGCACTCGGCGGCTCACGTTACCGCAGTCTCTTGGTTGCGATCTGCAACCACACCACTAGATGTCACCAAATCCTACACACTGTACCTTTTAACACATTCATTTGAAATATTTAACAAACTTTAATTACCAATTTAAGTTGTTATTAAGATTACAATTTTTTGTTTACATTGGGAATCTGGATCAGGTCCAAATCAATGAAATTATTCTTATTCAGTAATAGGTTTACCCCCAGATTTAAGGCCAATGGATCAATTAATGGTTTACAAAATTAGGGGAGGTTTCTTCCTTACATATTCAGTCAGGCTGCAAATTCGGGGGTTCACACTAAATCTGGGTTTATTTGTATATGAAGAGGTTAAATATGAGTAAGGGAAACCCCTCTATAATCTACAATACATGTGTTGTGCACACCCACACTGTCCTTCCTTCAAAGAAGTCTAATCAGTGAAAACATCTGTGTAGGTGTTTAGAACCTTTGATTTGTCTACAGAGTCATACAAAGTCAAACACGCACACACAGACTGTCAGCAGATTTATTCATGTTGACACTCATCCGCAGTAACCACTGGTCACGTTCACATTCAAGTTTGTACTCAGCACAGTTCACAACATAAGTCTACTAAATAATATGTTTTAATTCAAACAAATCCTGTCTGAAATGTTCAGATACTTTGACACAGCAGTTTGCTCAGTAGTGCAAATACAGTCTTTGGAATTAGTCACAAAGTAAACATTATGCGACTTAAAAGGCAGCACTATGTTTTCCATTGTAAACAAGCAGCAAAATATAAAGGGCAAGCAACTCTTTTTGTGTTTATGGCATCGGAGCAATTACATTCAAAGTTAAAGAAAGACACTAAACTCCTATTCAACTTTCTGCAGATTTATCAGAGGTTTACGAGGCGCCTTCCAAGAGATCCGGTGGGTCGCCATACAAGTCCCCACGAACACAGGTAATACACACTAACCACAAAGATCTGATCTCGTATCATGTTCATTGTTTTTAACACTGTGTTTGTTGACCATTGATCAGCATCAAAGCGGCATTCTGTCTATGAGAGGACTGCGGTCTGTAGACCTCTCTGCAATTACATTTCAATACTGTCCGAATGCACCTTAAAGGGAGATTTGTCAAGTGTTTAATACTCTTATTAACATGGGAGAATGTAGATATATATTTATTATTTGAAATCAATTAATAACACAAAACAATGACAAATATTGTCCATAAACCCTCACAGGTACTGCATTTAGCATTTAAAATATGCTCAAATCATAACATGGCAAACTGCAGCCCAACAGGCAACAACAGCTGTCAGTGTGTCAGTGTGCTGACTTGACTATGACTTGCCCCGAACGGCATGTGATTATCATAAAGTGGGCATGTCTGTAAAGGGGAGACTCGTGGGTACCCATAGAACCCATTTTCACTCACATATCTTGAGGTCAGAGGTCAAGAGACCCCTTTGAAAATGGCCATGTCAGTTTTTCCTCGCCCAAATTGTGCGTAACTTTGGAGCGTTATTTAGCCTCCTCAGCCTCCAGCTAGCATGACATGGTTGGTAACAATGGATTCCTTATGTTTTCTAGCTACAACCACAACAACCTCCGAAAGATCGGTTGCGTTAATGCGTTAAAGAATTTGTGTGAGAAACACAAATTTGTGTTAACGCGTTAACTTTGACTTTGTAAATTGAATAACTTTGGGTTTTGGAGCAATGGTTGAACAAAACAAGTAATTTAAACACATCAATTTGAGTTCTGGGAAACTGTGATGGGCATTGTTTTTACTACTTTCTGACAATTTGTAGACCAAACGATTAATCGATTATTAAGAAAAGAAATTCCAGAATAATTATTATTTGCAGCCCTAAACAATACACTTACAAGCCTAATTGCAGCAGCATAAAATAAAACATTGTGCGGAATAAAACTGAGAGTCAAGGCACAGGTATAAAGTAAATTAAAAATGATAAACTTTGGTATAAACTGGTTTCAGTGTCTAGTTTAGTGGCTTAATGCGTTTTCAGTATCTATACTGATATATGGCTATACATAACGGTAAGTATTCAGTAATACTGAGAGTGGTACTCTACCACCTGTTACCAGTTGAATGCTGGTATATCTAAAGCATTGTTTCATATGTATGGCTGCAAATCATTTAATCCACGATGAGCCAGTATCAAATGAAACGCTTTTCTACTTAAAAACTGTAAAAAAGTAAAATTCCAAATGAAAGCTGGAGTCCAGCAGTAACAATGCCGTGTACTTGATAAAGTTTCGGCTCAGGCATCGCTAAAAATCTTCAGCAAAGACGATCAAAATCCAGCAAAAGTGAATACCACCGTACGGCCGATTGAGGAGCATCTTCTGTGTTTTAATGTCTCCTTCTTTAGAGGCTCCATGACGGGTGTTTAAACTCCATTTTGTGCCGCGTTGCCCATCTGGCATAGATGGCCTTCTCAGTGATGAAGCGATGACCCCCACGTTGTATGTGCTCGTGGACCCGGTACATCCTGCACTCATCGACTCGGTTGCTCTCGTAGTAATGGTAAGGTACAGCACTGTGATTGGCTCGACTGTCAGGAGGAGTATAGATAGATAGATAGATAGATAGATAGATAGATAGATAGATAGATAGATAGTAACTTTATTAATCCCGAGGGAAATTCAATTTTCCAACATCACAGTTCCATAGTGCAAAGTACCAGAGTTGGGTAAATTATTAAAGATGGAGCTAGAGTTTGGATTATAAAATGTGTTCATTATGTTAAACATCTCACCTGCAGTAGTTATCATCGATCATTCCATAAACATGGATGCTGTCACACATATCTATAGCCAGAATCATTGTGAAGAATCCAGTGCTGAGAAACGCCCCCGTCTTCATTCTGAGTGAGAGACACCAAACATCTGCTCTTATTTAAAACTCTGACATGACCAAAATAAAAGCCTACAACTGGGACCAGTCATTAACTGCACATTGCATCATTACTTTACAGTATGTTCATTATAAAATACTTTTTTTAAATATCTAAAATGTGTAAATATTGTAAGTGTATTTTGTTCCATGGCTTTTATTTTGTTATTTCCTGAGAGAGATAATTAAGAAAGAAATCTGTTCAGCTCTTAGCAGTGGTAGGATGTAAAAAGTACATTTACTCAAGTACTGTACTTAAGTACTTGTACTTTAGTTGAGTAATATACAAGTACAGCTGAAACTAATTAGCGGATTGACAGAAAATTAATTGGCAACTATTTTGATAATCTTTTTTGTCATTTCTCATGCAAAAAAATAAAAAATAGAATTCATGGTTGCAGCTTCACAAATGTGATGATTTGCTTCTTTTGATTTTAATTATTTTAATAATTTAAGTTTATTTTTTATAATTTTTTTAAAAACACAAGCATTGTGAAGGTGTCACTTTGGGCTCTGAGTAATTGTGACAGCAGTTCTCACTATTTTCAGATTTTTACAAATCAAACAATCAATCAATGAATCGAGAAAACAATCAGCAGATTAATCCATAATGAAAAAAAGCATTATTGAAACTAATAATCATTTTCATTATGGCTTAATCTGCTCATATACAAAAAAAGTAAAAAAATTAGCCGCACCTCAGCCAACTACAACAGTAAAATTCTGCTTTTATATTAATGCATTAGTAATAATGATCTAATATATAATAGTATAACAGTCACAGGGGACATTTTTCTGCATTGGGTATGTTTGCTTTTGATACTTTAAGTACATTTAAGTATACTTTTACTTGAGCATTTTCAATGCAGGACTTTTAAATGTATTTTACATTATGGTATTACTACGTTTACTTAAGGATCTGAATTCTTCCTCCACAACTGGCTCTTACTTTGGTTTGATAAAATGCACAGAAAACAAACTCAAGACTTCCATTTACTTAGACTGGGACGCTGAACTGTACCTGTTTTTTCCAGTTTCATTCTGAAACACACCATCACAGTACTGAACCTTCTCTCTGGTCACAGCGTAGATTCGGACGTTTGGATACCTCTCTGCTATTTTCAGGAGAGTATTGAAGGTGCGTCCTTTCCCGTCTTGCCTCATGTTCCTCTCAGGACCCCAGAACACATACGTGGTTTCTGCTGATTGCTGGAAATAGTAGCGCTCGTTTTTTACCAACAGGGGAACGCTGGTGTGAGACACAACCCGAATACTGGTGCGGCTCCCTACGTCTTTCTCATAGCCCTGTGTGGGTGCATTGTTCATCCGGATCACGCATCCGACTTTTTCTATCTCTTCTCCGACGCCAGCTCCGAGCATCTGGCCTGAGCTGGACACCAAGGCACACTGGTTGCAGTGCATGTGCAGGAACTGTTGAGAGAGAGAGAGGACGGGATAAGAAAGTTGTTTTAGGGTTCATACATTCATTGTTATAACTCAGTTAGTCATGCTGCCAGAATACATCTCTATTAATATGTCTGACTGTGAAGCCCGACCTGTTACATACAGAGGAGCAGAGTACAGCAGAGACTCCGGCCCTGGAGACCAAAGCTACGGTCTCCCCCCCGCGTCCTCCGACTGCGTCCAACACTGTTTTGCAAGACGGGTTTCACTAGATATTACTTTGCGGTTTTGGTGCTTTCCATGTAGTTTGTGTTGGAGTCTTGTCTGAACAGCGAAGCCACACGCGAGCACGCATGGGACACCGACCCGGATTGATTTATACGTGTAAGAAGTTACAAACAGTCCCTTTAATTGATTTCCAATAATAAATATATACATACATTTGCATAAAGCAGCATATTTGTCCACTCCCATGTTGATACGCTGACTTTCGTTGACTTAACGGCCACAGGTGTCGCTGTTAACAAGCATTTCTGATTCTTACAAACAGTCCCTTTAAGGTACATTTTGAACAGATAAAAAATGTGCGATTAATTTGAGATTAATCACCATTACGGTAAATCATTTTAATCGATTGACAGCCCTAGAAATGACTTATATCGTGATAGAGATAAGGATTTTGGCCAAATCGCCCAGCCCTATACGAGTGGACAATATATATGAAAGTAAAACATATTTTTATATGTAAAATATAAAGGCAGATTCATAATGAAAATAATCATAATTTGGACCCCTATTCCTGACCAGTATCTGCCAACAGGACAATATTGGGTCAGCAAAATATATAGGCTAGACCCAAAATAATTTTCATTCTCACCATTTTAGCTAATGAGCTATATGACTTGGACCCTATAACATCTGGAAGCTGTATTTTGTGTAACCCCCCCAGCCCTGCTGCCTCTCTCACCTGGTCCATCCTGCCGGTGGTGATCCTCATGTAGCCCTGGAGCCCGCTGCTCTGCAGAGCCAGAGACGAACCGTACCGTGTGATCACATATCCGTATATATACCAGAACAACACGGGGAAGCTGAGCACGCTCAGGCTGAGCAGGCACAGCCAGCGGAACATCTGGATTGGGACGGAAAAAGAGCAGTTAGGGTTGAGGGTTGTTCATCCAATATGAGTAGACACACATTATTACACATTAAATAATCAGCTCATACCTGATATTTCATATCAAGGCCCTTGGGAAAGCCCTGCTCCAGAGAGCCCGACAGCACTCAGCCATGGAGGAGTCATCATCATCAAAGGGATTCATATTTACACATGTTTAATAGCTATTTAGTCCTCTCTAATCCAGGATCTTCTTATTCTTTCACCTGGCAGACTAACTATTCTTCCAATATTCTTCCATAATCGACGGCATGTTTGAATTAAATATTATAAACTGTATCTGAAATACTGTTATCTCACTCGGTGTATTGACATATCTCTAGGCCCTTCTTAATATACCTCACTGTGTTCCTCTATCCAGGATACGGCTTCCGATCCGAGTTTTTCAGAATAAAAGCGTTATCTTATCGTAGAGGTCAATTTTAGATAAGATTTAGGTCAGGGGGCTGCAACCTGCGGCTCTGGAGCATGTGATTTCGAGAATAAAGTCATAATATTAGGAGAATAAAGTCATAGTTTTACGAGAAGAAAGGCGTAATATTATGATAATAAAGTCATAATATTATAAAGTAGTAATTTTACATGTTATTTTCTTTTATTCTCGTAAAGTTATGACTTTATTCCCACTAATATTAAATTTTTTTATCTCGTAAAGTTATGACTTTATTCTCATAATATTAAAAAAAAATCTTGTAAAGTGATGACTTTATTCTCGTAATATTCTGACTTTATTCTGGAAATCTCAGATGTTTTTTCCCTCAATGTGGCCCTAATACTCCATAGTACATTTGTATCTTGGCCCTCACGGCATTAGACTTACAGTATATACTATATACTTAGATTATAAACTGTGTGTAAGCTGTATAATGTTTTGCAGCTCCAGACATTTTTTATTTTTTTTATAGTAAAGGTCGCTGACCCCTGATTTGGGGGAACCAAATTATGGAGTAGCTTTTCACATCTATCAATATACTGTTCATCTGTCAAATGTTTCAAAAGTTGCTTAAAGGGTCATTTAATTGCTGTTTTGTAATTGCTTTTCCCCCATGTTTGTCCATATATCTGTTTTTATGTTTTATTTTTTTTCCCACTCACAATGTTGTTTGGTTACGATTACCCAGAAGTCATTATAGATATTTAAATCAATATCCTCTTCACAAACACTAACCATACACTTCCACGCAACACACACACACGCACGCACGCACGCACGCACGCACGCACGCACGCACGCACGCACGCACGCACGCACGCACGCACACACACACACACACACACACACACACACACACACTTATCTTTTTTGATATATTTACTGTATTGTTATTGTTGTTATTATATATATCTTGTCCTAATTGTTTTGTTATCACTATTATGTAGTCATATTAATCTTGTCTCTAGGTGGAGGCTTCAGATAAGCCCAATGGGTGTTTTGCCTCTTCCTGCACTGTATATTATTCATTTATTTTTTTGTTATGTTGTATCGTCTTAAATTGTGCAAAACAAATCAACAAATAAACAAATCTGAACACAAACAACACAAAATAAAAAAAGCAGATATACATTTACGCAAAAACCTTTTCAAATCATAGCGTACAGTACGTTACAATAGGATTTGAGAACTACTGAGAGATATGTCAACATACTTCTTTTCTTATAAGCCCATTATGTGCTTTTCGCGCTTTTATTCTGAAGGGTAGATGACCAAAACCGGAACTCACCTTTGGCAACTGTGTAATGCTGCCTTCAGGTCCACTCGGAAATTCTACCTTTCCACACTTAAAAACTAATAAACTAATAAAAACCGTTATTTCGCGATACTTAACGAAGGCTGAGCTTAAGCGCCTTTGTTTGCTTTGCATATACAAACATTATTATAGCAAAAGTGAGTCTCTGTGCCAGACACATTTGTATTAATATTAGCTAAATACTGGTCAAAATGTTATTTCCCAGCCAACATAGTTATGTGGACCCCACATGGGTTATGCTGGGGGTACCTGGGTACCAAGTGGGTATGGGGCCCAAAATGGGCATCTTATCTGGGGCCCACTTGGATCAACTAAGTAGGTCCCACATGGGCTCCCCATTTGGGCTACCCATGTGGGTTCTAGGTGGGTCACTACTGGGAAATTAGTGCATGTGCTCAGAATGGGCAACACAAATGGCGCCCACTTGGGTCAACTAAGTTGGTCCCACATGGGCTCCCCATGCGGGCTACCCGTGTGGGTCCTATTTGGGTCACAACTGGGAAATTAGTGCTTGGGGCTAACATGGGACAAACTGTGGACAAACCCACTTACAACCTATATTTCAGGCCATGTAGTCCCCATGTAGTTCCCACATAGAACTTAAACCTGGGGCTGAGATGGGTTTTGGTTTATGTTGCCCAGATTGGGCCCATATAACACCCAGTGTACTCCTGCATGAAACCCACAAGGGCAATTGGCATGGGGCCATTATGGAACCCATGGATAATCCGATATAGGGCCCATTTTTCAGCCCATTTACTACCCACATGGGCCCCACATACAAATGTTGGCTGGTTGCCAAAAGTAAGTAAAGGAAAAGACAGCAAATTGTACCTCCTCACAGTATGTAACACCACATCATAGATATTTATGTTATATATGTGTATGTCTGACAGATATTGATAATTGAATGGATCATTTTTTGCATGTGACGGCTCAGGCGATGAAAGAATGTTTAGAAGTTGTGACGAGGACGACGATTTCACTGAGAGACAACTCATCAGTTTTAGATAGATACATTGACTTTATTGATCCCCAAAGGGGAAATTGTGGTCTTAAAGCAGCAATTTACATAGATCACAAAAAATGTACATCATTTTTCAGCCCATTTACTACCCACATGGGCCCCACACACAAATGTTGGCTGAGAATTTATGTCCAGGAGCAAAAGTACCTAGAAAAGAACCTGCCTTAATTTGTTAGGCTCTTAGGCATGTAATTACAATTTATCAGTTTTATATGTTATATGTCTATCATGTTATTTTAATGACATTAAACAGCAGAGACTCCGGCCTTGGAGACCAAAGCCACGGTCTCCGCCGCGTCCTCCGACCGCAGCCAACACTGTTTAACAGACGGGCTTCACTAGATAAAACTTTGTGGTTTTGGTGCTTCCGTGTAGTTTGTGTTGGAATCTGAGTCTGAACAGCGTAGCCACACGCGAACGCGCATGGGACACCGACCCGGATTGATTTATTCGTGTAAGAAGTTACAAACAGTCCCTTTAATTGATTTCCAATAATAAATATATACATCAATTGCATAAAGCAGCATATTTGTCCACTCCCATGTTGATAAGAGTATGAAATACTTGTCAAATCTTTAAGGTTTCACTTTTCACCTTTCACAAATAAAAAACTTCCAAAAAAAGTTTTTACCTTTCAGATTTTTTCTACATTCACGAATGATGCTCTTTGATCTACGACCTGATTGGATAGTAAAATAATTAGCCCCTCCCACACTCCCATCCGATTGGTCAAGACAAAAATCCAACCTCTGTACTCCTCGTTCTCATTGGCTGGATGGTCTTGCTTTCTCTAAAGCCCCGCCCCTTTAGCACAAAGCTAGTGTGAGTCTCTCACTGTGACACAGGAATGTCCTTCTCTGGCTGCTCGGATGCTCACGGTAACGTACCTACGAGAGGGATTATCTTATTAGTTGTGCAGCTGGGACTCTCTAGAGAGCTGAAGAGCTCTGAGGTGTCAGTTCAAAGCCCCTACAGCTGGTGTCTTCTTAACCGGATGATGCTTTGATGTGTAAAGTGACAGATGAGGCTGAGCTAGGCTAGCTAAGCTAACATTAGCATGCTTGCTTGTGAGAGCTGTTACCTGCTTGCTTGTGCTGATTTTTGGCCTTTCATTAACAATGTTTATTAAAGCAAAGCTCAGACTTGCTGTGTATTTTATTTAAACATTTAAAAAGAAAGTGGCTGCAGTGTTTATTCCTGGTCTCAGCTGCTGACTGCATAGCTTGCTATTCACCTCATAAAGTCTCTTTCAAGCTAGCAACATCTCCATTATGAATCATTTGTCCTGTCTGGACATGATTGTTTACTTTGTGTATCCATGGTTTATTGTATTGTCCAAAGAGAGAGAGAGAGCGAAGGGGTAGCCAGTCCCTCATGTGTAAGCCTGGTGTCTGGTGTTTGTCATGTACAGTATGTGTGGGGAAGGCTGGTCAACTGGCTGCATACCAGACAGTGTAGATAGGTAAGTAGCAGGCAGAAGGATTCAAGATTCAAGATTCAAGATGCAAGATGCAAGATGTTTATTGTCACATCGGTTATACAGGTACAAACGTGTGAAATACTTTTTGCTGGGAAACTCCATTAAAATAATAAGTTATATTACATTTACATTACAATTATAAAAGGAAATAGTTTGTACAAGGGCATATTAAGAACATATACATTAAGAACATATGCAGTATAAGATATATTTTTGTGTGACAAGGTGTCGTATGAATTACCTATTTAAAAGTCTGATGGCCTGGGGGGAAAAACTGTTCCTCAGTCTGCTGGTGAGAGTTCTGAGGGTCCTGTATCTTCTACCAGAGGGCAGGAGGGAGAACAGACTGTTGTGGGGGTGTGTGTTGTTGCTCTGCTGCTGAACAGTTAATGCAAGCTTGATTTCCCCCAGCTTAAACCATGGACCCTTTGCAAGTTCATTCTGTGTCTCGGGAGTTTTGTGCCAACAGCACTGTTGCAGTGATACAGTAACTGTGTCTATGATTGCCATGAGCCTGTGCAACGTAATGTAGCTCTAAAGAAGGAGGCTGCCACACTCAGATCATTTCTCATGTCTTATCTATTATAGGGTAATACATCCACAATCAGACATTTGGACAACTGTGGACTACAAGCTCAGGAGTGGATGACGACATTCGGTTCATCGGCAAGCCCTGAGCTGGCTGATCTCAGAGCAGAGACGAGACCTCGTTCAGGGCGAATGTGAAGGAGCCTTGGAGAGCTGCGGCCTGAAGGCATTTCAATTTCTGAGATGTCACTCAAACGAGCAGACGGGATGTCCCTCGCCCAGGCTCTGGCCATGACTGTAGCAGAGATACCAGTGTTTCTCTATTCCACATTTGGGCAGGTAAGTCGCTTTGCATATACAGTTAAGTTTTGCATCTATAAACACAAGCACTATTCACTATCCTTGTTCAATAAAAAAAAGAATGGCTAAATGAATGTTTAGTAGTGCCCATTATGTTGACAGCTTTTCCTCTCCTGCTTTCAGTCCATATTTTCGCAGCTAAAGCTTACCCCAAGCTTGAAGAAGGTGCTGTTTGCCACAGCACTGGGCAGTGTAGCTCTGGCTCTCACTGCCCATCAGCTGAAAAGGCGGGGGAGAAAAAGGAAGCAGGTGACACAAGGGAAGGAGGGCCAGAAGACAGTGGGAATACCTGAGGCACTGATGAAGACGGGAAGACCCTCGTCATTAAAGAGAGGTGTGCATTGGAGGAGAAGTCACATTGGAAATTTTGAAATGATCATTTTACTTTGTGGTTGCTGGTTTATCAACGTCTAAAGAATGTTTTTCTCTCCACAGGCCAGTTTCCTGGCCGACAGATGATGAGTCCCAGCACTCGGAGCAATGACACCCTGAGTGGAATTTCTTCCCTGGCCCCCAGTAAACACTCGAGTTCCTCACACAGCCTGGCATCTGTTAGTTTTACAATTTATAAACTGCTTCAATGTCATTTTTGCCTACCATTTTCTTTATTCCATATTCCCTAATGTGTCGTTATGTGTGTGTGTGTGTGTGTTTCTGGCATAGATGCGGGTCCCAAGCTCTCCAAATCAGTCCGCCAATCCATCCACCCCCTGGGAAGCAGAGCCTGTGGTGGAAGAGTCAGGGGCAATAGAAGATGCAAATGCAGAGAATCTCTATATAATGGGTACTATTACTACTAATGCACAAGCTGTATGTCAAATGTGGTGACATTTTTTTGTTGTGTTACCTGAGATATAGTGTGAGGGACAGAGAGATAACCTCCTCCTTAGTATTTGTTAAATACTTTTCAGGAGAAGTAGATCGATTAATCGGTTTGCAAGATTAATCTGCGCCGGTGGGACATTTTACAAACTATCTTTATCGGTGGAACTAAGCTCCGATTGTGACCTCCACCAGTCACGTGGGGATGTACATCACAGTTTTGCATGGAGGCTTCAGACACAAAGTCATGGTACAGGGGGAGATAAAACATTATCTCTTGAATATACAATGTAACACAAGCAGCTCTTTGTCCCAGATACAAGACAGGCAGACAGGGAGGAAAATGAATCATTCACTGTCACTTTAACTTACTTACCAATTTGGTGTTCTCTCTTCCAAATAATCCAGCCAAGGATCCTCCTTACCCCGGGAATATGTACAAACATTAATGAGTTAATAGTAAGAGTGGCGTTTAACAATGTAACAGGACGCTAAACACAAGTTAACCTGGCCAGTCATAAACCACAGAACAGCGCATCTGCCATTGTAAATAAATAGAACATATTCCAACGATGTAATCCATCAAATCACACTTCAGGACGTTCTCTTGCTAATGATTCAATTCAGAGTGACAAAAAAAATCTAATTTATTAAAACAGGGCATGCAAAAGTAGCCGACTAGGCTGCTGCAAGAGTAAAGAAGATATCGGCCGATTAATCGGCTATCAGCTTTTTCCTGCTCCAAACTATCGTTATTATATCGGCCTCTACTTTTTAGTCAGTAATAACAGTTGAATGTGAAACAAAATCATCTGTTTGGTGACTTCTGTAAAAAACAAATGCTGCATTGGCAGAATGAGAAAATCTAGGATATAATCAGCTAAATGTTGGACTCTTGGACCCAGAGTGCTGTTTGGTATTTGGATTACCCTGCATGTACTATTTGAATTCTCTGGTTTTATGTTCTTAATTTTAGAACTGTGCAGACTAAATCCAATTAAACCTGCTTTTAGAAATATCTTTGATAAAGAAGGAATTGTCCCAGGGCTGAAACCAGTAAGATAATAACGACAAACTCTGCAGCTCGGTGCCACTTGTAGTCCCTTTTAGCGCAAAGTTTTGATTTTGCAGCCCACAATTAAACAGTTATGTGACGTCTTATCGCTCTTTTCCTGCTAGGGATGGAGCTGTTTGAGGAAGCTCTACGAAAGTGGGAACAGGCCCTGAACATTCGCCATCACCCCAGCTCGACCTCCAGCAACAACAGCCTCGCTCTGCAGGGGGCAGCGTGCGGAGACTTTCCTTTGGTAACCATCAAACAATAACTACTAATACAGACTGCATGAAAATCTTGTACATGGTTGGATTACTTTCCAGTTTGGTACGATATTATATTTTATGGTGCAGTTTGGATTTCACCTACTGTACTTGTGATGTTGTAGTTCCATCGATCCTGGACAAAAGCTTTTTATTATATACTGAAAAAGTAAATTTGGACCTGTTTTATGCTTTTTTTTCCTCTTCATTACAGGGTGAAACCCGTAATCAAGTGTTTGCTGAGAAGTTGGAGACACTACTGCATAGGGCGTACCACCTACAAGAGGACTTTGGCAGCAGTATCCCGACAGACAGCGTGCTGGCAGATTTTGGTGAGAGTCATGATGAGCTTATGTTTGACCTTAAAAGACAGCAGGAATGTTATTAATCAAGGAGAACACATCTGGATTACAGACTCGAGTTTGAAGAAGAACGAGAGTGCTGCGCTGCCAAAAATAATTTAGGGTTCATTATTGACGTAGGATTGATACTGTCTTGGTGTGTATCGGTAGTAGTAATACAGTTTCAGTTTTTTTACAGTGGGGGCACAGCTTTTATATTTTTGTTAAAGCTGCAGTCGGTAACTTTGAGCAAATATGATATAAAGTTGTTTTTTATAAAACTGTCACTATATTCTGACAGTAATGCGTGAGACAGGTAATCTGTGAAAAAATCATGTTCCTCTGTTTCCTCCTGTGCTGCTAATGGCATTTTCAAGATTTCAGCATGCGAGGAGTCTCTAAATCAGCTGTCAATCACTGCTTGCAAAACGCGCGAACTCCGCTCAAACACTCAAACTAGGCGACGCTAATCAAATATGAATCACCATTTGATCAGAGTTTGCAAGTTTCGCAAGCAGTGATTGACAGCTGCCTTAGAGACTGCTCGGCTCTGATTGGTTGTTTTCCTTCGGGCACGGTGAAATCATGCAAATACCATTAGGAGCACTGGAGGACACAGAGGCACATGATTTTTTTTTATTTTTATATAACAGATTATCAGTCTCATGTACTACTGTCAGGATATAGTGACCGTTATATAGAAAAATACTTATTGGCTCAAAGTTACCAATTGCATCTTTAAGTACATTTGTGTTTTGATTCTTGCCCTGTCAGTCAGAGTTTGTGGTGTTCCTTTGGCAGAGAGTGAAGGAACTCTTATCTTGCCTCAAGTGGAGAGTTACCACAGACTGCAAGATGATGATGCGACTACTGTTACCTCCGACGACTCCTTCTTCTCGGCTGCAGAGGTTCGTTCCCTTCCTCTGCTCTCTAAAGACTGAAGAATACATTATGGCAGTCACTGATTTACCCAATTATTTGTATCAAGTACACATACTAGAACACTTCACATGCTTTTTCTATATAAAACATACGTGGACTGAACACTGAGGTTTGTGTGTTTTATCCGTGCAGCTGTTTGATGCCATGTCTCTAGAAGACGGATACCAGCCGCTTAAGCCAGCAGCTCTCTATGAAGAAGCCTTGGCTCTGGTCCGGGAGGGCAAAGTGTCCTATAGGTCCCTGAGGTAAGAGTGAAGTGTAACATCTGCACTAATTCATATTTCTATACTAACAGTGGATTAAATAATTATTTGTAATGTCAAAGGAGTCGTTCGTAGTGGCGAACCAAGACTCTGCAATTACCCTCAGCTCTATGGAGCGTTTTGGTTCCCCCCTCACTGCTCTCATCAGCGCCATTCCCAGACATAGCAGGCAGCTGTTTTCAACAAAAAAAGCTCTGGTAAACCTACTGTACACTACTTTACCCAGCACCAAACAGCAGACAGACACAGTTAGCATCCAACTGGTGAACATAGTGGAGCATTGAGCAGCTAAAGAGTGAGGTATCTTTCTCAAGGGAGAGTGAATATTGGACTTAGATTCATCAAGTGGCCAGAAACATGACTCCAAATGAATGCTAATGTTGCTCTGTGTCTGTTGGACGTGTAAATACATAATTGTTTGCTTATATGTTCACCATATCAGATATTATGTCAGTGTTTCGTGGAGCTTCATACCCATCTCTCTGTTTTTACCAGGACTGAATTACTTGAATGTTATGGTGACCAGGACTTCCTTGCCAAGCTTCAATGTGTGAGAACAGCATTCCAGGTCTGTTTCAGCTCTTAAGACTTACCCATGTTACATGGATCATTCTCTTTGTTTGGATGACTGCAATTAATGTGATAATTCCCCCCTTTGTTAAGCCATTTCTTAATGTTCTGAAACCTGCAGAACCTCATCAAAATACTGCTTTGTAGCACTGGTAGTGGTCAAAAGCTCTGCAAGGTAGCTTGTAATGGTAATCATCTTGGTTGTAAAGTAGCAGCATGAGTTAGGTTTAGTCTTAGCAGTCTTTGTAGTTCCTGTAAACATCTTAAGTAGGCTGTGAACACGTGGGAAGGACTTGAGCTAAACTCAACTCTGAAAGCACTCGTAGACCTCACAGTTTTTTCGTGCTTTGTTTGCCGATGACACTTTCAGCAAGGAGGATTAAAAGGGGAGATGTCACGGCTTCATATCACGTCATATCATTGGGGTACAACACAGTCAAATCTGGTCTGTACTTGCCAAAAGGCTCACTAGCTGGCGCACAATCATAGAACCTGACTGTGATTGATTCGTTTCACTGAGGCGTCTGCATGGAGGCTGTCAGTAGCAGCCTACTTTATGTGTGAGAATTACAATTCTGCAATTATTGAAAAGATGTTTACTAAAAGACTATAAACAAATGCTTTCTATTTTAGAAACAAAATTAAAAACAAATTATTATAGACATTACCACAGAAAATAGACCGCTAATGCTTCCCCCCCCCCCCAGCTCCTGTTGCAAGATGAAACTCACCGCACGTTCTTCATGGAGACTGGGAAGCAAATGATTGCAGGGTTAATGGTGAAGGCAAACAAGGTAAAAAAACAAACAATACTCATTTGGATCTTCACTTATCAACTTGTTCTATTTGAACAAGGACATATTTACATTTTGTTTTTTTGCTTTAACGCAGAGTCCCAAAGGCTTTCTGGAGAGCTACGAGGACATGCTGCTTTACACTAAGAGAGAGGAAACGTGGCCCGTCACTAAGATGGAGCTGGAGGGCCGAGGGGTGAGTAATCCTCTCAGCTGTCATGTCGAATTTTCACTTTCTCTTTGCTAACAAACAATACTGCTCTACCTGCAAGCAATTTGTTTATTCAAGGGAAACAGGTTTAGTCACAGCGTGTGTCTCAAGTTGATGTAAACTGGCTAACCAGAATACACTTTAACTGAAGTACAGCCGACAGTCTGGTTACCCTGAACTTTACTCTACTGTGTAAAGCTCATTTTAGAGTCATCCTGTTGGTGGTTGTGTAGCTGGCTCACGATCCGCCTCCATATATATATGTGGCACATCTGGTTACAGTCAGATGCTTTGCAATATGCCTCACATAGGAAATGCAAATAATATGCATTAGATATCATAGGTAAATAAGTTAAAGACGCAAAGTTGTGTGTGTACTTGAGGCCTTGTGAACGTGTCCAATGCATGCTCTTGTGCACGCTAAAATGCTAAGTCATTTCTGGGTTTTAGGACTCATTCCTGTAGCACGCTATTAAACTATAAAAAAAATTTTTTATATAGGCTGGCATTTTTATAAGTTTTGAATTCTTTGATTTTGGTTTTATTTGTCTTTTAATTCTGTTTTGTTATATTGTTTTTATTGTTGAATATCTGCTTCCATTTATACTTTGTATGTTTTCATTCTGTGTACTATTATGCATTTTAATTATTAACTGAAGCACTTTGGAACTGCTGTTTATAAAAATACTATATAGATAAAGGTTATTCTTATAAATATATAACTATATATATAGTAGGGCTGTCCCCAATAAAAAATTT
Source organism: Sebastes fasciatus (assembly GCF_043250625.1). NCBI lineage: Eukaryota > Metazoa > Chordata > Actinopteri > Perciformes > Sebastidae > Sebastes > Sebastes fasciatus. The sequence continues at coordinate 13,210,338 of NC_133813.1, forward strand.
TTTTGGGCTTTGAAGCTTCGGTGAGAAATATTCGAAGGTATTTGAAGCTTTGCGGCGCAGCGCAGCAGCCTGACGTGTTCTTCTGTCTCCATCTGCCCCGTTTCAGTGCTACCGCCACACTACTGTACACACACTCACCTCTACACTCAACAAACAGCGATATCCGTCTGAGAATAACTAACAATAATTAAATGGGATTTATATGTTATTGTTACATACTTGTATAACAAAAAAAACAAAGCATTCGAATACTGATTAGGAGGTCGATTACCATGGCAATAGTCAAAGCTTCGAAGCCTTCGGGTCAGCTCTATTATATAGTATAACTGTTTTTAGAGAAAATGCAAATCACTGTTGTATTCAGCACAGTGGGGGTCCTCATGTCATGATCTCTGCAGGTGGTGTGTATGAACTTTTTCGACATTGTGTTGGACTTCATCCTGATGGACGCGTTTGAAGACCTGGAGGGCCCTCCCTCCTCTGTGGTAGCTGTGTTGAGGAACCGCTGGCTCTCTGACAGCTTTAAAGAGACGGTATACATAAATATATATATATATATGTAATTATGCCATCGATAGGTTAGGTACAAGTTACTCTAATAACAGAGTTGTGTTTTTCTGTTAGGCTCTGGCAACTGCTTGCTGGTCTGTCCTAAAAGCGAAAAGGCGTCTTCTTATGGTGAGTTTAAGCTCATTTAAAGATTGAGAACTTTTTATTGCATCCTTGTTTCTTTGATTTTGATAGCTGACGTTCTCTTACTACTACTCTCCACAGGTTCCTGATGGTTTCATCTCCCACTTCTATGCCATATCAGAGCATGTGAGCCCAGTTTTAGCTTTTGGGTTTCTGGGACCCAGGCAGCACTTAAGTGAAGTGTGCACTATTTTCAAGGTGAGAGCATTCACGACTAAGAAGCTGAGATTTTGACACAATTTTGGAAAGGGAGTTGCTGTTCGTATGGTGGCGTGTAACACTCGTCATGAGGAGGACGATACAGCCTCCAAAACAGTTGTATGATGTCAACGATGATAACCATGATGATGTCATCAGGGTTATCTCTATTTTGGTTTGAGACTTCGAGGACAGAAAGCCTACATTACAAACGGGTGGAGTTTGAAAGGTGTGGGTGTTTATGAGGCAGGAAGCTTCTAATGAAAGATGCTATCCAGTCGTATTATGTGAAGTGTAGGATCTAGAGCTGGAGCAGTGGAGTGTCTCTTTAAAGTTTATGTACAGTATATGTCCTTCATTTCTCTCCTTTCCTCTGCAGCAACAAATCGTGCAGTACCTGAAGGATATGTTCGACCATGACAAGGTCCGCTTCACCTCTGCTCAGTGCTTGGCTGAGGACATCCTGAACCTTTCCCACCGCCGGAGTGAGATTTTACTGGGGTATCTGGGAATTAATAACCTTCTGGAGCTCAACGGTGCCCTGCCCAGAGACACAGAGGGCTCGTCAGGGCCCAACTGAGACGACTAGGGTCACTGAGGGCTTCACTGGGCTTGTACTGTACAGGCCGATGGCTGCGGGCTGACCGGTAGGGATCGGCAAGGACTCGCAGCTCAACACTAATCATGTAACTACATTAAGACGGGGATTGAATCATGCTCCTGTGAACCAGCATCATTCATTCATATGTGTTCATCAAACACAACTTAATTTGAGAGAGGATACATTTTCACCTGATCTACGGTTGGATAATATGATTCCATCTCTCCCTTGTTATCAGCTGCTGTGTTGCGTATCAAGAATGCCTACTGTAGTCATGTAATCTCAGACGTGCGAGGACTCGTCTCTGCCTTGTCTGGTGACATGGATACAATGAAGACCGAGCCTTCTACACTTTACATTACGCCACATGGGTCGAGTCTCTTCCGAGAATCAGTGGTTGCGTTGTGTAACCTTCCATTCATCTGACTTGTGACGATCATAGTCTTCATTATTATGTGAAAAGAAAGTCTGTCGACCTATGTGCGGTTTGTATGTTTTATATTAAAGGGGGAAGGATATTTGTTTAAAAAATTCCTGACAGGCTTGTGATGAAGGGCGTAATGGATTCGTCTCCTCACCGATTGTTCTTGAATCTATTTGATATTTATGATATCTAATCCAATTTGGTTTAATTGAGCAGGCTAAGATGTCACATATCCAAGAGACTGTGTTAAATGCAAAAATGACATCATGTCAAATTAGTGAAGGGTGTTAACATGTTCCTCATATAAGTAGAAGTTGAATTATTCCAAAGCGTTATTTTGACCCACAGTCAAAGTGGACATAGCGGTGATCCAGCTAAGATGCAAATCGTTGTAAAGTTTTACTTTCTCTAAGTCAGTGGTTCCCAACCTGTGGTCCGGGCCCCCCTCAGTGGTGCGCCAGGATTTGTCAGCGCTGATGTTTTCAAAACTAGATTTGCTCATGTAAAACTAAAATCATTGTAACACACTTACTGGGTAATTTATACAAACGTCTGTATATAAAACTACTTAGTAGTCCACATTCTATTTAAACTCCAGATATGTGTACAGTTGCAGATAAAGATCAGGCCAATATTATTAGTATTATACTTGTAGATTCCAGTGGTGGCTGCATAGAATTGTTTCCAATTTGTGTGATCCAAACATTTCCAATAACTCCAATAATAGTGTTGTTAAGTCCAAAAGTCAAAATGAATTGAAAAAAAAAGATGGATGTTATCATTTCCAAAATTCACAACATGTCAAAATATTCTGGTTCAATCAATATTTGTTGGCATTTAGCCTTTCAAAAACAAAAATTTTCACTGCAGTCTAAAAACGATTTGCTCCATTGCTTGCACCATAAATTACATTTATTTAACCACAATAACAAAACATCTATTTTGGCTCTAACACTATTATAGTAAATTAATTAAGTTAAAAAAGTAGGGGGGCTTTAAGGAAAATAGGTTGGGAACCACTGCTCTAAGTCACAATGAGCCCTCCGATTTGATCTGGCAATGCATAACATGAATATTATCAGTTTTAAGTGCCACAAAAAGAAACTTCCCACTACAATAATAGCACAATACCAGGTGTGAAAACATCTGTTTGAATACCATCACACAGACGAGTATCGCCAGAAAGCAAATATCTCGAACAGTGTAATACACCAGTAATCTCAGGGAGTCATAAGCAACATTATGACTTGAAATCAATATTAGGAAATGTATCATTTTGTGTCTAACAAGCTCTGGATTTTTGTTCACAATTAATGTATGTATTAATTGGTGGAGCCACTTGAATTACTTCCAAATATGTGGACCTAAATTGTACAATTTGCTAAGCTTTAATTCCCTGAATGAAAAAATTGTGCCATTTTTTTGGGGGGAAAAGTATCCAAACACAAGTTATATGAAGATATAAATCAATGTTTCCAATGTAAAATTTGGAACAATAGTACTTCCTGATTATGGTTGTTCTCATCTTAAGGTTATTGGATGTAAATGAGTTTAGGGTAAGTGGATATGAGAAAAATCTGCTGTTCTCAGTCTTTTTTTTTTTTTCCACAGAAGACATTTTGACTTGTCAAAGTAGGAAAAATGTGTAACATTTTGGGGGATTTATTGGCAGAAGTGATATATATTAATAAGTATGTTTTCTTTAGTGCAGTGGTTCCCAATCTGGGGTCCCGGGTGCCAAAGATCAGAGGGGGTGCTCCAGGATTTGTCTGCTCTGAGGTTGTCAAAATTAGATGTGCTTATGTATAACTAAAATCATAATGACACACTTACTGGATAATTTATACAAAAGTCTGTAAATAAAACTATTTAAAACTATTTTTTGCTACTTAGTAGCAAAATCTAACGAAATATTCTGCTTCAATCCATATTTGTTGCCGTAAAGCCTTTCAAAAATAACATTTCCACCGCGGTTAAAAACGATTTGCTCTCCCGCTTGGTGCACACAAAGGGAGGCTCGAACCTGTTTTAAAGGGACGATCTAGCAGCAATCTAACAACACCATAAATTACATTAGTTTAACCACAGTAACAAAAATCTATTTTGGCTCTTACGTTATTATAGTAATTTAATTAAGTTGTTACCAAAAAAAAGATCATATGTATCTGCATTCGCTTGGTGAATCAGTCAAGACGTCATCACTTCATTTATGTTGAGTTATACTTATTAAAGACAGTTGATTTAATTAAAAACCAAACTCATTAAATACACTGAATGACTTTATTCAAATTGACGATTTTGTATGGTGATGACGTCGGTGCGGCTCAGCTTTTCTTAGATACAAGTAGGGGGGGCTTCAAAGAAAATAGGTTGGAACCACTGCTTTAGTGTACAATCACCTGAAAATAACAAATTCTGTGTTTTCGTTACCTTACAATGAGCCGTTTATGTCTACAGTACATACAGTACAGGTCCTCTTCACGGAGCCGGCCGCTATGTTTCTACAGTAGCTCAGAACAGACAAACCAAACACTGGCTCTAGATAGAGACATTTGCATTTTCGTTGTTTCAGTTGGTTGCGATCTGTAACCTCACCGTCAGATGGTGCTAGATTCTACACACTGTACCTTTTTAAAACAGCAACTATTGTATGTCCCAGAAGCAGCTAAATGGAATTCAGCCATCATTCATGTTATTATTTACACCTGTGCTTTTCCTACTGTGACCTGTCAAAATGTCTTCCATGATAAAAGCCTACTGGTGTGTTCACTTCAGGGTACAAAAACACAGTCTCAGTGTTATTGATTAGAAAACACACGTGGATATTTTCCAATCGCTGCACATTTTTAAAATTGACACAACCTCTAAATCAAACAGTGCCATCTACTAGACTTAGTAGGGATGTTGTTTAGTTACTTGAAGACGTGTGATGAAGAAGCGGGCATTGTACAGTCGGACTGGAGTCTACATAAGTGCACTGATGATAACCCCTCTGACTTCTCTTTGTTTTCCCAATACTGTGAACTTGTTGGAGCATAGAGACACTAAAGGGGCACTAAGATGCCAAGTTAAACTGCTTCTGCTGATAAAAGCAGATACGTGTTACGCAGACTGTAGTTTGTGTCTGTCAAAGAAACTGTCAAATCCGAAATTATCTTAATGAAATGTGATGAAAAGATTATTTATTATGAACGGCAGTAGAAGCACAGTTTGTATGCTTACGGTTGCCTGCGTGAATGAGAAAAGGGAAGACATTTCTGTCGAATCATTTTTGGGTTCTTTCAATAGTTTAATCATACAAATTAGTTTGTTTTCCATAATCATATACACGTGTGTGTTTTGTGGTCTTGATAATCCAAATCCTGCTCTTGTTGTTGTTGCAACATGTCTCTGAAATTCAGAGCTCAGAAATGTTACATGTCGCAATACAATGTACCGTTGTGTTCTCCTTAAAAGAGTCAGCCTTGTGGGATTATTTCTGTTTTTTCTGTCTAGCATTTAACTTCCGACTGTAAATAGAGCTTTTACAGAAAAATAATTTCGTTTTGCAAATGTGCAGCTTTGTTTTTAAGCATTTTGCACTTTATCAGAAAAGCAGAAAGATGCAGGAATGTCCAACAACCCTTTGACTGTACAAACATATTGAATTATTTATTGCATCATAGAACTGACATATTATTGATAAAATAGAGCGTAAATGCTGTACAGTAAAGAAACTATCTTTCCCAGAAAACTATATTATTGAAATGGTTTATTCTGGTTACTTTCCAAAGTTTTTGGTTTAGTTTCTCCTTCTTTGAAATTCTCCAATTTTAATTTTTGACTGTGTGGTCCGATCCATTCCCATGTTTCAGTCCTGTTATTGTCGACTATCAAGTATATTTGCAACAGTATAAATCATGCAGGTAAATGCAGTTATGGAAAAGTGCTAATGTTTATTCTTGTGTTCACATAATGGTCTGCTTTTGTCCTGAGAGTAGGTGATCAGAGATGAATCCCTCTGCATGTTAACAGTGTCTGAAATGCATCAATCAGTGTAATCCTGCAACATTTAGACCCAGGCTCGGCCCTATAGGTGTTAGTTTTGAAAATCAAAATTAAAAATATGCTAAAGAAACTAACTTATAATGATTTGAAAGTCAAAATTCAGGCATGGACTCTCCTATTTAGCGTATATTCAATAGATTAGAGAGTTTTTTTGACGATTTCAGATGGCCAAAATGTAGAAAGAATGTTTTTTTTCTTTTTGAAAGTCACTGCTGTACATTACAAGTGTCCTATTCATGCCTTTTGTCTTTTCTATTGTTAAATCACAATGCCAGCACAAACTGTAAATTGATTTTGATTCTCCATATTAAATGTTATTTTTTGTTATTAAACAATATGTTTATTATGCCTTTTCCCAGCTGATGGCGGCTTGTTGTGTTTCGTGTTTTGCCAGGAATCAAACTTTCCTAAAAGTAGGGATCCAATTCTTTCATTCTCGATAACGATAGCGATAGCGATGGTGATACCTGGGCTTTGGGTATCGGCCGATACCGAGTACCGATCCGATACCAGTGTTTAATCAATAAGCTGTATGCCTCACTGTGAGAAAGTGATGTGTAAGACAACATAAAACTTGACTTGAACATTACTTTCCTAACTTTGTAAAACAAAACGTATCAAAATATACAAATTTACTGAATTGTCTTAAAATAATAAATCGTACACCAGCAACTTAGTGAAAAGTCTTCAAAATTACAAGGAATTACAATTAAAGTGTAAACCTTTTTAACGCAGCAACAAATTGGTTGAAACTTAAACAGGAATTAAGATGCCAGTATACAGTATAATGTATATATATAATCATAGAATTGAATTTAATAGATCCAATGCCTCTATTTGAGTCAGTATCAGCCCGATATCCGATCCGGTATGCGTATAGGTGCAACTCTACCTAAAACACAAGATTATTTTGTTATTATTTTGTTACTGTTGTAGGTATTTAAAAAAAATACTAAGAAGCATGCTTAATTAAAAAGATCAAAGTATGAATAAGTGAGAGAAACGGATGGCCTTTTGATGGCTGAATTATTACTGTAAATATCAGAAGGTAGAGCATCAGCATCTTGCATCGCCCTAAAGGGGTTTATTCCAAAACAATGACCGGCTAGCTGTACATTATCACATTTATTACACAGCTACTTACTTAAGAAATCAATAATTTAACACAAAAATGGTCTGCCAGAGTCCGACATCAGATCTGCACCCAAAGCAACAGTCTGCTTTACATAGCAAAGGTGTGCAATAAAGAAATAACAGACCGTAGAACGCAGTGATTGACCAATCAGAATCGAGTATTCAACAAAGCCGTATAATAAATAGAATGATGATTGATACAAAGATCCCAGTTCCCTATACTGTGGGGATTAACAACAATGTTATTCTGAGTATACAAATCTGTCTTCAAACAAAGAGGAGAAATGTGGCCACTTGTGTTTTTCTGTTGCAAACTTTACGTTGGCTGCAACGGTATATGAAGCGTGACGTTTGATGCAGGATTTTCATTAATTATTGTGCTTTTTAAACTTATTTAGGCCTTGGTAAAGTAAGTAAAGTCAGCTGGAGAGATGCAAGAGAGAAAGCTCTCTGTGATTCATTATCAGGCCAGTGGAGGGTGCACAACTCTTTACTGTGATTGTGCTGAACAACTTTAGAAACCTTGTTATGTCTTCTTATCTCAGTCTTAGCTACAGTAGTCTACATCACAGGCTTTTCCTCTACTTTATTCATAGACGTTTTTATTTTATTCTTGTTTTGTAGTTGGTCACTAGTGCTTTATATATATATATATATACAAAAATATATATACACCTATTTTTCTACTAAATGTGTACATAAAAGGCCTGTCTATTCTAGGAAAGGCTATTTACTTGTTTTGAGATATTGACGGTTGCACAATATTTGTTTTAGGGTGGCTTTTCCCAACATGAAAAGACACCTAACATAGGGTATGATTAGTGTTGTTTGCTTTGCAGGTGAAGTACACCTTGCTAAAACAAATAACAACTTTTTGTTATTTAACCAATCCTCATTGATATAAATGGTGTAAACTAAATAAAAGAAACACAGGTCAATTTATAAAAAGTTGGTCAAAACAGGCATTTTGAATTTAATAAAAAAAAATAAAAAGGATGTTTTTTTTAAATAAATTTTATAAATATAAATAATTATAAATTTAAATGATTCATCGTTTAGTCTAAACAAAAATTGGAAGACAGATAATGAAATTTTTTTTTATTATTATTATTTATATTATTATTATTAAATTGTAAACACTTTATAAAGGGTGACTTATTAAAAAAGTGGTAGAAAATAAATTTTTAAACATTTGATAATCTTCCCCTATAAATTCAGATTTAAAATATCTAGGCAAATACCCAATCAATATATATGACAAGTAGACTAATAAGTAATTTATAGCCTAATCATGAAAAATCCCTATTTTATTTTCTTGTATTTTCTGAATGAGGACAGATTGCTGCTTTAACATGCAGTACTGGACTTTTGTGTGTGTTTTTTGTTCATTCAATAATTCTTCTCTATGGGCTAAATATCTCATCTCCGCTGCTCGGCTGTGATTGGTCGGCTTGCTCCACCGCGTCATCACAGAGCTCGGCTCACTATTTGCTAGACGCGTGTCTGGTGGGCGTTTCACTCACCGGGACTATCCCGGTTGTGTCCGGGTAAGATGGCGGTGGAAGAACAGTGCTCGGCACCACCTCGATGGCGGTCCATATCTCTGACACACGTAGAGTTCCCGGAGGGTACGTATAAAATATTGAAAATGTTAACCAACCAACCAGCCCGCTTTTATTAATTTTCCCGAAGACTGCGTTGTTTTGGTCATACTGCCAAATAGTGAGACGCTGTGGCCGATTTTTAGTGATACATGCCAAATAGTGAGACGCCTGTAAAAGCGGTCGAGCACAGAGCGGGGGAATGTAAAAAAAAACAACGCGGGACTGCCAAATTGTGAGACACAGCGGCGCATGCGCAGTTTGGTGCTAACGTCCACAATGAATGCTAACAAGCTAAGCTAGGCTAACTAGCACGTTAGCTGCCTTAATATCGGCTCTGATGTTTTCTTTCTTGGTTTAGCGAATATGCCACAACTTGTATGAACTATTCGACTAAATTAAGCTTCATTAACAACAAAATAGTATGTATTATTATTGTTATTTCACCTTATATAGCATTGTAGCCACGGCTAACGCAGCTAGCTCCTTGGCCTGATACTGGTAAGTATAAGTAGCTAGAATAAACCACATGGAGATGTCTTAAATAACAAAACAACATAGTCTGGTGTGTTAGTTTGTGGTTTAGCTACTCCACCACATTCCTACCTGTACACACACATAGTTAAATAACCCATCTGGGTTCACTGAGGACCTCAAAGTGTCACTCCCTCTGCTGCTGCTTTACAAAGCACTACATGCTTTAGGGCCAAAACACATTTCTGATCTTCTGCTGTGTTATGAAGCATCCAGACCTCTCAGGTTCATCTGGATCAGGTCTGCTTAGTGTCCCCAGAGTCAGAACTAAACATGCAGAAGTTCAGTTTTTATGCACCAAATACCTAGAAAACCCAGAAACCTGCAGGACCAGCTCCAACTCTTTTAGATCAAAGCTTAAAACTTTACTGTTTGCTGCTGATGCCTTTTATTAAACCAGATAATGATCTTATACTGCACTAGAGATTTTTACTCTTGTGTGTTATACTCTATTTTAGCTTCTATCCTAGCTTTTAGTTTAAGCTTGTTTTTATTTTCTAACCTTTAATGTTTGTATAACTGTTTTAATTATGTCTTAATGTTCTTTTGCACTTTGTCGCAATGTTCTTGAATGTTTATGTAAAGCACTTTGAATTTCCCTGTTGCTGAAATGTGCTATACAGATAAAGCTGCCTTGCCTTGCCTTGGTACTGGTCTTAACATCAGTACTGTGTCTCCATGTTTCAGGTGATCTGACTGGACAGGTGCTGGCCTACATCAGCCTCCTACCCATAGCAATCCTTGTGGGTTTTGTTACACTCATAGTGTTTAAACGGGAGCTGCACACGGTGAGTAAGAGCATCACCTTTTAAAGTCAGTTTGTTGTGCTGTAAAGTTGTCCCACAGGAGGTCTGAACATTTGTGTGTCAGACACAGGGGCCAGAAGTTTGTAAGCAGTCATGTGTTGATTATGCTTTTTGTAAAAAAATACAGATTTCCTTCTTCGGTGGAGTCATCCTGAATGAAGCGGTGAACTGGCTGCTGAAGCACATTCTCAGAGAGCCGCGCCCATGTGCAGGTGAGTGAGGGAACTAACTTTGAGTGTAGTTGTGCAACATTTTGCAAAAGCATCACAGTAGCCAGGAAATCTTCTTCTGATATCAATCACAATATCTGTTCAGGTAACAGGACATTGCTAGCATTCCTTTGTACTACACATTAGGGATGTCACAATACCTGGAATCTAGGAGTCGATACCAATACCAGTGAATTTCCACGATTCTCGATACCAATTCGATACCACGGTAAAAAAAACAACAACAATAAATCCCATGTAATTCAACACACACTCTTTTATTAAAAATATTTGAACATTACAAAAAACAGGCATGTAGCCTTTAAGTAATAAATAAAAAGAATTGACCCATTTTGTTAATTTTGGCGTATTAGCAGCATGTTATCAATCGATAGTCAGACGACGAACACTACATACTGACCGTGAATGCATCTGGTCCGTCAGCTCAGAGTAGTAGGAGCAGGAGACGGAGGATTTATTGTCGAAGCGAAAAGCAAACGCACCTATTTGGCGATATTTTACATTTAATCCCAATGATATAAGGGAACTATAACGTTAATGAGGTAATCGCTGCGAGGTGGATGGAACCGTCACAGCCGGTGTGCACGGAGAAGCGGTGCCGGGTAGACCCCCGCAGCGAAGCCCTGCAGCAAAAGTGCTACAGGAGTGGCCAGACACACCGCCACCCGACAGTAAAGATCAGAGTCAGCGCTCTGCACATATTGACCGTAATCTTTCTTGTAAAATGTCCGTTGTAATCGGTAAACACCGGTGTTGTCACAAGTTTATTAACCGGTGGGAAAATTTTCCTCACTGTCACATCCCTACCAATGACCATTACAGGCATCGTTCAGTAGTAGATATTAAAGGCATGACATCATTATAAACGGTACGGTGAATTTTAGCTAATCAAAACGTAGTTTCAAGGTTTTCAACAGAGAGAAAAAAACATACATTATAAAAGCATAGACAAACACACGGTTTACATACAAAATAGAGAAGTTTGTTCTGAGTTATAGAAAACAATTACAAGTCGCATTCAAAACAATTAAAATTGAAATAAATATGCAAATGTTCTTCAAATGGATTGTATTGTGTTATCGTCCAACCCCACCCAGATATTTATGTAATAGTTGAGTCACGAGAGCCGCTCACTTTAGTTTTAAACTTTGGTGATTATCTTGACCAAAATAATTGGTCCTACGTTTCTATGAAGATTGTAAATGTATATTAATATCAGGTTCTGTTGTCTTTCTGCAGGAGCTCATTCAACCGTCCACACAGAGTATGGGATGCCCTCCAGTCATTCCCAGCTTATGTGGTTCTTTGTTGTTTACTTCTTTCTTTTCCTTTATTTAAGGTGAGCTTGTTTTTTCTTAGTGTTTGGAGAGGATTAAGGGTGGAAGCCCGTAGCTGTGAAATTCTCAGAAGTGCAAAAACGAGCTAAAGTTTAATGTCCTCAAATTAATCAAATACAGTTTTTGTTAATTTCTACAATTGAACATTTTCATTGAAGTTGAATATTTAGGAAAAAAATAGATCTAAATAATATGTTGAATAATTGTGTCATGCATACATGTATAGTATTACGTCATATTCATGTCAAACAAGCATGTTATATATAGTGGTATCTGTGATTTGCTGGTTTGTTCCAGGGCATGTATTTCATTATCACATTTTTGTTTATCACTCATTAGCTGCTTTCACTCCACCTTTCCATGAGGCAGATGTCATAGTGTGAACTCATGCTGATCTCTCTTTTCAGAATGCATCAAACGAACAATGCTCGATGTGTGGACCTGCTGTGGAGACACATACTGTCCATCATCCTGTTGGGCATGGCCTTATCAGTCTCATACAGCAGGTAAGGCTGCAACTAACCATTATTTTCATTATTATATTTGTCCATTCCCATGGTGATAAGAGTATTAAATACTTGACAAATCTCCCTTTTAAGGTACATTTTGAACAGATAAAAAAAATGTACAGTTAATTTACGATTAATCACGATTAACTATGTACAATCATGCGATTAATTGCGATCAAATATTTTAATCGATTGTTAGCCCTAATATAAAGTTTGTAGTTTTAACCATTAGTGATGGTTATATATCATCATTTATTACACGTCTGTGTTGAATACTTGATTCTGATTGGTTAATCACGGCGGTCTGTAATTTCTCTATAACAGACCGTTGCTATGGGTGCAGTTCTTTAATGTGAAGCTCTTTAAATCATGGACTTGCTGACCATTTGTGTGCTCAGAGCAGGTGGACAAGAACATTTAGAATATTGTTTGGCTGACTAGTCTGTTCACACTGTGACCAAAAAGCCAAATTGTGCTATTTCCTGTCTAACACCTTTTTGTCTGTTCGTACACCACAAGTTTAATACTATTTCTAGTGCATGTTGCTGGATTTAGTTTAGTTTAGAAATCCAGGCACAATTCTTGAACGTTGTTTTGTCTCTCTCTCTCATTCTCAGGGTCTACCTGTTGTATCACACCTGGAGCCAGGTTTTCTATGGCGGAGTGGCCGGTAGTACGATTGGCATAATCTGGTTCTTTTTCACACAAGAGGTGCTGACACCATTATTCCCCAAAATAGCAGCGTGGTAAGTAGTGCTCTCATTTCTCTGCCTCCTCCTCCTTGTGTCACAGGGGAAGACGATTCGTCCTCAGCCTGAATAAGTGGATAAAACTAGTCTTTGACGGCTACTCTAATCATTTGTTCTTTCAATGTTTTCATAGGCCAATATCAGAGTACTTCCTGGTGCGAGACACAAGCCTGATCCCCAACATCTTATGGTTTGAGTATACAGTGACCAGATCAGAGGCAAGGTAAGCTGCTGTCTTGGACATATATCACCCACTATTTTTATTTCATGCCCATCTCATGCCATGTGCCCACACATAAGTCTGCATACAATCCAGATAATGAAAAAATAAGAAATGCGTTACAAGAGGTCAAGAAGCCACGGGCCTCCCCTCAACTTCAGGAGAAAAAACAACAATAACAAAAAAGGAAAAGAGAAAAAAAAAAGAAGAAATCTAAGTTAACATAATTTAAAAAAAATAATGAAAACAAGCACACAAAATGAGCAGATAAACTAACCAATCAGTAGACAACAATCCAACAAAAACAAAGAAATACATAAACAATACAAGAAAAATACAAGAGAATAAAAAAAAAATAAAAAAAAAAATATATATATATATATATATATATATATATATATATATAAAAAAAATAAATAAAATAAACGTCAATAAATAATTTTACGTCATGAACACTACATCTATCACCGTTAAGGCCCGGTCACACCAGAAAGTAGCACACTGGCGTTTATCTACGTGTCCTGGTGATGTGTGCTAGGTGTCATTTAGGGCTTTTCCATTGGCACCTTTGGCCGCGCTGAGTCAAACCATGCCGCGTTTCCTTTACCGGTTTAATCGCGCCGAGTTGTGCCGAGCCACGGCAGAGATGGACCATCTCTGGAGTCTGGCCAAAGCGCGCCTGACTTGCCTCCAAGCGGATTGCGGTGAAGTCTCGTCGGCCGTGGCCAACCTTGAGCCCCCTTCTCCCCCTCAAACAAGCATATGTTGCGAGATTCAACTCATGTCTGTGCAGCAGACGAGAGAGAAAGTAGTGTGTTCAGTGTGATCAGCTCTCAGTGCTTCTGTAGCTTCTGACCGAATCTCTGTGGTTTGAAGTTCAGTTTGCCTGGCCAGTGTGACCTTATTTATGTTTCCTTTAATTTTGTTGTTGGTAGGATCTATTATTATTTATTACTTATTAATTCATTTTAATTTGTGATAATTTATGACATACTCATTTCTTGCCTACTTCTTGTATTGTTTCTATTCGTATTGTACCACTTGAATTGAGAATGACAAACAGAAAAAATCTTTTAGATAACACTAAGCTACGCTTTCTGTACTCCAACACAACAAACTGACCGGCTGCCTCTCACGTTTCCACCATGGATGTATTCCACTACTCCACCGCTGTCTTTCCGGCACCATTTCACCTCGCCAAATTTCAGAACGAGACTTCTCCTTGAGCGAGACTCTTTCCATAATGTCAGACACCTATAATAACAATCATGATGGCAAAAAACAGCACTTTTAGTGGACGTAAATGACAGTGCCAGCTTGCCCCAATAGGATTACATTGCAGCCTGTGAGCAGCTGCCATCTACAGTGTTCTCCCTCAATATTGAACCAATTTCAGAAATTGTTGTTGTCACTTAGACACAAAACATGGTGTCCAGGTTGAAATATATGAAAGTTACCCTTTAAATGCTGGTGTGACCGAGCCTTTACCATCTTTGAGACTTTTGCATTCGGTGCATGACTCGATTCTTTCTGTATTTTCTTCTTTAGGAACAGACAACGAAAGCTTGGAACAAAACTTCAGTGATCTGCACAGTTCTCCTGTGAAGCTGAGTTTAGGACCACACACATGCACACACTCATGTACGTACACACACACACACACACACACACACAAACAAAATGCGACAAAAACACACTGGAGAACCATCTTTTGGACTGACGTGGTTGCAAGGAGAAAAGGGCAAAAACCGTTTACAGGTGGCGACAGAGTGCCTGGACCTGGCCCGGAGCCTACAGCCTGAGCAAGTCCGTCCACACGCCTCTCCTCCTTGTACAGCTTGCCTCCAAATGCTCTTCAACGCATGCAAGACTGTGCAAGAGGCATACTATTTAATGATAGATTAATATATATATTTTAACTATAAACGCACGCTGACAGTAACAGTGTACTGTAAGAGATTCAAAGAGCCTAAAAAAAAGGTGGTTTCAAACAAATTGGTGGGCGTCATTGCAGCATGTATTTAGTGATTCCTTTTTTTAAATATTCTGATGGATAGCTGGTGGGAACGGGTGGGGAGGGGGGCTGGTTATGGCTAGGTTGGGGGTATGTGGAATTAACCATTTTTCATTGTTATATAATAGAAAAATGAACAATTTCTAAAATTGGTTATGATGTAATATAAATGAAAATTTGCACTTTGTGAAATTTACAAAAAAAACAACAAAAAAAAACGACTAACACTAGTTAGATGTTAAGACCCTTCCCCTCTTTTCCCTCATCAGTCTTTGCTTTGTGTCTATGACTGTCAGTCCTAATATATTAGACTCCAAAGGCGATCTGCAAGCAGTGTAAATGAATCTATACTAAAGAGGTTGTGCTTTCTGTTCATGTCCACGTTTGAGGATTATGAGACTGAATCACAGCAGCAGGTTTCAGTTGTTTTTCGTTTGTCGAACACACTTTGGACTGAGGTGGTGTTTTCTTAATGCCTCACACACAGTAGCAGCCTGGGAACAGGATTCTGGGAATCAGTTTCATTTTTTTTTATTCATTCAGTTTTCTTATCTCGTTTTCTGCTGTTGCAGATTTTACTTTTTACCTGCTTTTTCCAAGATAACATTCCATATCATTTAGTGAGAAAACGTACATAAAGACTGCCGAGGGGATATGTTTTCTTTTTGTATTATTTTTGAAGAAAGGAGAAAAAAAAAAAAAAAAAAAAAAAAGCCTCAGGTCAGTCGTAGCATGTGATTATGCTTAATTCCTCACAGCCCACGGCAGCTAATGTTGACAGCTGTCATGTGGGGATCTGAAGCTGAGTTAAAACTGTCATATCATTAGCTCCACAAAGGGAAGTAGTTCTCTTAGAATTTGATTTGTTTTTTGTTCCATGTGTAACCTATATCAGGCTGAATAAAAATGTGTTTATGTACAGGAGATGGTTCAAGTGTGGTGCTTTGAAACACAGTGGCATGTTTCTGAATTCAAAAGGCTATTTTAATTTGTAACGTGTTTCCTGTTTCCTGTAAATGTGGCACTTTATAGTCTGATTTACTGATCGCCTACTCGCTCCATTTTCCCCTGATGTGCATCAGTCAGTGCAGTGTCTGTTTGATGGCAGCTAGGCTGTTATATCCCCTCACTGTTTATTTGTCCGACTGCATCACAGACTCAAAAAGTGATGAGGGAGATAAAATGTAGTGATAGAAATACTGATGAAAAGACCTGCATGAGGCACTTGTCATGATGACATAGTAGTAGATGTTTTATTCATTAGGAATATTGCAGTGATGCCATGCTAACATACTGATATGAAGGACAGAACCTGCCAAAATCAATAAATAAATTAATATTACTTGATAAATGAAAATGCCATTAAATGTTCCAAAAATAAGATTAAAAATAAATGTAGGCATTAATTATTTGATAAAATGTGACATAAATGGTTATTTCTGGTTTATTTAATTTGCTTCTTTATTTACCTTTTTATTAATTCCCCTATTTACCTACTCTTCTATTTAATTTTCCCTTTTATTTATATATTTATTTTTATTAAATTAATTGGTTTTGCATTTATTTTTTATTCATTTAAAATTGATTTTAAAATATATGTATTCATTATTAAATTTATTTATATATTTAATTATTTACAACTCCAAAAGTGAGGAGGGAGATAAAATGTAGTGATAGAAGATGCGTAGAAATCACAGCCCCTTAGGAATATTGCAGTGATGCCATGCTAGCATACTGATATGGAGGACAGAACTTGCCAAAAATAAAAAAATTAACATATTAATAAATTACTCAAATTAATATGCCATTAAATGTACCAAAAATAATATTAAAAATAAATGAAGGCATTAAAAATAAATTGATATTTATTTACCTTTGTATTAATTCCCCTATTTATCTACTCTTTAATTCTTTAATTTTCCCTTTTATTTATTTATTTATTTTGATTAGCTTAAATTGATTTATTTAATTTTACATTTATTTTTTATTCATTTAAAATGTATGTTTCATTATTAAATGTATTTTTTAACTATGTATGCATTATTTTCAAATATTTATTTCTGTCACGTTTGATCAGTGAATTAATGCCTACATTTATTCGTAATATTATTTTTGGTACATTTAATGGCATATAAACGTATTTGTTGAGTAATTTATTCATTTGAGATTTTCGTAGGTTCCGTAGGATGCCTGAACCAAATTTCCTGGTAATCCATCCAATAATAGTTGTGGTGGGGGACTTGCACTGCTAGCATGGCTAAAACCATGTTGCTGATGTGATCCGAGGTAGCCAACAATCATACTTTGGCCAACAATGAGTTTGCACAACCCCTTTCTCTCCAAAGACTCAAATTGTTGTAGAAAATGTGCAACAAAGAATTAGAAATGTTGCCCTATTTGCCAGAGACAGGAGCATTTGAGTATATATTTGGAGACTATATGGGCTAGTGCAGGTGACAAATGAAAAATAGCCCTCTGTTCAGTTCAAACAATGAACAAGCTCCTTGTCTTGTGAAGGGAGCGTCATGCTTTTCTCTTTCCTGCTCTCTATCCCCCGACGTGACTGCTGAACACTGCTGGTGAAAATACATCAGGCCTTTCCTAAAGAAACATCTGCCCTATTTAAACGACCCATTCCATTTTTGACTCACTTTTCTGGTCTAACCTCAGGCTATCCCCAAACACCCGTCGGGAACGGGCATAGCCTAGATAAAAATGATGAAGACCTCAACCTATTTCTGTTTCTCTAAGCTATATTTTCTCTGACCTGCACTGTTTGGATGAGCAGCGAGCTTTTATTAGAAGTGATGGTTCAGAGCTGGTCGTCACCTCCCTCCACAGATGTGTCTTTACTGAACAGATGTTTAATTCTTGTCTGTCATACTTATGAAAGGTTAAGGCCAAACAGACATTATACATGTAGATATATTACACACTTCATTCCCAACAGAGGTGCCAAGCTGTCTCGTATTGGGACACTAAGTCCACTGAAATTTAAAAGATAGCAGGACTGACATCCACTGGATGAAGATTGTTATTACAATGTTAAACTCAGTGTAAGGCAGCAAATGGAAGTCATAAAATAAGCTAAAAATATCTTTATCAGGAGATTATTTTTATATTTTGAACCAAATTATACTTTTTACTGTTAGTACATACTGCAGCTGCCCTTGTAGCTGTAGCTGCCAATGTACACACTGTTGCAAGCAGTATGCATACAGTTGGGACATACTACTTTGTGCCTTGAACTTTGACTGTCTTGCTCATATATCTGCAGAGGATTGGCTTGCATACTGCAAAATGCGACCGGATATATGAGGGACATCCTGGTATTTTTGGTATACTGCATTTGACAAATATTTAATCGTGATTAATCGCATGATTGTCCATGATTAATCACGATAATCGCAAATTAATCAGACGTTTTTATTATTGTAAATCAATTAACATCACAAAACAAATATTGTCCAGAAACCCTCACAGGTACTGCATTTAGCATACAAAAATATGCTCAAATCATAACATGGCAAACTGCAGCCCAACAGGCAACAACAGCTGTCAGTGTGTCAGTGTGCTGACTTGACTATGACTTGCCCCAAACTGCATGTGATTATCATAAAGTGGGCATGTCTGTAAAGGGGAGACTCGTGGGTACCCATAGAACCCCAAAATTTAGCACAAGTTCGGCGTGTTATTTAACCTCCTTTAACGTTTCTTAAAAATAATTTGCGTTAACACATTATTATCGCGTTAACTTTGATCGCCCTAATTACATATCCTTGATATCAGACGTCAGTTTCCTCCACTAGTTCGGTCTTTGTCAGCACTAGTTGGACATTTGATCGCACAAGTTCGTCATTTTGTCTTACTAGTTGAACAAAAAACTCTTACTAGTCACTGTTTTTCAGCAACTAGTCGCACTTTTGTCCAACTAATTCCAACAGAAGCCTTACTAGCTAACTAGTGACCTATAATGTTCTGCACTAGTTAACTAGTGAGGTGAATATGTGCTTTACTAGTTAACATGTCAGAGCTTTTGCAGCTTACTAGTTAACTAGTAAGGCTCTCAGCTTTACTAGTTCGGTCCAGAGGTCCACTACTGCGTCAAAAAGCTGACTAGTTGGGACTTTGGTCCTACTAGTGTGGTGCACAGTCTCACTGAAAATGGGACTTTCCCATTGTCTTTTTGTCGAGGGAACCAGGGCGATGCTAACAAAAGTACGTCATCCCTGGAGCTCTCTATAGGACGGGGACATCAGTTCCATCAATACAAAATGACACCAGCCTTATTCTTCAAAATTGTGAAGAATTTTTTTTATTTGAGATTAACATTTTTCACCTACCGGATGATAATCACAAATCAAACATCAGCCCCAGTTTGACTAACTAGCTGATCTCTAGTTATCCTGTAACATGTTACTCGCTTGACAGTTGGCTAACATATAGAAATGTAACAAACCTGCTGGACACTTTAAGCTTTGCATTTCAGCATGTTCGCTTTGGATTAGTTTTGTAATGACAATAATGACAGCCGTGTGTTATGCTAATCTTTAAATGAATAGTGGTAAGAAATGGTGACATGTTAAATGCTGTAGTGGTATCTGAACATGAATCAGTGGATTTGAATCAAAGGGGTTTAACAGGCATTTTGGATGAAAAGTACACGCATCAAGTAAAAGATCTTGAGGGGATTTATTTAATGAAGTAAACAACTTGTTATTTGTATCTGTTGAGTCCCCTGGTTTGGTTTGGTTCTGCTCTCCTGTAAAGCTCAGCCAAACCGGCTTCAAATCCTGGATTCCAGTCCTCCAAAATGTATTTTTTGAGGATAACATTTATTACAACAAACACTGCAGTTGTCTGTCTAATTTAGAATTTTTTGTCAAAGTCTCTTTTCTGCCAGCAGACTTTGGCAAGACATCCAGAGTGTAATCTCACAGGAGAGATCGGCAGCAGCTTTGAGTGTGTTCACGCTTAGAAATGGGAAGCTGTTCAACGTCTCTGCTCAAATCCAAATTTATTGAGTGAGGCTTTAAAACCACTGTTATACAGTACAAACACGTGCAGAATCATACTGTTAATAGTGCACTGTTCTTAGATTTACAGGTGGTCAAATTGTCTCGAGGATTTTATGAAGAAAGAATTTGAACATTTTCTGCAGTAAAGTAATATTTGACTCTTTTCACCTGTAGTTGTTCTAACTGCATTAATAACACTTAATAACTTAAAGGATAAAGGTAATTAAATCCCATTGCATCTTTACCCTAAGATGCTCAGTGTCAAATATACAAATCAAGTCAAACTGGCCAAATACTCCACTGTATTAGTGTCTCTACTGTTGCATCAGTACCACTAGATGGCACCCATCGTACATCTACAGGAGGGACTGTAGCAAGACAAGCTCAGATTTGTTTGGTACATATCACACATTATTACAGTGCAGGCTTACTGTAACGCACACAACTAAACACAACATAACATCAACATGCATGTGGCCCCCTGTGAGCTTCATTAAACTGCTTTTAAGTTGCAATATCTTATTTAAAATGATGTAGTACTTAACCTGATTGAGCCATTTGTCCGAATCAGAATCCCAAACAAGTCTGATGAATTTGTAGCATTTTCTTTAAAAACATGCTCAACCAATCGGCTGAAATGTCCATCCATGTTAAAAGTAGTTAGTAAGTTATACAACGTTTTCTGATCGGAAACTGTCGTCAATATGATAAAAAAAACAATGTTGCTCTTGCCCATAAAAAGAGAGTCTTTAATTTCACTTCAACAGGAAAAAAATAATGCTGATTTTTGAAAGTGCAGTTTTACTGTAAAAGGAAACCTCAACTGTTTGGCAGAGAATCTAATTTAAAAACTGTTTGGTCAGTTGAAAAAAAAAAGTAGTTTGTTGTAAGTGACCAAAGGAACTTAGAAAAGAAATAGATAGATAGATAGATAGATAGACAGACAGATAGACAGACAGACAGATAGACAGACAGACAGACAGACAGACAGACAGACAGATAGATAGATCTTTGAATTTTACTGGATTTTGTTGATATGTATTCTACTCACTGATATATTCAGCCAATCAATGTTCCCTTTTATGGGACAGGGGGACAGTAGGGACAGGACCTTTTTACTATAGTATAGTATACTATAGTAGCCTATAGTATAGTATAGTATAGTAGTAGTTATACTGTTTTTAGTTATGCCACATACAAATATTGCTGCAATTGCTATAATTCCTACAATTGCTATAGTTCCTACCTTGTTACAAATCAACAACAAGCAGACAACAACAAAACACAGACTTTTTGTTGCTGAATAAGACCCACTGTGTGATTGTTTACTCAAGCGGCAGTCAGTCAGAAACCCTTTTTTGCCAAACACATAACTCAGTAATTTATGAAAATATAATAATTTTTACAAAGTTTGTGTATGTGTGACAAAGTGACATTGCAAATATTATGTGTTAAAATTTAGAGTGCTGTTTTTTAATTTTAAATAATATATTGTTAGCCCAGAACAAGGTTTCCCAACTGACCTGGGGAAGTACATTTAACAAAATTGTGCCTTTCACGTTTGGATCTGACTTTAAAAAACGTGATAAACTGTTAGCAGACGCCCGTATCTGTTCAGGGATCAATTTATTTTCATTACTGTTTAAGTAGTCTGTGAGTAATGGAAAGTGATTTGGTTTTGATACAAAAGTGTCTCAACTGACCCCGCTCTCCCCCAAAGAATCATTGAATTACCCATGAAAGAATTATAAATCATTATGAATTATTGTCAGGAAGGTGAACTGGCCACAAGACAGGATTTTAAGAAGCAATATTAGTGTCGACGTACAAGATAATTAAAAATATATATTTCAAGTGTGTTAAAAACTTAAAGAGGATGCCCGACACAACCAGCAAAATAATAATACAAAAATAGGCCGCCTACTTTCTCCAGTTTAACCTCAATTTAATGATTCTTCAAAACGTATGTTAGTGCATATCGGAAAGTCAGTATGAGGAGTTGCATGGTTGGGTCTTATGTCTCCTTTAAAGGTTTCACAGACTAGTTGACAGATCTAGAGCTGACAATATGAGTTTAGAAATAAAAAAAAAGAAACATTAAATAAATCAAAAGGTAAAATAAATAGATCCACCCATTAGGATACAAATAAATGCCAAAAAGAATCAGTTTTATATTAACTGTGCCAACTTCTGTTGAAACAGCAAAGAGTCTGTTATAATTAGTGTGTGACAGAGCCACCATCTCCTCCACGGAAACATGCAAACAGCGTGTTTGTACAGCTATTGTTACAACAAACGTATGAGCGGTGGCATGAGGCGCGCACAAACTGCCGCCCTCACATTTCTTTTTCTGTCTCTTGGATAGAACATAAAGCACGACAAGCAACCTGCCCGTTCTTTAATTTTAACTAACAAACGTTTGAGGAATGGCAGCACATTTATTCACCTCCATGTGCTGATTTCTTCTTCTTTTTTTTTCTTTTTTTTTGGCTTCATGGACATATTTCTAATCTTTTGGGAGTAAAATGGGTTGTTCATGAGCCAAATGATTGTCTTAATCCGATCCAAAATCCTGAAGCAGCTCACCGAGCCTGTTGCTTCACTGATATTCATGAGAAAATGTGAAACATTTCACATTTCTTTCGCCCCTACTTTGATTTAATTTGTCTGTAGCTAAGAAAGTCAACTCATCAGGTGTCCTGGCAGGAGACGTCTTTTATTTCCAGTCGATGGACCTCTACTCAGACGTCTGTGAGTTGTACTTTTTGAAGAAAAGTTTTCTGCACATGAGCAGTTTCCTGCTGAACTCAACAGATTCAGAAGCTGCAGGCAGCAACAAGAAAACAGGAAGAAACAAACACACTAAAACTAAACGGTCCTGTTCATCTGAAATCAAATGATACTACGTTGGTCTGTTGGTCGGTCCACTTTGGTCCAGACTGAAATATCTCAACAACTATTGGATGGATTACCATGAATGTTTGTACAGTATTTGCACAGAAAACAGGCTGCAACACTTTTACTGCACTGGTGGATTTCTTTACATGTATTGAGAAAATGCAGTTTTAGGACCATTACAGACAAAAAGGCCTTGACAAGAATTATTTGCATTTTTTAAAATGCATCTTATTTTGGTTTTGTATGATAAATATTAATGAACTAACTAGTAATTAAAGGGACTATTTGTAAGATTCAGAAATGCTGCTTAACAGCGACACCTGTGGCCTTGAAATCAACGAAATCAGCGTCGAGCTCGCGCTACATAGACATGAACGAGCATCGCTCAAAACAGTGAGGCGACAGACGTCAACTAAAAGCACAATATCACTCTATATCTCAGCTGCTTGGCAGTAATGTTAGCTGACCAGACAAAGGTCTCTCCATGAATCAATGCTGATCCTAGTGTTGGCTTTTCCTGCTCAGCGCAGGCTTCAGCACCGGGGCTCCTCAACGAGTTACGTTATCGCCTCCCGACCGCAGCCGGCAGCCGAAGACACCGGCACCCGGTCGGTAACGAGACGATAACGTAACTCGTTTAGGAGCCCCATCACTTCACAAGACACGGAAAACCTCTGTTGGTCTGGAGGAGCTGCAGCAGTTATTTCTGCACAAACGTCCACTCTACATTCACTAGATATTCTCAGAGCTAAACTAACTCTTCTGCAGTGTGTAGTGAGCGCGCGTTCACGTCTAGAGCTGGAGCGAGACAGCGAGGACGCGCGCGCTGTCTGAGTGAAGGAGAGCAGGCAGCGGAGACGAGGCTCCGGCCACACGCGAGCGCGCATATGCGAACGCGCATGTGTGCCGACCCACTACATTTATACACTTAAAAAGTTACGAACAGTCCCTTTAAGACTCTTAGATAAATGTAAAAAGAACAGTATTCCCTTATATAAAGTAGCACAAAATGGAAATACTCAGGTGAAGTACAACCTAAAAAAATCATATAAGTATAGTACTTGAGTAAATGTATATGTAAGGGCTGCCCCCACTCAGTCGATTAGCCGACTAATCGGTTGTTTTGGTCTAGTAGTCGACTTTAGTTGATTAGTAATTTTTCATGCTTTTTTTCATGCTGAATGACTTATTTCCAAGAAAAGTATGAGCACATCTCTGGTAAACACCAGATTTAAAGAGGTACTTTTGTGTGATTCTTTCCGGAGAAACTGAGTTTTTACAGATCTGTCGATTAAATCAAGTAATGAGTGTTAGTTTAACATCATTTTCAGGTAAATGTTTGAAGCCTTTACTGCCTGTACTTCACTGTTTGTCTGTCTGTCTGTGTGTTTCCACAGTCTCTCCACTTGGGGGCAACACACACTGACCTGAAGTCAGTTTTATAGGGGGTAGAAGTGTGTTGTGACATGGGTTGGTTCAAGGACAAAACAGATATTTAGAGGACAAACATTACTGGGAGTCAGATTGTGGTAATATTTCTGTTTGTATCAATCTATTGTGTACTATTAGCCAGTTAAAGTCACTGAGTATGTTTCCTTATAGCTGACATCCTTTAAGGGCTGGTTTAAGTTAGTAAGAACATCTGTCCATAGATACCTCTAATTCATTTAGTTACAGTCTAGGAATGATAAACTCTATATCAGGTAAACAGCTGCTAGATGTTGAATAAAATTGCAAGATGTTTTAAAAGCTTTGATTGCTGAGATTTTTTTTTAGTTCTGGCCTCTCACCTCCAGTAGTTTTAGTCTTTATTTAGACTCTGAGAGAAGCTTCTCTGTTAGGTCCTGATCCTAGGCCAGCTGGTGAACACGTGCTGCTATTTTTACACAATATTGAGCTTATGTTGCAATAATTTTGATATTGCAGAGGATAAAACAAACAAACACAACACACAAACAGCTCTCAAGCTGCGGCCCGGCACTGTTCATATCATATAATATATAATATTGTACCCATGAACCACAACATCCGCTTCTGTACACCTGCTTTTCTAAAATCCCTCGCTGTCTCGTTCGGCTTTCCGAGAGGATCTAATTGCCACAAGTTGTACTCTAATTTATGAATCACTCTTTAACATCCCAGAGAAAGACCAGTCGGACTCTTGTGCTGCAGTATAAATAGTTTACAACACACTACATAATGTAGTTGTGAGCAGATATAACAACAACTATAACTCCTCCTGGGGACACCCAGGAGTAGAGACTGCTGTATAAACTGACAATGAATACCAATATAGTACAACTTCATTGGAAAAGTTACAAATACTGTACATTAATAAACATTAAAATGTCCTTATAGCTGCATACAACTACATTAATAATGCGTTTGTATAGAACTATAAATTCTAAATAGCATTAAAATATTTATAACCAGGTGGTTTGAGTTGCCTTTTTTCAAAAATCTCCAGTACACCAGGCCACCAATTGAATAACTATTATTTACTTCCATAAGAGCCTCAACTTTCCATCCACTCCCTTATTAAAATATCAAACTAAAGTTAAAGTTATACTCTTTAAGATTTCAGTCATGGTTGGTTTGGTGACACCAGTGATTACTTGTCTCTGCTCATCAGCAGCTACTCTGTCAGACATATAACAGCAGAGTGACTGGTGTGTGTTTACAGTGCAGCCAAACAGTCTCATGTTGTTTTAATGCAACACGTTCTCACTCCCAATCAGGACCCCTTGGAGTCACTTTTTAATGCACTCGGTACACCTTTAGCGTAATTTTTCAACTTGCAGCGTAGTCCGATAGACTTCAACACGTGGTTAATGTTCTGAATTCAAACAATACTGCTTGGTAGGTTTAGGGAAAGATCATGGTTTGGGTTAAGATAAGTATGTTTGTTACGTAAGTTAAGTACTTTTGGTTTCACACGGGAGACGAACAGCAAGGTCTCTGCGACACATTCTCACTCCCGACTCGTCAAATATCGCCGCTAGGTCAGCGCCCCTCGGCATCGGAGACCGACACACGGGGTGTCACTATTTGTCCTTTTCAAAATACACTTCCTTTTCACAAGAAAGTTAGGTTTAGGCAACACAACCACTTATTTTGGTTTAGGAAATAATCGTGGTTGACCTTAGCTTGACTGACAAACGACTCATGTTTCTACCGACACTGCTTAACGACTCACATGACTAGCAACTCACGGGATTAATGACACTAACAAGTCAGGTGAATAACGTTTAAAATAATTCAACGGTTACTTTTACTTTCACACGGGCCGAAGAACAGCGGTCTCCTGTGTGAAAGTCCTGTGTTTGTTTTGAACCCATCCATCCACCCCCAACCTCCTCCTTATGTGGACTTTGTCGCTCTTTATACTACGTCACCTGACTTCCTCCTTTACTCCCGTCATAACTACTACGGCCACTAGAGGCAGCCCTGCACGTGCGAAACTGATGCTAGAGGAGTACCTAGAGCGCCATAGTGTGACGCGGATAGGGCCACTGACCAAGCTGGCATATTTTAACGAGTTGGGTGTGCGAACAAGTTGTTTAATGATAATTGCAAACAAAATCAGATTACTTGCTGCACACGACACAAGTAGTTTGGCTTGTATAATTGAATCTAGTGTGGAAATGCGGAAAACTGCAATATAAAGAAATAATTACTGAACGTAAATGTATTGCCGAAAAAAATGCACACCATAAATTATATAAAAAACAGGGTTTGATTTCATTTCCTGTAACAATTATGACATTAATGTAAGAGAGGTTGCTATAATGTCACAGTGAACGGTGATTTATATTTAATCTGTGGATAATTCTCTGATATTTGAGCCTGGTTGTTGTACCTACCCCGTCTTTTACTGGTACTCCCTCCATCTCATGTACTTTTTAAGTTTTTTTTACCTTCTTGTTCTCTCTCTGTCCTCCCCCCCTTTTCCAATTCTTTTCTCCGACCACACACTTACCTCCCAGCAGCCCCGGGCCGTCACTTTCTTTCACCGCCTAACCAGTTATTTCTCCACTGTCTCTCAGCTTTCTCTCTCCTCTTTTCATTGATGCCTTTTCCACATCACACGGTGATGCCCAGTTTCTTGTAAAGAAATCCTATTTTTTTTTGCCACGGGGCAGAAATACGGTGTTAAAAGAGCCAGATAACGAAAATGTCTGGACTGAAATGTTATATCATCTCCCTTAAAAAAGCAGAGTAGGATAGTTTGCACCTTAAAGAATAGCATATTAATAACTCAATACATTCACTTGTGCTTTTGCTTCCTCTGATCATATTCATAAGTGAAAAGATGATAACACCCGCATTCCCAAAATAATATAAATCCCTCAATAAATATAAATACAGACGTAAGACCTTTTGGATGAACAAAGCTGAATGAACACATACAAACACGTGTTTTTAGCCAGGATATTGTGTCGGTCTGTCAATAGGTCTACCACTTTGGCTCAGACTGAAATATCTCAACAACTATTGGATGGATTGACGTGAAAGTTTGTACAGACATTCACAGTCCCCAGAGGATGAATGCTAAAGACTTTGGTTATCCCCTGACCTCCAACACCCCTGGCATGTTGACATTCCTGATTTTTAGACAAATGTCTCAACAACAATTGGATGTATTTGCCATTAAAGAGGACCTATCGTGCTCATTTTCAGGTGCATACTTGTATTTTGGGTTTTTACTAGAACATGTTTACATGCTTTAATGTTCAAAAAACACTTTACTTTTTTCACACCGGCTGTGCTGCAGCACCTCTTTTCTTCTAAAACAAATGTGTTACTTGGTGACATCACCACGTTACATAAGAAAAGGCAGGACTTCAATCAAGGTGTTTCAGGTAGTTCAGGAGCAGTGTTTCTGTGGGGGAGAGTAACTCACTTAGGCGTGGACTTTGGGCTTTTGCAGAACTTTTACATACAAAAAAACTATATAACACACTAAAGGAAAGGGAAAAAGAACAAAAGCATAAAAGGTCCTCTTTAAATTTGGTACAGAAATCCCTCTGATAGAAATAAGTATAATAACTTTGGTGATCCCTCACAGTAACGTTTCGTCTAGTGCCATTATCAGGTCGAAATATTGTTCAGTTTGGTTTATGACCAACTACTTGAAAAACTAATGACTACTGATTACTCTCTTATTTTTGTATTATTATTGTTTTTTTTGTTGTTGTTTTGTGGGTGTTTTTTGTGTGTGTTTTTTTAACTCTATTCTTTCTTTTTATCATTATTATTATCATTATTATTATCATTATTATTATTATTATTATTATTATTATTATTATTATTATTATTATTATTTCTTTTCTTAATTTTATTTAAATTTTGAATGTTGAAGTTGTTTTCTCTAGTGTACTTAATGAGTTTGTCTATAAGCTCAACTACTTAAAAATGAGTTTATAAACTATTGTAATTACGAACTGTAAATTGCATATATGAAAACAACCTCGAAAAAATAAAGTATTAAAAAAAAAAGACAAACTAATGACAGTCCCATCAGCCTCAGCTTTACTAGGTATTTGGTGCTAATCAGCAAATGTTACCATGGTAACACGCTAATGGTGAACATGGTAAACATTATATCTGTAAAATATCATCAAGTCTTTTCATGCTTTTTTATGCTTTTATTCTCTACTGAGTTGTTTTTGTACGTTTTCCTCGTGTTACTGACTAAACTCAACTCAAGTCTCCTGCACCAGGAGGAGATGAGGCTCAGAGCCAGGAGCTGCAGGTGTTCCTGGGCCTCCCTTATCTTTATAATCCTCACAGTCTGAATGAAAAGCTTGTGATCCTCCTTAATGTTCTTGTGTGTTGTCATCTGTTTATACTTCTGCTCCGTCTTAATGGGGATGCTGATGTCTCCCCTTATATAGCTTCTTATTAACGTGCTGGTTTTGTAAGGACTGAACAGGATGCTGTCTGACACTATAATGCTTCACTTGGGGTGTGATGCTGATTCCTGTTTTTACACTAAAAATATCAGTTTGCTAGAAGTTTTCGGTTAATCAGACCACAGTCTTTTGCGTCATGCACTTAGAATCTTTCATTGCCTTTTTGCAAACTCCAGGCTGCTGTCTTCTGCCATCTGGCCACTCTCCCACACAGTCCAGCTTTGTGAAGTGATGCACTGACTCTTGTCTTTCCAGAAAAATCTCTTGTAGCCGCCAAGGAACGCTGTAGTTTAGTTAGACAGGTTCTTGGATCTTAGTCACCTCCAAAACCGGGGATCATTGTTGCCTGTCGCTGGATTTGAGGCTGGACTTCCAGCTCCGGGAAGGAAGGAAGCTTTACTTTGGCCACTTCGAATAGGGCTGTCAATCGATTCAAATATTTAATCACAATTAATTGCATTATTGTCCACAGTTAATTGCGATTAATTGCAACTTAATCACACCTTTTTATCTGTTGAAAATACCTGAAAGGGATATTTGTCATGTATTTAATGCTCTTATCAACATGAGCGTGGACAAATATGCTGCTTTGTGCAAATGTATGTATATTTTTTTTATTATTGGAAATCAATTAACAACACAAAACTATGACAAATATTGTCCAGAAACCCTCACAGGTGCTGTATTTAGCATAAAAAAATATGCTCAAATCATAGCATAACTTTAAACAAATTTGCTTTAACGCATTAATATCGCGTTAACTTTGACAGCTCTAGTAAATGCACAATACAGACATAGTATGTGTCTTGTGCAGTTGGGTTTTCTCTCATTGTATGCAGTGCTTCTGAATGCTGCACTGAGTTAAACAGAAAGTTATTCATGCGGAGCTTCTTGTCATGCTTTGTGTTTAACTGATGGAACGTGTCATCAAGTGTGCACTGATGGACAGCAGGGATCCATTGGAGCGCTGCGGGGAGCTGAGGCCACATGCCTTTCTGATTTCCTCAACATTCTGACAGCATCATGAATATTTGCTCATACTGACATCCTTCGCTGCTGCGACATGTTTTTTTTTTCATTTTGAATGTTTCCTGACTCTCATTAAATTCTAAAAAGCCCCACAGGGTGTGGAGCTTTCAAGCAAGATATTTAAGCAACAGTAGGCCAGCTATTAATATGTTCCTATAATAATCAAAGCAGCATTTAATCCTCATGGTCTCATCTTTGTTAAACATCTGTCATATAAAAAAAAGATTTTCTCAATCATATTTTTCTATAACTGTACAGCCCAGATGTCCACTTACTCCATCATCTCAAATTATACATCTTAAAAAACTTTATATAAAACATAACAAAAGCTGGAAAATACACATTTGTTGTAATAACAGACCTTTCACACAGCAGCAGGTTTAACAAACAGCATTAGGGATGGCTCTGTTCCATTAAGGTGTGTCAGTAAGCAGTAAGAACTGGCACAGCTCAATGAAATATAGCCATTATGATTAGTTACACCTGTCACCTCACAAGTGCTATTTATTCACACTGTAGAGCCCCATAAGGTTGTTGTCTGTATATTTTATTGTTTATTAGGGCTGTCAGTCGATTAAAATATTTACTCGTGATTAATCGCGTGATTGTCCACAGTTAATCACGATTAAACACAAATTAATCACACATTTTTTATCCGTTCAAACTGTGACTTGCCCTAAACTGCATGTGATTATCATAAAGTGGACATGTCTGTAAAG
This sequence comes from Sebastes fasciatus, assembly GCF_043250625.1. Classification (NCBI taxonomy): domain Eukaryota; kingdom Metazoa; phylum Chordata; class Actinopteri; order Perciformes; family Sebastidae; genus Sebastes; species Sebastes fasciatus. The sequence goes on from NC_133813.1 coordinate 13,241,014, forward strand.
GGGAGACTCGAGGGTACCCAAAGAACCCATTTTCATTCACATATCTTGAGGTCAGAGGTCAAGGGACCCCTTTGAAAATGGACATGACCGTTTTTCCTTGCCAAAATTTAGCATAAATTTGGAGCGTTATTTAGCCTCCATCGTGACAAGCTAGTATGACACGGTTGGTACTAATGGATTCCTTAGGTTTTCTAGTTTCACATGATACCAGTATCTTCACTATCTAGCTTTAAAACTGAGCCCGCTACAACCTAAAAATCGCAAGTTGTGTTAACGCGTTAAAGAAATTAGTGGCGTTACAAAAATAATTTGCGTTTTTATCATGTTAACTTTAACAGCCCTAATGTTTATCCATTATATTTGTCCTTAAGTCATTTATTTACTTCACATTTATCTTTCGTATTATAGTGTATATTAGCACATTATCAGTTTTTATACTGTTATTTTCAAAGTTATTGACCTTAATGAGTTATTAATCTTTTCTTGCCTTATAGCCAGCATATGTGTGAGTCAGTTTCACTACATGTTTACATACATTTTGAAATGTTCATGTCTTATTAGTGATTCTCATGGGAGTCATATGACTCAGGTCACATGACCTCTTGATGAGTTTTAACATTTGAACACCTGTCCTCATTACCGTTCACACCCTTGTTGAGCCGAAATGTGTTGGTGGTTATCGGATGTTTTCCAGACTGCCATCTAACACCAAGGACTTCCTTTAAAAGTAAACTGGACAGTCATTGTTCTTCTGATTTTAGCTCCACCTGTGTCTGACAAGTCAATGTGTCCACATCGGTCCACATAAACAAACCTATACAGTTCTAAAGTAAGTGCCTTTTTCTATGTCTTCTTTTTTTGTTTTTGTGCTTTTAAAATATTTATTTAACCTTTTCATTAATGACACAGATTATTGGTGGAAATGGTCATTTTTACTGTTAATATACAGTATATGTGTCTTGCATTTTGCACACTGCATTGCAGATCTAATAACATTTGGCAGAGCTTCAGCTCTCCAGTCCTTTGGGAACCTCCTGGCACCGCCTCATCAATACCACGGCGTGGTGGCAGGCTAAAAAAAACAACGTGTACTGTACTGTATGTTGTATACTGTGACTTGATACTGCATGTTTCTTTTATGTGTTTTAAATGTTTTAAATGTTTGCGTATATCTTGTCTGAAACACTCGATTGCTGCTGACGTGGTCAGGTCTCTCTTGAAAAAGAGATTTTCTAATCTCAATGAGACTTACCTGGTTAAATAAAGGTTTACTAAAAAATAAACATAAACAGCAACAGAAGAGATATGTACAGGGAGTGGTACACATTATTCAGCATAGAAAATTCAGTATGCTGTTGTATTCCATCTTATATCACTGTCAAGGTCAAAGGTTCAGCCTCAGTGTCATTATACAGCACAATATAGGATTTGCACAATAGAATGCAGTTGTAGACCCCTTTCACACTACAATGCAGGTCAAAACAGGTCAAATATTTTGTATTAGAATATAATAAAACAATATAAAGAAATAGAACAAAGTAGAATAAAAAAGTAGCACTGAAGGAAGAAACAAAAAATGAAAAAATATATAAACAATATGTACACTTTGGTCAACAGGTGTAAATTTATCTTTTTGCAGTGTGATTTAATTACTCGTTTTGTTACCTTTGTCAGATTAAGAAGAAGATTTAAAAGCTCCGCTATGCGTCCTGCACATGCTGACACTTTTATTAATCATTAATCATAAAACCATAGTTTCAAGCTTTACATGTAGGTAAAATCCTAACCAATGTTTTACTATAAAATTGCATTTCATACAGAGAAAAATTCACAGATTATCTACAGATGATCACACTGCAAGATTAGAGGATGCATCACATCAGAACATATTAAAGGGATACTCCTTTACAATTTGGGAAATACACTTGTCTGCTGTCTTAAACAGATTTACACGAGAAGATCAATACTAATTTCATCTCCGCACATCCCGTACAGAGAAGTGTTTTGTCTGGCTCTGCTTTGCACAAAAGCTGTTAGCAGACAGGATAATATGTTAGCTTTGCTCTGTCAAAAGCTGTTTTTTTGTGTGGTAAATAACACATTTTCATTATAATTATGATTTCAGAACGATGTCAACAAAAACCAACAAAGACCTCCGCTTCCTGTTGGCTCCTCTCTGCTGCTGCCTGGCAGCGAAAGCAGAAGTCATGTGCTCCAGCGCGGCCTCATCATCGTCGGTGGCAGTGGTACCGGGTATGATGGCATGGCAGACCCGGTCACAGATGGTACACTTAGGCGCCCCAGAGGCTGCCTGCTGACAGGACACACACATTACACAAGAAACACTGTTATCCTCCGCTTCCGCTTCAGACACTCTGACCAAACACCTCCGTCAGGTCTTCCTCTGTACAAATATGACTGATACACTCTTTAGGTATCTGGCACACTTCTCCATATACCTGAATAGTCTTTTTTTTTTATGCCTCACACCGGCGATAGTTAACAGGAATATATTAATATTACTTAATATCTAGAAGATCAACAATTCTAACCTAAATGTTTGAACTATGTCCATTTTCTGAGGAGTTAGTGGTAATATAGAAAATCTAAATTTGGTCAAAGATGCCCGTAACCTTTTGTGCAGCAGATAATTGCAGTGTGGCGTTAGTTCTGAGTTTCTGTTCCCGGGTCTGCAGGGAGATTCTGAACAGGCTCACTTTCTTGCTCTTTCTAAATTGACCTTATTGACTCCATCTCCGTCTCTTTCTTGTGATAAAGTGCTTTTGGCAGATCTCATTAAAGCTAGACGTTACATCTAAAAGAGGCTCATAGCTGATCTCCCCAAGGCCTCGCATCTCTTTAGCAACATCGAAAAGTTCTTGAATCAATCAGAAATTTGAAAGCCCCCGCCGTTCCTTGTCCCGCCAGTCTTTAGACGTCTTTGGTGGTGGCGGTTGGAGAGTATAATGAGGATATGACCTCCGGCAAAGCCAAATATTAAACTGTAAAAGTAAATACAAGTGAGTAGTGTGTTAACTCATTAGTATATTGTACTAAAAAAAAAAGCATAGCTTGCTCAGTTTAATTTTTAATCTACATTAGGGGCGCGGCTATATGGATGGCAATGTCGGTTGGTCCACCACTTTGGTCCAGACCATAGACTGTATACAAGAAGTGGATGTAGTCACCGTGACGTCACCCATTGGTTTGTGGACTACGGACAAAATGGTCATTCATGGTGCCCAGAGGATGAATCCTAATGATTTGGTGATCTTCTGATGTGTTTATTTATCTTATCAATCCCATTTTCCTGCTCATGACTGTGGGCTCTATAATTCTACCTTTAATGTCTAATTTCAATGGCAAGCTGCAGGTTTCACTGCACAGACGTAAGGGTTTTGAAAACTGACAACCTTTGGGGGAAAGTAGCCTGCTATTGTTTCCATACTTCAGAAAATTGTTTCTTTTTTCCATCAGTATACAGTAAATACATAACTGAAGCCTTCAGTTGAACGCTCAGACGTGTGACAGCAGCTGACACAGTGCTCTGTCATCCATGAAGGAAATGCAGGAATGGGATAGCTGTGGAGAGGAGTGTTTGGGAAAGGCACACAAGAACAGAGGACACAGAAGAGGTGGAAATATACTTCATAACAGAGTGTACAAAAGGAGAGCGACCCGGGGAGGCTTTTAGAAAACTAAAAAATAAAGACAATCCCCAGAATTTCTATATCACAAAGGGGGGAAAGTTGAATCTTTTCTGGGAGAAATGGTGCTGCAGAGCTACTAAATATAATACCAAATAAATAATTATAAATAATATAAAATTAGCGAGTACACATAGAAGTCAATCATGATATTTTAGTTGCTATATCCTCTTGCTTATAACAAGGTTGCTGATACTGTTAAAGGAATACTTCACCCACAAAATGACCATTTGTATATCAATTACTCACCCCGTGTTACCTTGAAACGTTGTTTTTCTCTCATGCCTCCACGTTGATTGAAGAATCAAAAAACGGAGAAAAGTCTCGATAAATTGAAGTATATGAAAGCTGCGTTTAACAACAGCAAAACTATACTCTAACACAACTCATGCAGAATAATCCAAATCTCATTTATCCAGTCCTATGTTCAGTACTCCCAAACACATGCATCTTCACTAAAACCTTACTATTTAAAGTAGGGCTGTCAATCGAAAATATTTAATCGCGATAAATTGCATAAGGCTTTATAATTAATCACGATTAATCGCAAATGAATCGCTAATGAATCACACATTTTTTTATCTGTTCTAAATGTACCTTAAAGGGAGATTTGTCAAGTATTTAATCCTCTTATCAACATGGGAGTGGACAAATATGCTGCCTTATGCAAACGTCTGTATATATTTATTATTGAAAAATCAGTTAACAACACAAAACAATGACAAATATTGTCCAGAAACTCAAGGGTACTGCATTTAGCATAAAATATACGTTCAAATCATAACATGGCAAACTGCAGCCCAACAGGCAACAACAGCTGTCAGTGTGTCAGTGTGCTGACTTGACTATGACTTGACCCAAACTGCATGTGATTATCATAAAGTGGGCATGTCTGTAAAGGGGAGACTCGTGGGTACCCATAGAACCCATTTTCATTCACATATCTTGAGGTCAGAGGTCAAGGGACCCCTTTGAAAATGGCCATGACAATTTGAGACAAACTAGTATGACATGGTTGGTACCAATGGATTCCTTAGGTTTTCTAGTTTCATATGATACCAGTATCTGCACTCTAGCTTTAAACCTGAGCCCGCTACAACCTAAAAATCGCAAGTTGCGTTAATGCGTTAAAGAAATTAGTGGCGTTAAAACCAATTTGTGTGAACACGTTAACTTTGACAGCCCTAATTAAAACACTTCAGACTCACACGGACAAGTAGCACGCCTGCACAAGCGTGAGACTGTTTATGTGGAAGTGTTTTAAATAGTAAGGCTTTAGTGAAGATGCATGTGTTTGGAAAGTATTGAGCATATATGACTGGATAAATGAGACTTGGATTATACTCTCAGATTTGTTTGAAAGTTTGTAAACGGATGTTTTGATATAGTTTTAGTTCTAGTTTTTAATTTATGTTTATCACTGTATACAAAAAGCATGCAGCCCACTGCCTTTTACTGCCTTTTTTGTATCACTTCCTCAAAAAGACGACAGTTTGTTGTGTCAGTTTCTTTTGAAAAGCATGTTGAGACTGAAGCTGTGCCGTCTTCTAAGCAAACCTCTCCGTTTCCAGTAACTTAAACTACAGGTATGTCACTGCTGGAGACGGTGTTTACTCTGCAGAGTCATACACTTCTTAAATGTCAGTGCGTCTTTTGTTGATGAACCCAGCTTCCTTCCTTCCCGTGTGTCACTTACGTTGCCAAGTGTTCTTTTGTGTCTGATTTTTTATTTTTTTTTTCTCTTGCTCCAATTTCTGTTGACCTCCGTATTGCTGAGTGGTGCGTTTCTCTCAGATCTCATTTTTAATCAGCTCAGTTGGACAGGCTGAAATCAGAGAAGTGGGTTTGTGAATTCCCTCCTGCTGCTTGAATTGAATAACTGTCACTGTGTTTACCCAAATTCCTGTCATTACGGTGCCATGTATTTGGGACAGTTTCATACAAAGGACAGAATATTCACCGCTGAGGTGGTTCTTTAAAAAACTTCAGTTGCCTCTCCTCCTCTTCTTCATGTGTTTTCTTTCAGTCTGTCTTTGTGACAGGTACTACTTTACACCCAAATTAGTTTTTAGACGAAGCCATCTGGAGGTGCTGTTTCCTATGACTGTGAGGAATGACGGTCAGGTCCCCGGTGTCCTTTAATGGCTAAAGTTTCTGAATAAAAGTGTCCAAACCTGCAGATGAATGCTCCGGTGTCACCTGTGGTTTTGGCATATCGTTGCCAAAAAAACACACCAGATGTATCAATGATGAGCATGCAAAAATATGCAACTTTCCACACAAAGACTGATATTTATACATGCAATTTGGAGGATTTATTTTGGTATCACACTGTAGAGTTTCAAACAACATCCTTTCCCAGCAGAATTTTGCATGCATTGTACATTTTCATTTGCCTAGCACCAAAACAATGAAAATAAACACTTCTTTAATTAACTTTTGAATTACTATATAAATAGTTCATAATGCAGTCGCAAAATAAAGGCAAAGGAGTGTTACATTAGAAGGAAATAACGTGATAGGTGGTGAATGGAGTCTATGGGAGATTATACCTGCTTGCTTGCTGTCTCTGCGTTTACCAACCATGTGCCACTGAGAGGTGAACTCTTTGATGTTTGAGTCCTCGAGGCTAATGAAGAGGAGCTTTGACAATATCTTAACTGGGAGTCTGAGCCTCCAGTCACTGAAGCCCCGCTGGCACCATGCAGTTGAAAGTAGCAGAACGAGGATGTGCTCACACACACACACACACACACACTCACACAGCTGGAAGTTGTATGCCTCCTGGAAGTGTTACTGCTACAAAATAAAACTATAACAACAGGCAGCGAGTGAGCTAGATGTCTGAATGTCACTCAATCTGTTTGATGCCCTGGTGGTCCTGGAGGGTCCAGAGGAGGCCAATGCCATTTGTGACCCGACCAAAAAATGCAGTGGTAAGCCTGGACACCCTCACTGATTTGATTTTATTCTTATATAAACTAACAAACTTCTCCAATTACCCAAAAATTTGCCCAAAAAAGAAGAATAAAAGAAAAAAAATTGAAGCATCACAGGATAAAAACAGTAAAAATTAATATATTGTGGTCCTGGCCTGCCCCAAAACACAATAACAAAGGCTGCTATTGTACATAAAAAGTGTAAATACCACATTATACAAATACTCCAGCACAAGTAAAAGTCCCATATTCAAAACTTGACTTAAGTAAAAGCACTGTATTAGCAACAAAGTGTAATTCAAAGTATGAAAAGTAAAACTACTCTAAATGCAGAATGGTGTCAGTGGATCATTGTTATTGATGTACCAATATTTAATCTGTATTTCAATGTTGTAGTTGGTCGAGGTGGATATTAATTTAAAATTTAATATAACGTATGTGTCAACTTACAAACTGATCCTATTTTTTGTATGTAAAATACCAATATGAAAAGTAGCTGTTAATGTTGTGGAGTAGAAAGAACAATAGCAGCCTACCACAAAATTATACTTAAGTAATGTAATTGAGTATTAGTTACTTTCCTCCACCAGACTCTGCATACATACATCTACATGTCACAACTGAAGTGAAAGTTGTGATATGCAGATTTAATTATTGCAGCTACAGTAGGCCTATAAGCCTACTCTTTATACAAATAAACTTGGAAAAACCTGGCTGACCTGCAACAAATCCTGGTTGAGGAATGGAACGCCATCCCGCAGCAACGTTTGACCAGGTTGGTGACCAGCATGAGGAGGAGGTGCCAGGCCGTTGTGGCTGCATATGGATCTTCCACCGCTACTGAGGCTCCTGACGGTGTATTAAATGAATAAAGTGTAAAATTGTCAATATGTCTTGTTTGTTCCTTGTTACTGATAGAGAGTTCAATCATGTTGAGGACACCGCCATGCTCTCTGAAGAGAAACTGAAGTAAATTGTGAAGCGAATTGTACTCTCTAGCCTCACAAGAAACAATAGAAAACTATGGTTTAAGCAAAACAATCGCCTTGTTTGTGGTTGTTATGGAGGTGAAACTGTACCTTGCTTGTTCGGACACTGAAGCTGTTGTGTTATTGCTGCTGTCCACATGTTCAGTAGGGGCAGAGCCTGCAGAGGCTTTGACTATACTGTAGTTTGGACATTTCCTCTTTTTTTTGCAGCTATTTGTTGCTCATTCGTCTGTTGATTGGTTGTGATTAGTGGTTGTTTTTGGCCTGTGCAGGAAGTCTGGTTTTGTTTTGAAGCTGTGCTGCATAATGAGTCAATAGTCAGGATATACTGAAGGCTTTCAGTATGCTGCAGATATACTGCAGATTAGACTGTGTAAGTCATGTATTTGATACATGCATTGATGCTTTTTAATGTGAACATAAACATATTACTTTGTGAATGCTTTTTGTGTTCTTTTTACTGTTTTTTTTTTGTATTATTCAATACTGATCTGTACTTGTATAAGAGTATACATTTTGTAGTATATTTGTCTGAAAAGAAAAAATAATTGCAGCCCTTCGAGATTTGGAAAAATCCTGTGTGGGAGTATTGCAGCTTAACAGCTGTACAGTGTTTTTTCAACTGATAACTGTTTCTTAAACTGGACTTCCTGCATCATATGTCATGACTTAACCTGTACCTGATGCAATATGCCTCCACCAACGCAGCCCCCTTGCATTGTTTTAACACAGAGCTGTTCGGTATAAGGAACCAGCACAGGCCACGTTTTTATATCTCAAACAAATCACCAAAAGGTGGACATAAAAAAAACGCACACACAACTTTAGGATACTGAGTCAGAATCATATGAAGCATGAGCTACACAAATGTTCCAACCTGGATTCATATTTTTTATTAATCTGGTTAGTTTTCAAATCTCAGTAAAGATTTTTGACATCATTTTCTTTTTTCATAAATGTGCATCTTTGTATCTTAATAGCAGTGGTGCATCACAGATCCTCTCCACAATTTATATGCATATTAGATCTGTGTTCGCTTGTAATGAACCAGTTCTATATGCAGTTTCTATATGTCTAAAGGCAAAAGCCTGCCATCATAGAGAGGAATTATGAATCCTACAAAATGGGAACAACGGCGCAGTCTCTGTCGTAGGCATTAAAAGTGACACAAGTAGTTTAGTGAAGAGTAAAAACAGAGAGCTTCACACCTGTCCAAACACTGCGTGAAGTGGACGTGGATGCTGGATTGTCAAATTCGGAAAAGCTTCAAAATAGTCAGACACCTGCCGACGTCAGGAAGGCGTGGGGGGTTTCAGATGCTTTTAGACAAATTGTCAAACACACTGATACCTGTAGAGCGTGATACTTATCCACTACTCTATTCTGTATGTGTCTGCTGAAACTCATTTGATAAAAGTTTGATCAGGGCCAGCTGACAAACCACTGTGTTTTTGAGTCCTGTCAAATGACTGTGGAAAAGACCCCCCCCAAAAAAGCATTTAATGGTGCGTATACTCTGCTGTCGTATTTAAATGCAAAAACGCAATAATGTCTGATATAGGATAGGGATATTGTCTTCATGTCTACTCTGTTTACAGCTTGGTCTGCTGAAATTCTCAGACAGATTAGATGGCAGAGGTTCAACTCGGAAACAAACTTAATTTGCCAGCTGAAAGCACGCTGACATCCTTAAAAGCGCCGCGGAATTTACAAAAACATCAAGTACGATTGGAAAAACATCCTCCTCACGGCACACAAACTCTGTCTGTGACAGCAGTCTTTAAAAATGCAAACAAATCTGACTGTGACACTATCAAAGCGTGTAACAGAAATCATTGCAGATGTTTCGACCAACAAATGTTTAAACGTCGTTACAAGTCGGATTCATGAGCTCCAACTGATAGACATCTGATCTCCCGTCTCCACGCTTCTGTACGTCTGCAGGAGCAGCGGAGAGGGCAGAGACATCCCAGCGCAACTTTTACAACTGGCGTTTAGAACTCTGATATCAGCCTCGCTGATGCACTGAGTCTAACAGCTGAGTGAATTGACAAAGATTTAAATTTTTTGCCTGAAGCACAGGCGTTTTGAGGGTTGCAAACTGCACAGCGGAAGCCATTTCTCAGACATGTGCCAACATGTTTGAAATGGGGCACACTGATGCTTCAGAAGTGCATGTGGTGGTAAAGGACAGTGTGAGAAACAGCAGCAGCAGTGGCATGATAATTAGTTAACAAGCAGCAATATAATAATAATAATAATAATAATGATGTCCTAAGTACAAATGTGAAGTTGTAGAAACTAATTCCAAAAATAATTTTCTCCAAAAACTAATATATAAATAATTGAAAGTCATATTTTCACCTCCTGAATCAACAATAAAAAAAAATCTGCAGCCAACTGGTTGATAGGTAGACAGACGTTAAGGATTTTTGGTCGCCTAAAAATGTCTTATTCAGCGATCGGTTGCACTTAGCTCCAGCCTCTTGAGTCACTCCTGGTTGGAAAAAAGCTTCAATACAGCAGTCCACAAACCAATGGGAGGCGTCACGGTGACTACGTCCACTTCTTATATGCAGTTTATAAGTCAAACCCGCATTGGGGGTCTCTCTGAATGGGTCAGCGTGAATCAGCCGGGTTAGACATGGGTCGGCTGCTGTCCGGCTTTGGTGAACTGGCACTTCCAATACTAATGGAAATTGTTTAATTTAACTGATTTTGCAGAAAAAAACCCAAAACAATTTCATTTTTTATTTGGTAATTATTCTATGTGATTCGGTGTAATTCAGTTTAGGGCTGCAACTAACTATCATTTTCATTGTCTATTAATCTGTTGATTATTTTCTCAATTAATCGATAATTGTTGTTTGGTCAAAGATATTCAGTTTACTGTCATAGAGGAGTAATGAAACCAGAAAATATTCACATTTAAGAAGCTGGAATCAGAGAATTTAGACTTTTTTTTTCTTAATAAATTATTAATTTAATAGTTGACAACTAATCGATTAATTGTTGCAGCTCTAATTCAGTTGTTTATCATTGAACAACACTGCAGACTGGAGTCTCATGGCCCTGGCTGAAATGTTCAATAAAACATGCAATAATGTGAGTGAAGCAGAGCTCACATAAACAGCTAATTCTGTTGTTCACATGTTCAGTAGGGTCAAAGCTGCAGGACAGAATTTTTGACTTTTTATAGGCCTTCTGATCTACATCTTCTCTATGAGCTTTTATATTTAGTCTTCTTTTAATTCTTCCTTTGTTTGTTAGGAGTCGTGCCTATATCCACAGATGACACACTGAACCAATCTCTGCAGTACTGCTGAACTATGTGGGTTAATTTGGCCTGATTTTCATATTTGGTAGGTGACTGCGGCGATGCTCATTTTCAGCAATATTCTGTTTTTATCAAATAAACTTTTTCCACAAAGCTGCAGAGAGTATATTATATTGTTAGATCAAATTTCTTCACCTGCAGTTATTTGTATTCATGACAAAGATGCCTCCTTACCCGCACCTTCCATGGATTTAAACTTGTTCTTTAGGGAAGTGTGTGCTGGCGGCTTGTGCCCCAGAACTTTTTTCTCCTGTCTGGCAATGCCTCTGGGTGTCTTTACAGATTTCTTTAGCTCAGCCTCAGGCTAGACACATCAGGTAGACAACTCATCAAGATGAATGACAGGAACTTGACCAACTAACGGGCACCAGAGTGGGACTATACTCTGCTGACTAAAGGCATAAAGTTGCATAATGCATATTTAATTTAATCATAATATTCCAATTAAAAAACAAAAACATTGTTAGTGTAAGTCCTTGAGAGGAGCACTATCAGATCTGTGTGTGTCAGTGTTCATTTCGTTAATGAAAACTATGATGAAATATGTTTGTCCACAACCTTTTTTCCATGACTAAGATAAGACGATGACGAGACGGCACCGACGGCATTAAACACTAACGGTTACGATATCAAACATGCAATATCGTTGACGAAAAAAGGAGAGACTAACATGTAGTTTAAAAACATAAAAACGTTACCAAAATCTCTCTCTCCCGGTCAGTCAGTCTCTGTCCTTCTTGCCTCACACGTCAATCCTGACATTTGTACTACTAAAATGCATAAAGTTGGCAGTTTGCGGGTTGTTTCGGGTTGTTGAGTAACGCATATTTTTACATGTTGGATGGTCGGATTGGCTCTCATAACGGACCCGTGGGTGTGACTGAACCGCGCATCACTAATGAGCTGTTAATGACTGCAAAGCTGCATTCTTAATCATTCAACCTGTGGTTTTCATCAGATAATAAGATCAAATTTGATGTGAAATAAGTTTTACTAAAATAACAGAAATGTTAAACTAAACCATTTTGAGATGTTGTCAACTAAAAATATGAAATATAAAAATGAACTATAAAATGTGACTAAAACTAATAAGCATTTTCTTTTTAAGACTAAGACTAAATCTAAAATAGCTGCCAAAAAATAAACATTGCTATGTGTTTGTATGTGCGTGAGTCGATGTCAAACCTTTAAGGCCAACTGTTGCATCGACATACTAGTTAATGGCATGCAGATGCATGAATTATTCATGCATATTAATGCAGTTTTATTCAGTGATTTTCACGGGTACAACACTGCTGCCGCACCGCTTTGGTGGTAACAGGTGGACTTTTAAAGTTACAGATAAACACGTTACTCCAGTTGCACTCACTTCACCTTCCATATCTCTTCGCCCGCCTTGTTCTTTGTGATTACAAACAAACAAAAACTAGCTGGAGGTGAAACTATTTTAGGAGTTTTATTGTTGTTGTTCTTTCCAGTTCAGAATATGGAAAAAAGTACACAGGTAGTAGTTGTTGAGAAATGATGTTGACTGTGTGTAAAGGATTTTCTCCAGACTCACAGCTGACGGTATAAGCTAATATTGATAAGCTTTTCTCGACTTGCATGATCAGTTTGCCATGAAATTTACCTTTTAAAGTGTTTTTAGATATTTAGTTTGATACCTGACTGGATGATGAATATTATGCTCCTAACACAACACAAGTATTTTGCTTCTTCCGTCTTTTTTTGTCTTAACTGATTTTTTGGGCGGTGAAGTTGAACAAGAGTTAAGTGTCAATGGATCATTTTGTACAGGAATGGCACACAACAGCATTATTATAACTAACCAGTCATTGTTGAGTGTTTTAAAAAGATCCTACAGGCTCTGTAAATATTCGTCATTACACTTGGCCGTCATTTCATTGGACAAGTGCGCCTGAAAAACATTTCTAATCCGTCAGTAATGATGTGTACTCTTGCTGGCAGTTGTGATGTTGCCTCCAGATTTGAGGTGTGAACTGTAGATGAGGTCCAGGGCAGCAGGAGGGACAGCTGGGCATCATCATGTCCTGCGTCAAGAGGAAGGAGTGAGGTAGATGAAGGCGCTTTCTGCCCTCTCTTCTCTCTGACACACGCCTTGATTGCCTTGTTTTCGAAATTAGAAATTCCAGTATCGTGACAATACTACTGTGTAGAACAATATAATGAAAATATATGCACACGCCTAAAAAGAATGATGGTGTATGGACGTTTGTACTTATAGTGACTTTACAGTTACAGCCTGTTAGCTTACATAAGAAAGATCCCAGTAAGATAGCCTCAGTTTAAGTATCGGGAGAGAAAAGGTTGGATCGTTGCATCCTCTTAGTAGTATAATAGTTATATTCTTAAGAAGAATTACACATGTGAGACCGCCTGATCTGAGTTCTTGATACAAAGTAGGATGTGAGGATGTCGGTGTATAAACAGAGCAGGACTTCTGGTTTTTGAGCTAAATCGCATCCATAAAACAACACGAGGTGCTCAGTCATGCCTCACCCAGAGGGATCTGTCTACCAAAGGCTCATTGTACCTCTCTAACCCTACATCTTTCTACGAAAGACGATCAAACATGAGATCAGTGAAACCCCGGAGAAACACATGACCCCAGAAGAGAAATCAGGTCATGCACAAGTAAATGGTAGGGCTGTGCAAAGTATGACTGGCAGAGACCCATGGGCACAACATGAGGAAGGCTAAAACAAAGGAAATTTTAGGGCAGTTAAGACGTGGAAGCCTCAAGGACCCAAATCCACAGCCGAAAATACTCCAAACACGAGGCAGTGGTACAGCTGGGAAAACAGTACAGAGATGACGGGGACAAATAGAGACATTCACCAAACATTGAGTCTAATTCAGGAGGCCAAAGAGAAACTTATTCAACCACTGTTCGTCCACGTCTCTGATCTCTTACACACCAGCGTTGGTAGGTGCTACAGTCAATTTATCAGATCAGATGATAAGTGTTGTATGTTCATGGTATGGCTTTGACAGTATGTCCTTGTTTCTGTATGAGCAGTGCTCTCCATCTCTCTGTCAGTGTTGGGAAAGCTACTTGGAAAGTGTTTTGATCTAAGCTACCAGTTACTCTACGTTAAATGAAGCTTCACTACACTGAAGCTATACTCCCAGAGAAATGTAGAAAGCTAAGCTATAGCAACACGGCAAAAGTAGTTAACTACATCGAAGCTATTTTACTTCTTTTTTTTTACATCGAACCAACTTCAGTCCAAGTCAATGTATATAATATAAATATATATATAGGCCTAATGTAAATTACAAAATAATTTAATAATTAGGGCTCTCAATGTTAACGCGATAATAATGCAAAGTCATTTTAACGTCACTAATTTCTTTAACGCAACTTGCGGTCTTTAGGTTGTAGCCGACTCAGTTTTAAAGCTAGAGTGAAGATACTGGTATCATATGAATCTAGAAACCTAATGAATCTATTGGTACCAACCATGTCATACTAGCTTGTCACAGAGGAGGCTAAATAACGCTCCAAAGTCGCGCTAAATTTTGGCGAAGAAAAACTGGCATGGCCGTTCTCAAAGGGGTCCCTTGACCTCTGACCTCAAGATATGTGAATGAAAATGTGTTCTATGGGTACCCACGAGTCTCCCCTTTACAGACATGCCCACTTTATGATAATCACATGCAGTATGGCTTACTGATCTTTAGCAGTTTTAATTCAGACTGCAGCAGAATGTTCCGCTGTGCTTGAGCTTCAGAAATGCTTGGGGGAAATGTAGCTTGAGTGGACGCTACCTCACGCTACTGAGAAATATAGTTACACCGCTACTTCTAGTGCTGCTACGGCCAAACACTGCTCTTTATATTAATAAACATGTTTGGGTTGTCTCACTGTATGTACCTGACCACTTTGGAATATACTTATGAAACCCACTCACTCTCTGTAAAGAGAGAACACATGAGATGATTTAGCTTCTTCTACACTCATTATTCAGCTATTCAGCTGTGAAATAAAAAGAGGAGCTTTTCCTGTTGTCCTGGGTGTTTACTCTCATTCATTTTTTATATGTCTGCGGGTTCATCTCGAAGCAGCAAAGCACAGCGTTGCTCCATTTTAATTTAATTAGGTAGGTAGGGTTGATCTGAATATTCATTTATTACTGTAATAAACCCTAATGATAAAGTTATTCACAGTTGTGTCTTGAACAGAGGCATCATTTGGCACTTCCAATCTCATTTGTCAGATTTCATTCATGGAAGAAATGAACAGCAGGTTTTATCTTGATTAACAATGTATGAATGGAATATGTCTCATTTGTTAAACGTCGGCACAGATTATTTTGTACATGAAGCTCCTGAATGGAACAATGTCAATGGGTCCTGTTGTGTTGTGACTTGAATTACAATTGACTTGTATGAGTATGTCCCTCTTACCAGCATCATATACCGATATCCAGCCCTATTTAGAAGTTATTGTAGGTGTATTTTTTTTTACCTTTGGAGAGAGCCAGCCGAGCTGTTTCCCCCTGCTTCCTGTCTTTATACTAAGCTAAGCTAACTAACTGCTGGCTGTAGCTTCATATTTACTGTACAGTCGTATCTATCTTCTTCATTTAGCTAGTAGCTTTTGGCAAAAAAGAGAAAAAGCACATTTAAAATGTTAAACTATTCCTTTAAGTTTCAGTGTGTCGAGCTCTGCCTTATAATTTTAGAAGGTAGAATGAGCCCGTTTGTGTTTATATTTATACACATTTACGTATATATATTTGTTTTGATCGCCTTGTTTTACCACTTTACTGTTTTACTGTTATTGATGTGTTCTGCGATGTTCTGTTTTAATAGTTTACTTTTGCTTCATATCTCTGCTTTTATTGTCTTGTGAAGCACTTTGTAACATGTTTTGAAAAGTTCTTTATTAATAAATGTATTATTATTATTTGTATTATTAAGAATTAATGAACCTTTTCCAGTCTTTGTACTTCTCTCATATTTCATGTCCAGTGGCGGAAAAATAACTAAGTACATTTACTTAAGTACTGTACTTAAACTACTACTCCACTACATTGTATTTGACAGCTGTAGTTACTTTACAGATTCAGATTAATAATACAAAATGTAAGTAATACATACGTTATGACGTATTATTATACAGTAGATTAAGCTACACAGCAGTATATAAATTTGTTAAAAATTATCCCCACCTTTACTAGCTGCAACATTAAAGTGACGCTTACACATGAATGATATTAATATGAATCAGAATCAATCATTATAATCCAATTATATAATGTATGTATTATTCTTAAATGGGACATTCTGTATAACGAGTAGACCTACTTAGGCTTACTTTTGGTACTTTAAGTATTTTAAAATGTTTGCCCTTTTTCAATTTTGAATGCATGAATTAATCTTGTAACAGAGTATTTCTTACTTAAAGCGTCAGTAGGCAGAATGTTTTTGGCATCATTGAGCAAAAATTCCATAATAACCTTTCAGCATATTGTAATTCAAGTGTTCTGATAGAAAACTAGACTTCTGCACCTCCTCATGACTCTGTTTTCAGGCTTTAGAAAATCTAGCCCGTGACGGAAGACTTTGGCCAATCACAGGTCATTTCAGACAGAGAGCGTTCCTATTGGCTGTGCTCCGGCCGGTGCTTGGTATTTCCTCAACATCTCAACATGGCTGCCGCGTCACAAACTTTCTCATTTTACAGCTAAACAGTACACTACAAGATGTTTCTGAAAACATTTTATGCGAGAAATAGGCATTACAGGAACAGAATATTGATTAATATTTGATCAGCGCTGCCTAGTTTGACTGTTTGATCGGAGTTAGCGAGTGATCGACAGCTGCTCAGAGACGGCAAGGCTCCAGCTCGGCTCTGATTGGTTGCAGATGCCATTAGGAGCACCGGAGGACACCGGAGGACACAGAAGCACATGAGTTTTTTCAGATTACCTGTCTCACTGTCAGGATATAGTGACCGTTTTATAAAAAATATTTTTTTAATCATATTTGCTCCAATTCTACCCACCGCTGCTTTAAGCAAAAGATAGGAGTACTTCTTCCACCACTGGATGGATTTATAATCATCCAAACTGTATCACATTCCCCTTGGTCACAGGTATGATGTTTGTACTGTATATCATCCATCATAATACAGTCAGTCATTACTGCATACAATATGCTACTGCAATACACTTTTTGACTACGAGCACTACCTGCCATTTGATCCACAATAAAATGTATTCCTTCTTTACATCATTTCTCGTTGTTCTACATTCATAAACTATTCCCTCCCAAGCCTCAGTTCTTGACACCATTCAGGCTCAGAGGGGATGAGCCCTACACACAGAATAGCTAATACAGGAACCACCAGCTCAGAAAACAGAGAAGTAATACAAGAATCCCTGTCTTGTCATTTCTCACAGGCTTAGTCTCTTTTCTTTTATCTTTGATGTACACTGTATCCTGGTGTAACGCTGCATTCACATCTCTTTATCCACTGTGTACCTGGGCTGACTCAGCAATTGAACATTTCTCAGCGAAATTATGTTATAGTTTTGCTAAGGGAAAAACAAACAAACGTGAAGGACATTTTTGCTAAACACAACCTGTACTGACGATTAGACTGTTGTCAGGCTATTACATAGGTGTTATCAGTTACCCCATACATGTGGGTCATTAGGGGCCTACTACACCCACTTGTAGGTTTTATCATCTCTTCACTTGGTCGATCACCAAAAGAAGGTCTAAAAGAACACGCCAGCGACCTCTAGCGACCTTAGTAATTAAAACACAGGGTTGAAACCAAAAACCTAAACCTAAAGAAGTTGTAGTTTTGTTGCCTAAACGTAAAGAATATGTAGTTTTATTGCCTAAACCTGTTTTTGTTGCCTAAACCTAAAGAAGTTGTAGTTTTATTGCCTAAACCTAAAGAAGTTGTAGTTTTGTTGTTTAAATCTAAAGAAGTTATAGTTTTATTGCCTAAACCTAAAGAAGCCTTTTTGTGTTCGAAATGTGACGTTTTATTCAGCTTTACAACGTGTAAAAACGTGTAAAAACGTGTTGCATTTAAGTTTCACTTTCACTTTTACAACGTGGTAGGCATAGTAGGCCCCTAATGACCCACATCTATGGTGCTTACAGCAACTGATAACGCCTATTTAATGGCCTGATAACTGACGAATCGGGTGCACCTGTAACTGGAACAACTTTGCAAAGGAGAGTTAGAGATGTGGCCTCAAGGTCAGCCGCTCTGTGTCTCACGACTGTCGTGAATCATTAAATCTCCCCCATTTGTACAATGGAGAATATTTCTAATTAGCCCATCACTTGTTCTGTATCTGCAAGTGACATTTTCAGATATAAAAAGCTCTTTGCAACTTTTATCAGAATAAAATAATTTATATTCTCTTGACAGAAAAAGCAGTTCTTTGTGATTGTCAGACAGACTGCTGGAATAGTCTGTTTGTAATTATGAGCATTCAATACCATGTCCAAAGTGAATGAAATAGATCAAATAGATTACTTTTTTTTTCATCCCACTGGAAAAAAAGAAGATGTTAACAGCATATAATCACGGACATTTGATTGAATGAAAAAAAGTACAAGCAAGAAGGCAAATAACAGTCATATTTACTGCAAGGTTTACACTCAGTGTAATAAAATGCTCATTTGGAATACTTGTAAATGTAATTTTTTATAATTTATTGTAACTCCAAACAAAAATAATTTCTACAAAAAATATTCAAATAATGTCATATAATATTGATACGTGGTCGATATCTTTTCTCTCTCTTTTTAGACTTCTGATAAGTTCAATTCTGTTAAATTCTGCTTCCTGAATACTGTGTGAAGATTAAATCTCGCTAAGTGTGGCAACAATCACTCATTCCTATAACAACCATAATAGTGACTAAATTTTTTAATAATTCGTAACCCCCTGGATATTATATGATCTGTATAATCTCAGCGACTGTTAGTGGGCACATTAGATACAATGACTGAAGATATAATTTTTAAAAAAAGAATGCAGCAGAAATAGAATAAATGTAAAATCAAGTATCATCTTTTGAAATGAAACCTGGTTAATATACTATGTAGGCCTCAGCAGCAGGATCAAATGGGCACCTCGCCTCCCGACTCGTCCGTCGTGTCGAGTCTGACCAGAAGCACGTTGGCCGTCAGTCAAACGGAGGTGAGATCCTCAACTCAACCAAGAAAAAAGAAAAAAAGAAAAAGGTCCTTGTGGGTACAACAGCCATTCCCTTTGAAGTGAAACAGTGGTGATTTAAGTGTTTAGTTTATGCTTTTTGGTTTGATGCACATTGCTCCAGCTCAGGAATAAAGGGAACAGTGGTTGGTATGATTATTTCCCCCCTTCGTCTGCATCTTTTTTCTCTGAGGTCGCTCCCCTTTTTTCCTCTGTTTGTCCTTCTCACACCTGAGCACACACTCAGTATCATAACAGTCCTGTGAGGTGTGTGTGTGTGTGTGTATATGTGTGTTTGAAAGGGGCTAGTCAGTGTTGTGTGAGTGTGTGCGCTTTCGCAAGTGCTGCAGTGTGTGTGTTCATCGGGTCCACGACTGAGGCGGCCCTAACCCACTGTGGGTCACGCCTCGCCTCGCGTACACACACATATACACACACTCTCCTCAGTCTGAGGTTTTTTTTATCGTGGCTCAGTGGGGAGTTAACGTGGCCAGCAGGTGGGCTAGCAGAGTGCAGAGCAGCAGGGTGGCCGTGGTAAGGTGCAGGGAAGAGGCGGCGTTGCAGTCCTTGCCCGCCTCGCAGCGGGAGTGTTGGCACAGCACCCCTTTAAACTCTGGAGGGCAGATGCACTTCTGGCTCTGGTAGCACGTTCCTCCGTTCTGACACAGGAGCATCTCCTCGTCGCAGACGTTAACTGTGAGCGGAGACGAAGGCAGACAGACAGAGAAGCAGAGGAAATGCAGAGGTAAGGAGAATGAGAGTTGGGGAATAAAGAGGGCACGGCAAAGTGACGGAGTGACAGGCAGTAAAAGGATAGTGGGGGAGTAAAAGAGCACAAAGACGAAAGAAAGATGTACGGCGAGGAGAAAGACAGGTGAGGGAAAATAAGGAGGGGCAATGTTAGGAAAAGCATGATGGGAAATAGAGATGCAGGGGGAGGTGAAGAATTCAGGGCAGAAAGAACAAAGTAGAAAGAAAGCAGGAGGAAGGAAAGAGGCAAGATAAATTCTCCAGTCTTTGCCTCAGGGACAACAACAGGTAACACCTGCCTTTTTCTGTTTTTGCAGTTCTTTTCTCTGTTTTTCTTGAGCCTGCATTTTCTCAGGGTCAAGTTAAAATCATTGTCTCAAACCCAGCAGAAATACACTGCATGGGTGATATTTATTAAGTAATGATCGGAGGAGCAAATAACATTGTTAAAATGCTATAAAATTAGGGCTGTCAATCGATTCAAATATTTAATCACTATTAATCGCATGATTGTCCATAGTTAATTGTGATTAATCGCACATTTTTTTATCTGTTTAAAATGTACCTTAAAGGGAGATTTGTCAAGTATTTAACACTCTTATCAACATAGGAGTGGACAAATATGCTCGCTTTATGCAAATGTATGTATATATTTATTATTGGAAATTAATTAACAACACAAAACAATGACAAATATTGTCCAGAAACCCTCACAGGTACTGCAGTTAGCATAAAAAATATGCTCAAATCATAACATGGCAAACTGCAGCCCAACAGCTGTCAACAGCTGTTAGTGTGTCAGTGTGCTGACTTGACTATGACTTTCCCATAGAACCCATTTTCATTCACATATCTGGAGGTCAGAGGTCAAGGGACCCCTTTCAAAAATGGCCATGCCAGTGTTTCCTCAACAAAATTTAATTTATTGGTTGGTACCAATGGATTCCTTAGGTTTTCTAGTTTCATATGATACTGTATCAGAATCTTCACTCTAGCTTTAAAACTGAGCCCGCTACAACCTAAAAATCACAAGTTGCGTTAATGTGTTAAAGAAATTAGTGCCATTTAAAACAAATTTGTTAACACGTTATTATCGCGTTAGCTTTGACAGCCCTATATAAAATGCATTAGGAAAAGCCCAGAAGTAGTTGTACTGCTCAAGATACTTGACCTAAAAATGTACTGAGAGAAAATAGAGAGGATCAGGCTTCCATGACAGAAAGTAATTACATGAGCTAACATGTTTTATTACACCAAAGATAATTGGCTCTGTTGCATAGGAGTATTTGGAGTAAGATGTCAAATGTAAAACATACTATTTACGACAATATGCCCCATATTGTAAGAAATAAACCCACAGGCTGTGCAGGTTTAATATGTATGTGTGTGTGTGTATGTGTGTGTGTGGAGGGTCTATGTGAGACTGAGGCCTCACTAGATGGTAGATGGTAGAGGAAGGCCATTCCCTGTAATGGGGTTAAAGAGTGACAGGGTCATCAATTAGAGGAGCAGCTGATGCTGCTAATGAGCTACATGATCTATTCCCCCGGGAGTAAAGAAAACATCGGGAGATGCACACGCTAGCTACAGTAAGTGGCACACTCGCAAAGGTCCTGGAAGGCTACAACATGTGTTCATCACTGGATTTTTCAGAAATCAAAAATCGTCCTCCTTATACTCACGGTAACAGCCTTGTTTCCAGTAGTATCCAAACAGACAGTCGTCACACTTGGCCCCCGTGGCTCCATCTTTACACTGGCAGAAGCCTGTGCCGTTACACCGGTCATGAACAGAACCCATCTGGTTGCAGTTGCACTCTGAAAAGAAGAGAGGAAAAAGAGAGACAGAGAGAGAGGCATTTAGAATAGGGATTTGACCTAGAGTTGAATTAAGTTCAGCCCAAAATTTGCGCATTTGTATGCAGACCACAGATTTGTCTTTTGGTATTGATGCCTTTTCAGAGCTGCAGTGCTGTGTAAGGTGGGGTTTCTTCAAAGACGTCCCAATATGCTGCAGAGATTCAGACCTGAAATTACAGCCCTTTTCAGCCAGAATTATTTTGTGTTTTGCCAACCATGCACCAGAAAATTCAGATGCAATGTGTGTTTATTTTTATATATAGAACTCACACAGATAATGTGATACATATCTGGAATGAAAAGTAGTGCGGTTTAATAAATCACATTGCATTTTGCATGTGGCCGACTGTTGCGTCACCTCACATCGCCTTTGTCGTGGCCGACAAGTTGCACTCGAACACACCGCAAAGACTACAGCCGACGGCCAGTTAGCACGTACGTCCTGCGTTCATCATTCAAAAAGGGAAACCGGCCACTATCGGAGCCCAGTTCTGCCGATAACGATAGTTTGTAGAACGTCCTGTTGGTGCCGATTAATCCAAACCAATTAATCTATCTACCTCTAATATTTATTATCAGAAACACCCTGAACTCTCCCTCCCTACCAATCACAACAACTTGTATATTTTTGTCGTATTGAAAGTGCGAACTACTTACTAAGATTAATGTCAGACAGATTTCCCTCTTTCTTTCAAATAATAAATTACCCATATTTCTGCAAGTAATTATCATTACAAAAACATGTTATTTATAGAAGCTGACAGATATCCAGATCAGTGGAAGCAGATCAGAGACGGTAAAAAACTGCAGAGCTGCATATCTGCACTGCATCTGTCAGTCGACTGAACCAGAGTCAGTTCACTTCAACCCACGATCAAATTAACTCATTTATAATAAAATTATAAAATATTCATACAAGCTAATTACACAACCACAGCAATGCGGTTGGTATCCGTGTGTTTGCGGGTCATGTGCATTAATATTAGGATTGTATATGAGCCACTGAGAGCGAATAAGTAGCTGTGTGCAAAATGCATTAGTGTTTGGGATGGCAAGATGTCTTGCTCTGGAGACGCGTGGTGTGAACTGGTTTCTGTTGCCAGTGTGCTGGCAGATGAGCTAATGGGGCCTTATTTGTGCTGACTCCAAAGTCTGTGTGCGCCCCAACCGTCACGAGTTTACCCTCCAACCCCCTGTAGTCCACCTACAGATGCATCCAAAATCAACACCAGATTTTAGCTCCACAGCTATGCAAACTGTGTGGCTTCTTATGAGGACATGGCCTTAATAAGACTGACTCAAATATTATAACAGTTGTATGTTTTTTTAAAAATCATTTTTGCTCGTTATTTTTCTAGATTTGAAATGAAGTGTTGCCTTTCAGCTTAAAGGGTGCTTGAGGGTGTTTGCATGAGTATTAGTCGAACAATGTTGGACTTCTAAACCTTTTTATACATACAGTAGCTCCCTTAGATTAAGGATAATACTGCAGAGCAGTGGAGCCTAAACACGTAAATGTTTTTATGTACAAACAATGGAAAGTTATTGACAGACAGGTGAATACCCTCATCCACCTCCACTGGCTCCCGGTCAAGTCCCGCATCACCTACAAAATCCTCCTCCTCACCTACAAATCCCTCAACGCCCTGGCTCCTCAGTATTTATCTGACCTCCTCCACCCTTACACACAGCCCCGGAACCTTAGATCCTCAGGCACGGGTCAGCTCTCCGTCCCTCACACAAGAATGAGAACTTTTGGGGACAGAGCCTTCAGTGTGACAGCCCCCACACTTTGGAACTCTCTCCCCATAGAGCTCCGCAACGCACCATCTCTGGACACCTTCAAAAGACTCCTCAAAACCCACCTCTTCACCAAGGCCTATGGCCTCTAGCTTCTGTTACATTTGTTGTGTTTATTTATGTCTTTGTTAAGCGTCCTTGGGTTTCATGAAAGGCGCTATATAAATCCAAGCTATTATTATTATTATTATTATTGAAGATCTGGAAGAAGTGGTGATCTTCACTTTAAAAAAAACATCCGAGTAGACACAAACCGTCCCCCTCCACACACTCCACTACCACACTGACACACACGCACACACACAACCCGTCCCTTTCCACACACTCCACTACCACGCTGACAAACACACACACACACACACACACACACACACACACAAACCGTCCCCCTCCACACACTCCCCTTTTTCCCCCTGCAGACTGACCGATGCAGACGCTCTCATCATCCAGTTCGGCAGAGGCGTTGCGGAAGTATCCCAGTCTGCAGTGTTGGCAGTTCTGGCCCCTGGTGTTGTGCTTGCAGCTGACGCATGTGATGATGTTCAGGTAGTCGATGTAGCTGCAGCGGTTGGAGTGGCCGTAGCACTCACAGTCTGAAAGAACAGAGACATGTTTCTTTTACTAGAGGAACGATAGGCAGTCAATACTTTGGATAGGGTAGTATCTTTTTTAAGCATTCTCGTGGGATTCTTCAGGGACAGTGGGAAATGATAAACGACTTGCACTAACAGATATGTCTGATGGTTTTAGTTTGAGACGTCAGCGAACAAATGAATGACTCTGAGTGTGTTTTATGACTTGCCTTTCTGACTCTATATTGGTTCAATAAAGACAGACCACTCCCTCTCCATTACTACACTCACAGGTTTGCTGAGTCTGCTTCACTGGGCTACACTGATTACTGATGGGAATTCCACTATCTTGTGAGTGTTTGTGTGTGTGTGTGTGTGTGTGTGTGTGTGTGTGTGTGTGTGTGTGTGTGTGTGTGTGTGTGTGTGTGTGCATGCTTGTTTGTGTATACTGTGTGAGTACAGGCATGTTAATTGTGTCTGGGAATTTAATTGCATTACCAGTTGAGTAGATTATAAGCTACAGAATCATAACCAAGGGAGTTTGAGGTGAGTGATACTGTACAGTAGGTGTTTTCCGGCTGCACCTGACACCACGAAATCGGTCCGACACCACTTAACCTCATAGAAAACCTCCACCGCCTTTCCTCTCTTTTTCACTGTTTGTTCGTCATTTCCACAGTCTTAAATTCTCTTTCATAAAGCGCCGCACAATCAGAGCTCTTAATTAAATTTTCCCTTTGTAATTCATGAATTATCCGAGAGGATTTGATTGCAGGTTTTTACTCCACATGCTCGTACGCTTGATAAATTAAGACTTCTTCCATATTTCACACCCTCAAACCAAAGCTAAAAAAAAAAAAAGACGCTGTGGAGAATGGTGTAAGACCTTTTTGTATAATTTTTCCTAAGAGGGAGAAATGAAAGCCTGATATCATTTACCGTAGGATCTGCATTGTGCAGAGGGTTGCAGCATGTGTTGCTCTACATTTTCTCTACGATTATCTTGGCTGAGGACGGTACCTAATTAAGGTTTTATTAAGCTTTAGAAGTTGCCTGCAATAGTGTGCTGCAAGGCATCACTGTCCTCTAAAGAGGCGTTTACCAGGCATGTTTATGCAAATACACATTTAAATGCACATTAAAAAGTCGGAGTTTAGCTGTTTAATCAGCCGTCACATTATTATTTTATTATTGTTTGGTTGATGATACCAGCTGAAATATTAATGAGCTGGTTTAAAAGGAAGCCAGCGAGAGCAGCGCCATAAAGTGCCTCTCTCAGCACTGAGGAAACCATGCTAGCAGTGGGGGAAGAACTGCCTAATTAAATATAAATGGCCAATTACTCCACAGACTAGAGAGGCGATGGGACATTGTTCCACAAATTAACGTTACGAGTCAAGATGGTGCTTTATTGGTGTTTATCAATTGTGAATTGTTAACTGTGAAAGACGGTTCAAATTGAGCGAAAGTAAGAGAGGTGCCTGCATCAAAGAGTCTCTGAGGTTGAAGGAATAATGGTACATTTTGCTAACAAGCATCCTTTCAAAAAAATCAATAAACAGGAATGTCAATGTCTGCAATTGTCTGATGGTTTAATATGAATTTAAATTCTCAAGACTTACCTTGATCATGCACATAAAGCAACCAAGAGGGAGTTGCATGGGGAAAGAATGAGCAAAATGAAACACATAAAACATGCAATGAAAGGAATTTTTCCACAGGTTTTCTGCTTGAAAGACAGCATCCACACTTAAGTCAAAAGACAGGAAGAGTTAACAATCCACTGATCAGAACCAAAGAATCCAGAGGACTTAACCAAGCTCGAGTCTCCAGTCTGTATCTTCAGACCAGGTGCTGCTCTTACCTCTGAAATCATCGTGTATGATCCCAAACAACTGTCTGGCCTGGGGCTCTCCTGAGATCAAGAGTTTCAGAAGCCCTTGAGGGATGAAGGAATCTTTGTTTAAGATTGATCTCAGCATCATTCACTCTGCTACAGTCATCTACGGCACTAACTATACCTTCACACAGCTGGGGCAGGTATAGGTGAGCATCAGTACTACAGAGAGGTTTTATGGATTAGGCGGCTGGGATTCCCACTAGAGTCTACCTTAAGGAAGGGGATTGCTTTGTTCTATAAAGCTGAAATAATCTTCACCTAGTGCAGTGTTTCTTAACTGGTTGGATGGAACCCAAAAGTCTTCCTCAAGATTTTTTGCAAGAGTCTGTGTGCAAGGAAGGAACTACTGTAGTGCTGCACATGACTCAAATATGGTTTGACAGGTTAATATTTGACTTTTTTTAATATCTGGGGTGTACTACTGGAAACTGACGTGGCTTGTTTTTAAAGCAAATCATTTTCAAAACAGTCCAAAAAGATTAACTTGAAAGTTCATTCTTGACCTTGGAAACTCACCACAGTGGATCTTGTGGTGAGATAGCTGTTCTGGAGCTTTTGATCATACATGGTGTGATATGATCGTTTGTGTCCAGATTGTTTTGCCATCTGCTGTTTCCAAAGCCAAAAATGACCTCCCAATCTGGAAATGGAAATTGCCACATCTACACTTCCATGACAACTGGGCAAACTTCATCTGTTGAAGAAAAACTGTTGTGGGAAACGTTCGGGATGGTTTTGTCTTGAAGATACTCCAAGTGGGTAATTCTTATTATTTTCCCTGAAAAATCATACAGACCTATTAAACTTTGCAGCCTCAGGTGAAGAAGATGAATAAAAAATGTCATTTTGAACATTAAACCAAGAAAATGATGATCAACCGTGGGCTCAAATGATTCAAATCACCACATTTAATGGAGCTATAAATGCAATACTGTGTCACCTATTAACCTCATCATGATAGACTTTGGGTCCCAATGAGCAACCAGTTATGAATCACTGTGCTACTACAACTCATCTTCAAATTCTACCTTTCCGTTTCTCTCTTGCTCTCTCGTCTCTGTCTTCATCCTCTTTCCCAAAGGTGTATTTCGGGGAGTCTCTCTCATGTGCGTGTCCATGAGTTTCTTGTACGTGGCCATGAGTCTGATGTCCCTGGCCGTGAGTCTCTTTTGTGTGGCCATGAGTATCTTGTACATGGCCATGAGTCTGATGTCCCTGGCCGTGAGTCTCTTTTGTGTGGCCATGAGTATCTTGTACATGGCCATGAGTCTGATGTCCCTGGCCATGAGTCTCTTGTACATGGCCATGAGTCTGATGTCCCTGGCCATGAGTCTCTTTTGTGTGGCCATGAGTATCTTGTACGTGGCCATGAGTCTGATGTCCCAGGCCATGAGTATCTTGTACGTGGCCATGAGTCTCTTGTACGTGGCCATGAGTCTCTTGTGCGTGGCCATGAGTCTCTTGTACGTGGCCATGAGTCTCTTGTGCGTGGCCATGAGTCTCTTGTACGTGGCCATGAGTCTTTTGTACATGGCCATGTCTTTCTTGTGCATGGCCATGAGTCTCTTGTATTTGGCCATGAATCTTTTGTACGTGGCCATGAGTCTCTTGTGCGTGGCCATGAGTCTTTTGTACGTGGCCATGAGTCTCTTGTGCATGGCCATGAGTCTCATCAACGTGGCCATGAGTCTTTTGTGTGTGGCCATGAGTCTCTTGTGCTTGGCCATGAGTCTTTTGTACGTGGCCATGAGTCTCATCTATGTGGCCATGAGTCTTTTGTGTGTGGCCATGAGTTTCTTTTATGTGGCCATGAGTCCCTTGTGCATGGCCATGAACCTCATCAACGTGGCCATGAGTCTTTTGTACGTGGCCAAGAGTCTCTTGCACGTGGCCATGAGTCTCTTGTGCATGGCCATGAGCTTCCCGTATCAGGCCATGAGTCTTTTGTGCATGGCCATGAGTCTCTTGTACGTGGCCATGAGTCTCTTGTACGTGGCCATGAGTCTCTTGTGCATGGCCATGAGTCTCTTGTGCGTGGCCATGAGTCTCTTGTACGTGGCCATGAGTCTCTTGTGCATGGCCATGAGTCTCTTGTGCGTGGCCATGAGTCTCTTGTGCGTGGCCATGAGTCTCTTGTGTGTGGCCATGAGTCTCTTGTGCGTGGCCATGAGTCTCTTGTGCGTGGCCATGAGTCTCTTGTACGTGGCCATGAGTCTCATCAATGTATCCATGAGTCTCTTTTATGTGGCCATGAGTCTCTTGTACGTGTCCATGAGTCTTTTGTCCTTGGCCATGAGTCTCTTGTGCGTGGCCATGAGTCTCTTGTGCGTGGCCATGAGTCTCATCAACGTGTCCATGAGTCTCTTTTATGTGGCCATGAGTCTCTTGTACATGGCCATGAGTCTTTTGTACGTGGCCATGAGTCTCATGTGCGTGTCCATGAGTCTCTTGTACGTGGCCATGAGTCTCTTGTACGTGGCCATGAGTCTCTTGTACGTGGCCATGAGTCTGATGTCCCTGGCTATGAGTTTCTTGTACCTGGCCATGAGTCTCTTGTACGTGGCCATGAGTCTGATGTCCCTGGCCATGAATCTGATGTCCGTGTCCCTCAGATGTGTGGGAAACTGAAACACCACAATTGTAATTGAAATAACAAGCAAAAACATCCTATGAGGTAAAATGTTATTTGCTGTCTTTTTGCAACCTAAACAACCAATAAAGCATATCAATCTTTTAAACATATTACTCTTGTCTTTCTCTTTTCTTTCAATCACTCAATACCAAATTTAGATTTAGCAGTATAACTTGAGATCACTGTTATCATGTCACTGAAGAGACATACGAAAGTAATACCTTCCCCGTGTCCAGATGAGGTTGTTTTGTGGCCATGAGTCTCTTGTGCGTGGCCATGAGTCTCTTGTACGTGGTCATGAGTTTCTTGTACGTGGCCATGAGTCTCTTGTGCGTGGCCATGAGTCTCTAGTGTGTGGCCATGAGTCTCTTGTGTGTGGCCATGAGTCTCTGGTGCATGGCCATGAGTTTGATGTCCCTGACCATGAGTCTCTTGTGCGTGGCCATGAGTTTGATGTCCCTGGCCATGAGTCTCTTGTACATGGCCATGAGTCTCTTGTACGTGGCCATGAGTCTCTTGTACGTGGCCATGAGTCTCTGGTGCATGGTCATGAGTTTGATGTCCCTGACCATGAGTCTCTTGTACATGGCCATGAGTCTCTTGTACGTGGCCATGAGTCTCTTGTACGTGGCCATGAGTCTCTGGTGCATGGTCATGAGTTTGATGTCCCTGACCATGAGTCTCTTGTGCGTGGCCATGAGTTTGATGTCCCTGGCCATGAGTCTCTTGTACGTGGCCATGAGTCTCTTGTACGTGGCCATGAGTCTCTTGTATGTTGCCATGAGTCTTTTGTACGTGGCCATGAGTCTCTTGTACGTGGCCATGAGTCTCTTGTACATGGCCATGAGTCTGATGCCCCTGGCTATGAGTCTCTGGTACATGGCCATGATTCTCTTGTGTTTGGCTATGAGTCTCTTGTACATGGCCATGATTCTCTTGTGTTTGGCTATGAGTCTCTGGTACATGGCCATGATTCTCTTGTGTTTGGCTATGAGTCTCTGGTACATGGCCATGAGTCTCTTGTACGTGGCCATGAGTCTCATGTACGTGCTCCTCGGACTTGTGGGGGACTGAAACACCACAATATTCATTAACATAACAACAAGAAAACATGTTGATACATTTCTGCTGTTTCCCTGTTTCCAGGGCTAGGTTTAGCTTGTGAGGAAAGTTTATCTACTGCATATTTGCTGCACCACAAGTAAACTACAGTATGTAAATCTTGGAGAACTTTGCCTCCACTTCATATAAAAGAAATACCTTTCCTTTCAGCATTTATTTTGTTATGCTCCTCATGCTTCTTTTCCTCCCCGTGCCCAGATGAAGTTGTTGTTTTGTGGCCATGAGTCTCGTGAACGTTTCCCTCAGACTTGTGGGAGACTGAAACACCGCAATTGTCATTGAAATAACAAACAGAAATTTACATATATATCTGCTGCCTCCAATTTTTTTAGGGGACCATGTTTTGCTGTGAGTTGCCAAGTTACATTTTTCTACGGTACATCTGCGCAAAAGGTAAACCACAGTAAATAAATCTACATATGCTGTAGTAGATTTATACTTTTTGCCTTTACATATAGAAGATATACCTGTCTCCTCAGTTTTTCTTTCTTTCTCCTCCTCTCTTTTCTCCCCGTGTCCAGATGAGGTTGTGGTTGTTTTGTGGCCATGACTCTCATGAACGTGTTCCTCAGACTTGTGCGGGACTGACACACCACAATCATAATTAACACAGTTTCACAGATATGAGACAGTTTTGCATATTTCTACCACTACAGTTAGCTACAACCACTACAGTACATACAAAAGAGATACCTTCCCCGTGTCCAGATGAGGTTGTTTTGTGGCCATGAGTCTCATGTACATGTCCTTCAGACTTGTGGGAGACTGAAACAAAAAATATACATATATTTCTACTGTTTCTATTTTCTTTAGGGGACCATGTTTTGTAGGGCTGGCATGATTCACCTATCTTGCGATTCGATACTACCACGATACTGATTCGATAATTGCGATTTTTAAGTATTGTGATCCAATATTACGATTTATTGCAACTTTGGATTTAAAATGTGAGGGTGCAGGTTCTATCCATGCCGACCCTCCGCCCTTTTGTACTTTCTCGTTGCTTCCGGCTGCGGTTTGTTTTGGTTGATGGATACGGAACGGATATGACGTCACGTTACTCAGACTACAACAATAAAAGCAGTAACTTCCTTCTACCTCCACATAGACTCAAATGAAGCAAATATATCAATTCTGAAATTAAAAAATCAATTCCAAAATCGCAAAGAAAATTGCGATACATTGGTTTTGTTGTAAGTTTAACTCGTGGTGGAAGTTTATCTACCATTGCTACCACTACATACATAAGATATACCTTTCCTTTCAGCATTACTTTCCTCCCCGTGTTCAGATGAGGTTGCTGTTTTGTGGCCATGAGTCTCAAGTACGTGCTCCTCAGACTTGTGGGGGTCTGAAACACCACAATCATCATTGAGATAACAAGCAAAAACATCCAGTGGTATACATTTTATATGCTCTTTTCTCAGCAACTCGCCCTGAACAATAAATCAATTCTGTATCCATTTCTACTTCATCCTGCTGTCAGGCAGATAAAAATATGACACCACTATTGGTGCCAAAATTATGATTTAGCTCTTTTGCTTATGTTGAGTGACAGACTATCATGTCAGTGACTTTTCCATTTTTAGGGTCCCAGTATTCACTGAGCTGTCAAGCTTAACTCACAATAAAAGTATATCTACTGCATATTTACTGCGCCAGACTACAGTATATAAATCTACAAGAACATCGCCACTACTACATATAAAATAATAATACCTGTCTTTTCAGTTATTCTTTCTTTCTCTTCCCCGTGCTCAGATGAGGTTTTGTGGCCATGACTCTCATGTACGTGTCCGTCAGAATTGTGGGAGACTGACAAACCACAATCGTTATTAACACAACAAGAACAGACATCATTTACATGCTCTTTCCTAAGCAACCCCGAACAATGAGAACTGTATAATTAGGCTGATACTGCAGTGGGTAAAGATTTCTGATATCGTCTGCCTCTCTCTCTCTCCCTTCCCGTCTTCCTCCGAGACCTTGTTTTCCTTTTCTCTTCCTTTCTCTCTCTGTCAGATAGTGGATTGCCCCATCAGGGGCCTCAGCCCTGGGCTTGGGGGAAAAAGCTGTGAG
Organism: Sebastes fasciatus; assembly: GCF_043250625.1. Classification (NCBI taxonomy): domain Eukaryota; kingdom Metazoa; phylum Chordata; class Actinopteri; order Perciformes; family Sebastidae; genus Sebastes; species Sebastes fasciatus. Next base: position 13,272,915 of record NC_133813.1, read on the forward strand.
AGTCAGGGAGGCTTGAGAAACTCCTTCATCACTACACTTTCACTCTGGGTGTGAAAGAAATGACATGCACTTCCTTTTATCTGAATGTCATGAAATTTTCTGACAAGTACTTGTTCTCTTGTTCTAACTCTCCACATGTGCTCGTTTCTTTGTTCCCTTCCATAATAAAAAAAGATCTGTTCTGCTGTTATTTCTGCTCCCGTATATTTAATATGAATATTCATAGGATGCTATATACTGTACTGTCTTCTTATGGGTGGACCTCCTTATGTTGAGATTTAATCTGTGGTGCACTCACACGAAAAATCTCAAATCAAGACCAGAGACAACCTAGCACACGCATCCCGGTTTTACTGCATTTTTAATCATCGCTTGCTCAAATTTTTCCTTTCCTTCCCTTTTTCTCTGCATGTTCCACTTTCCCAGAGGGCTTTATGCCATTCCCAGGATCCTTTGCTTCAAGTTTTCAGGGCTACAAATGAAAGAAGAGAGATGTGAAACTAGTTCAGTTTATGGATCAAGCCTCTTCTTCCTTTTACCTTTTTTTATTCACTGCAACACGGGCACAATTCAATAAATCAAAACACCACAGTCCTCCTCACAGAGGTGATTAAAACTAAAAATATAAATAACCAATCACATGAAGCGACCACACTGTGCACGTCATTTAGGGACTAATGATCACCAGACCACAAGAGAATACAATGCTTCATGCATCCATCTGTGTTTCCCCTTGAGGTGTTTTTGAACAGGCGATGTACGTCTTCTTCAGAGGGGGGCATCCTGCAAGCATCCTGCTCCCCTGCAGAGCGTCCCCCTCCAGGCTATCTCCCGCCCACTCGCTCCCTCGTCATCCCTCCCCATCCCTGGGGCTCCAGCGAGACAGGACGCCAGCAGCTGTTCTCACAGCACCCTGGACCATTTCACACAACTGGCATCATGCCATCATTACATCTCATCAAAGTAACCCCGGCCTTCCTCTACTCATGTCCGACTCTGGCCCCACTGGACCTACTCTCTCACACATCTGTCACAGCTGCACACACGTGCATACACACTGGAAAAAATACTCTCTAGTGGGAGCGCAGATCTCTGAATCACAGTTGTTTCAAAAGGCTGATGTAGCACAGCAGTGAGCATAAATGCATTTAATCTCAGTAACCCGTGCCGCCTTGGGGGTAGGAGTGATTCGAAATGTTCTTGGCATTAATCTCAATCAGCGCAGCCCGAACCACCTGACATCAGACACTGGCAGACGGAGCTTTCGGGGTTCCCGTTGCTCTACGTTGACTGACAGAAGGGACCTCGAAGATCACGTGATTGTTTTATTTATATCTTGACACTTGACACTTTTGCTATGTATCTATACCGTAGTAAGTTGAGGTTCATGTCAAGGGGGATGTTTTGGGCTTAGTCCTGATTCTGTCTCTCCTGTTACCTCTTCATGTCTCTCCGTCACTCTGATCCTGTGGCTGATGCTCCACAATCCTCTCAATGTCTCTGGATGATGCAAAGACAATGTTCGCAAACCTTCCACTGCCAGCGCTCACACTGCCTCTCACTCACTCATCCACATGAACTAGATTTCACTGCCACTTAGAGCTGGGCAATATATCTATATAATATCCATATCTTGGTTTGAGACTATTGTCCTAGATTTTGAATATCGAAAATACTGTGATATGGCATAAATGTTCTTTTCCTTGTTTTAAAGGCTGCAAGTGATGTAATTTTCTGAACTTATCAAACTGTTCTAGCTGTTCTATTATTCGCATTTACCCCTTTAGTCATCATATCCACATTACTGATGATTATTCATCAAAAATGTCATTGTTTAAATATTTTGTAAAAGCACTGGTTGTAAAAACCCTACAACATTTTAGCCAAAGACAAAGGCGACGTGAGGCGATGCAACTGGTGGCCTTCGTCGCCGCTAGTTCTTTGATGTCGACTTGGTGTGTCCCCACCTTTAACGTTATGGCTCCCTTATAACATTGTGTTTAAATCCCAAATATTACCAAATGGGTGCTTTTGCTTGACACCAAATCCTCCACCATCGTCTTGTCTGTCAACTCTCTCTCGTCCCGTGTATGTGAAATCTGACTCCTGCTACTCTGTACAGGGCAGACACATTCGCTTTCAGTTTTTAGCATCCGTCGTCCGACTATGTATTGATAACACATCGCTGATATGCAAAAAATAACTAAATTAGTTCTATTTCTTTAAGAAAAGCAAAACGATGGTGGGGGTGGTGGGCAAGTAATGTAATTTGTGTATGCCCGAACACCGTGTAACACCGACTACTGCGACAAACCTATCGTAAACCTTCCACTGCCAGTGCTCGTACTGCCTCTCACTCACCCACATTAACTCGATTTAACTGCCACTCGTAAATTGAATAAGCGTCTCTGACATGCGATATGATGCCGAACAACGAGATCATGAAAGCTTCTGTATGCCAGTCACTTTCACCTCTGGAAAATTGTCCACTTCCGAAAGGTTCCACACCATAAAAACCATCCCGCTGGCTGGAAATGAGATTATTCTATTTTCTGGCAGCCTCTACTCTACTCTATATCTACTGTCATCTAGAGCTACGGGTGTGTGCCTTACCTCCTCTCTCACTATGCCTCGGCTCCGAGTGTTTTTCAGTTTCGTGCAGGCTCGTGTGATGGTGAAGATGAGTCAAGACGGAATCTATTGTGATTGGATTGTGTTGATGATGAGGATGATCAACGGCCGAATGATGTGTGGACTCCTTTGGGACCGTGTGAGACAGATGTGAATGTTCGGGGATCGTCTCTGAAGGTGTGAACTGCTCCGGTGTCAGGGAAACTCGGTGTTCCTCTGACGGAGAGGATGCTGAAGGAGGGTGAACCTCTGCTGTAACGGGAAGTGTGTCAGATTCTCCCATGGGTACCAGTGGAAGCTCAGACAAAGGCCTGGTGTGTAACACGTTGTCTGTTAGAGGGGTTGAGCTGTCTGTAACTCTGGCTTGTGCTGGTGGAGCTCTCGTGTCTGTGGCATCAGTTGCATGAGGACAGAGAATGTAAATGCAATGAGGAATGAGCAGGCTAAGACATTAGCATAAGAGATGCAGCCTCAGATTGTTTATCCAACGAAAGCCTAGCTTTCCTTTTTTTCCCTCTTCAAATGTGCACATACACACACACACACACAAGAGCATGCACGTTCACACACACAGAAGTGATAACACACAATGATAAGTGTGATTTCACACTGCTGAGATAGGCTAAACTCAAAAAGCTGTTCCACAACCCTTTCAGTGCTGGAGAATTGTGTTTTTTTTCCCTGCAAAACACAGTGACTGTTAAAGGTGTGACTATTGTTAATATGGTTGTAAAATGAAATCACACAGTGTTTGTCAAAGTGTATTACTCTGTTTTACACTTACAATGTTGTGTATGGGTGTGTGCATATGTGTTTGCACACACTCAGTTTTGTCATCTCTAAATCTGAGAGATGAAAAATAATGGACATGTTCATCTCTCACCTTCACAACGGCAATGAATTAATTACTGAGTGCTGTACAGTGGTGTATATTAACAACGGCATAATTTGAATATATAAAACTACTGGTATACGTTTCCCAATTTAATCCTATTTAAACTGTTCTGATGTCCTGGCTGATTATCACGCTATTTCAGCTTGGTCGCACAAAAAGGTGTGTGAATTAGGGCTGGAATTGCGGTGAAGGAATCGCCCCTGCGGTGATAATGATTGGCTCAACAGCGCAATATGCGGTATTATTGTCATTTTTTACAAATGACTTAATTTATCCTGATTTTAGTTCTGTATAAATAAGCTTTATTTTAGGCTATTATTAGGTATATTGTTGTTCTTTAAATGACAAAGATGATCATTTTAAAACAAATTAAATACTTGTTTATTGTTAAATGCAGAACACAGAGGGCCAGCGTTTTTTTTTCAGCTGAGGCGCTTTGGTTGTGTCTGGTTGATATAATACAGAATATTCGCCAAAGTAAAAATAATGTCTGCACACGGTAGAGTACTTGCTCTGGATACATGCGAAATATGCGGCGCGCCCATTGCAAAGAATCTGAGAAGAAAAAATGTGAACATAGCGGTTGTGGCGGCTGCTTGCCATCCCATGCATTTGGCTTGTCAACAGCGCGGTATTGCAATATTGCGGTTATTGCGACAGCCCTAGTGTGAATGACACGATAATGCGCAAGGCAAAAGTGTGCAATAAGAACACTCTTCCTCAGAGCTAGTGACATAAAATAAAAAGGGAGAAAGACCGCTTATGATGGGTAAGAGGGGAGGTGGATGGGTCCAACAAACCCAGGGGAGACCGCTATTTTGTTTTCTAAGTTACGTTAGTGACGCTTGTCATGTGTTCTCAGTACTGATCTTATGTTGTTTCCATACGTATTTTACTTAGTTTACGTACTTATTTTAAGCCCAACCATGACGTTTTTCCTAAACCTAAGTGAGTGGATTTGTTGCCCCCTGCTGGTGAGATGCTGCACCTTCATACACGCATTAATACATGTATGTTGTACAGAAAATGTTGACATTTTAATTCCATTTACTGGTAGTACAAGTATATATATATATTTTTTTTAGACAGTGGGAAAGCAGCGATGGAGAAAGTGTAAACCAGGCACAGGAAAGAGGGATCTGGCAGGCTTTAATCTCGGGCTATCGGGGGATTTGTAAGCTCTACATCATCATTGAAAGCAGGAGTTTACATAACTTTTAACCATCATACTCATATAGCTCTCTATTCTACTATAATCACACTACAATCATAACTAAATTACAAACAAGCCTAACTATTTTGCAAGAGCCTACCTTCACTTAGATCTGAATGATGAGGCTTTAGAGAGCTGAAATGTGAGTCTCCAGCTACAGAAACAGAACCGCTGGAGGCAATGGACTCTGCATGTAAAAGGTAAAAAAAAAGGCAGGGGCCAAGGTCTTAGTGTCATTTTCAGGCATGCAACAGCGCCATCACTCTCTCACGCAATGCATAAACAATCTAATCTGATCCATTACATCATCCCTGGACATGTGCCTGTCTGTCTGTACAGATGGACTCACTAACTGTCCCACGACACACTCTGACACACACACACACACGCAGCGAGCATACAGCGTGCAGTCCGTGCTCGGACACGCTTTTAGGTGTCTACCACACAAATGCATTTGCATATAATGAGATCATTTGTCACTTGTATTAATGTAGCAGGAGAAATGATAACAATAATGTTTAATGCCACCTGTCAGTCTCAGCATTCTCATCATTTATTACCGGAGTGCTGGACGTTGATTTAGCTCCACACTAATAAAGCCATTGTGATTCAGGACCAGTTAACGTTTTTGCCGGAACACCTAATGGTGGCGGACGGAGTGACAGCATGCATCTTATTAATATGTCACATGATTTTCCAGACATGATCCAATCTCTCTCAGTCTGAGGGCAAGTTCAATCTTTATAAAAAATGCGAGGACGGGAGTGAGATGAGGATGGTGGATTGCGGTTGCATGTTATTCTACAGCTCTGAGCAGATGAAGTCATGTGGGGTCATGGCGGCTGGATAGGTGTATGACGGGGTTTTAGGATTTGGTTCGTCTGACCTCCCCTCCCCCTTTGCCAAACGCCCATCTGTCCAGCTGACCAATGGGCTGCGGGCTCCGTGGATCAGACTCTCTTGCCAATAGATTGCTAATCCTCATCTGAGCATGCTCGGTGACTTAACTGGGACAGGGACATGATGACAAAGGGTGCAACTACTATGACATGCTGTCCAACCCATAAGTCCTGCTGTAATGTGCATAAGGATGCCATTAAAATCTTATCATTGATTTTACTGTAAAATCCCACAATACATACCTAAACTGGGATTTGCATTTTTTAATTCCTGGGAAAAGTAATAATATGATTTATATAACCATCTTTTATGGGGATGTAAATTTGAAAAATAAACTCCCAGGCTGCTTGAACACTTTTCTACATAGTTCACAAATAAAGTTTCTGTACGCGTATTGCTGTAATTCATATTTTTTAAATAACATAACAGCTTTGAATGCATATTCAAATGCAGTTGAGAGCCAGAGACGATTACTGAGATTACATATGATATTATTCAAGATAACTAATGTTACGTGATCTAGTTATTAATGTCACAGGACCTTCAGCCACACGATACGATAAAACCTGCTGTGTGTGTGTGTTTGTGTGTGTATATGTGTGTGTTTGTGTGTGTGTGTATGTATCAGCAGTGCATGTACAAACAGTAGTGGCGGCCGCTCTGTGAGAATGGAACCTAAGACCTCAGATCCCCGGGAGGAAAAGGAGGGGATGAAGATGATTTATGGGTTTCACTGAACTGCACCATATGCCCGCCATAAGTCCACACACACACGCGCACACACACACACACACACACACACACACACACACACACACACACACACACACACACACACACACACACACACACACACACACACACACACACACACACACACACACACACACAGATAACAAGGGTTTGCTCACATCAGGGTCAGGTTCAAGCCAAATACACTTCTCTAAACCTGGGATAAAAAAAGGCAGGAATACTCTACGATGGTATGATCTTCCTTTCTGGTGTCCCTGAAGTGCAGCTGAGTAGTGGTTATGTCTACGTTTAATATTAATATATTGAAAATTGAATTACGTTAATTAAATGTATATATTTTGTGCATTCATAATTTAGAAGTGATTTATGAATTTAATATAGGAAAAAAGATAATAACAATTTATGTTAGACTGATTAAAGCTGCAATGATTATTCGATTAATCCATTAGTTAATTGACAGGAAATAAATCATACAATTGAAAATCAATACAATGCAAAAATTAAGTGTATATATATAATTAGTGTTTTAAAATAATGAAGTATCGATATATATCGATACTGAATATTTAAATGGTTTCAATACTCATTCTCTGCAGTATTGATAAACGGGTACCAGCGGCACTTTCTGCTCTCTCTCCTCTCCGACAGCGAGTTGACACACACACACACACACACACACACACACACACACACACACACACACACACACACACACACACACACACACAACTATTTATCTTTTAATAAAAATCTACAATTTTTAAAATATCTATATTTTTCAAGGTATTTTATCGACTTTAGAAATTCCCGTATCGTGACAACACTATGACCAATAGTAGCCCTCGTTTTCCGTGATAGTTAATTGAATATCTTTGGGTTTTGGACTGTTGGTCAGACAACACAAAAAAATTGTGACGTGCATTTTTCACCATTTTCACAAAATAATCCTGTAGATTAATTGACAATGAAAATAATCGTTAGTTGCAGCCCTGTTATGGAGGTAAAATATAGTTCAAATGATCACATCATGACCGTTAACGTCTACATGTGATGTTCCGTGTCCTTCACAGCGAGCTCTAAAAAAGCTTACAAAGGAACTCTGTTTGTACGACGTTAAAGCTTCTGTCAGCCTCTTCTAAATCACAGCTAATCAGTGAATTCTTTGACTTCCCTTACCGATGTCAGCCAAACAACAAAAGTGCTGCGCTGTTCAACAAACGCTCCTAATGGATTTCCTTCAGAAAAAAAAAAGAAAGAAGAAAGTTTGACGACATCACAGCGGTGCCGAAATCCCGGCTCCTCCCACGTCCTAAGTGCTTTTCTGGAGGAACATGAGAGGTCCGCCGCTGACCAAGATGGCAGGTTTAAATTTAGCATGAGGGCGAGCCGGGCTTTGAGGTCCACTTTACTGTACATTCAAGCGGCTGACAGAATCTGTTCACATCCATCCTGGGTTGCTTAAAATCAGTCAGTCAGAACAAATAACGTCTAAATGTCCGTACAGTTTGACGGCCTCGCTCTCAAGACGGGACAACCCGCGTCTGGCATTAACTTCAGAGTTCTAGACGACCAGGGAAATGTACAGCTTAAGACCTCCAGCAAGTTGCAAGGATGAATTATGTATGACACAAACACAAACACACAGCGTCTATAAACACAACCACAGGCACACACACATTTGCTTACAAGTGTACAGTAAAGGCCTTTTGCACACCAAATTGTCGCACATTTATAAATAAACATGACCTCACGTTGTTTTAATCACGCTTACATGCCGAATCAGAAACTTTCATCCGTCATTAAAGCTTTCCTAACAGGTTAGATTTTCTTTCTTTTTTTTGCATCCGTCAAAAGGCAAAAGAGGGTTGATTGACCACTCAGAGCCACCGTTCGTCCAAACTGGCATCTGATAAACGTATTCACTTCTCCCGGCATAAAGCACTTTACGATGAAGAAATACAAGAATACAGAGATGCAGATTTAAAGATAGGTTGTGTCCGGTGATTGCAGAACAGTTTGGAATCAGGTATGGTCACAAAACAACGGATGTAGGAAAGATTAGACCGTAGTGAATTGTGCTGTAGGCAGTTAAATTATAGCTTCTTGCTGATGTCAGTTGTATTGCAAATTTTCGCAACAAAGAGAATAATAAAATGCATCAGACTCAGTGTACAAGGTTTCTGGGTGTAAAGATTTTTATCCTATCAATGATGGATAAAAAAAAACGCATATGAAAAATACGGACTTGGTGTGCAAAGTCCTTTAGTCTCCAATACACTGCTTCTGCATCATTTGACCAGCTGTGGCCAGTAGTGGAAGAAGTATTAAGATCCGCAATACTGCACTGTACAAATACACCAGTACAAGTAGAACTTATGTAAGCCAGTTTTGTCACCATAATGTCCCCTTTCATAGTGTTTTAATATTAAATATAATTGTATTATTATTACGTATGCTTTCACCTATAAGCAGCATTTTAATGTTAGGTAGTCAACGTGGAGCTAATTCACCACTTTATGATCATATTATCTTTCGCTCTGCAAAAATAAATCATCCTCAGAAATTAATATAGTTATTGAGTCCTATTTTTTCCTCAAGATAATAAAGAGGGGTGAATCAGAGGGGCGTAAGTGACATTTTAGGGGGAAATTAGTTATATATATATATATATAAATATATATCAAATGTGCACTCTCTGCCAAAAGGGCACACGTGAAGTCTAGACCAATCCAGGATTATTAATCAAAAATCAAAAGACCTGAAACACTGATTATGCAGAACTATTCAAGGTCAAAATATATATTTTTTTGATAAATGTCAAAATATTTAAGTATATTGTCACCAACGTGTTTATGAAGTTTTAATATTAAAGATTGAAGTCAGGACAAAGTATGGTTTCTTCTGGCTCGCCTGTAAAGTTAGTCAAATGTCACCTACGCCCCTCTGATTCTAAGTGAAAATATCTGCCAATGTAGTTAGACTATTTCAACCTGTTTATTATAGAAATCAGCTTGTTTAAATGAATATGCTTATTCGCTTTCTGGTGGAGAGGTAGATACAGTACACTTTCATATCTGTCCGTCAAACAGGAAGTTCCCAGTTTTTGTGCTAAGCTAAACTAAACAGCTGCTGGCTGCAGCTTCATATCTGACGGACAGACAGGAGAGTGGTATCGATTTTCTCATCTAACTCTCAGCAGGAAAGTGAACCAGTGCATTTCCCACGATGTCAAACTATTTGTAGAAGAAGTGTGAGAATCTTGAAAGGAAGACAGAATAAGGGGGAAAACGACACCTTATTTTAGAAATTTCATGAAACCAATTGACTTCTATTGAAATAATGTCTCTGAAACGGCAGATGTCTTCACTTGTTTTAAGAAAATAAGACTTTCAGGACTCCGTTACAGACAGATTTCTGCAGTGTGTGCAGTATAGAATATGTTTATCACAGGGCTGTCAAAGTTAACGCAAATTTGTTATAACGCCACTAATTTCTTTAGCGCAACTTGTGAATTTGAGATTATAGCAGGCTGAGTTTTAAAGGTAGAGTGAAGATCCTATGAAACTAGAAAACATAAGGAATCAGTAATAAGTACCAACCATGTCAGACTTACATGTCGAGAAGGCTAAATAACGCCCCAAACGTATGCTCAATTTTGTCGAGGAGAAACTGGCATGGCCATTTTCAAAGGGGTCCCTTGACCTCTGACCTCCAGATATGTGAATTTGTTATGCTAAATGCAGTACCTGTGAGGATTTTAGGACAATATTTGTCATTGTTTTGAGTTTTTAATTGATTTCCTATAATTAATATATACATACATTTGCATAAAGCAGCATATTTGTCCACTCCCATGTTGATAAGAGTATTAAATACTCTCCCTTTAAGGTACATTTGAACAGATAAATCGCAATTAACTTTGGAAAATCATGTGGTTAACTATTTTAATCTATTGACTGCCCTAGTTTATCTACAAAGTAACTAGTAACTACTGTACTAGCTGTCAAATACCTTCCCGAGGGGCTGGGGGCCGTCCAGCTTCTGAGATGGTTGTGGCGCTCTCTGCTTCGCCCTTGGGTCCACCTTCACCTTGAGTTTTACCCCCAGCTTTAGCTCCACCCTCTGTCTCATCTCCACCTTGAGGGGCAGTAAATGTCGTGGCTATTCATCAACACAGGTAAAGATGTGGATTAACAAACAGAAACTGAATCTGTGGGAACCTGAAACCGAACCGCTAACCTCATTATCAGCCCATTAGCAGGTATCATTCTTCTCTTTTGATAAATCATACCCATTATTTAGTATCTAATTGTGAGAGGAGACCTTTTAAGAGCAGACTTCTGCAGTGCAGTCCAATTGCTCAGTCTATCCATGCATCAGCCTTTTACTGTCCGGCCATGTGGAGAACAGCCCAGTGCTGTCAGGGTTGATGTTGCCACTTTGCCGATCGTTTCTGTCTAACAGCTCGGAGGCTGAGAGCCTCTCCAAAGAGAGAATCCCTAATCAAATTCCCTTTTATTCCTGCCTCCCGGAGCTCCTCACCCGGAATCACACTGCATTACAACACACTAACATATGCCCACATCCTTCTCTACCATTTCTCTCTCTGTCTGTCTCCTTTCTCTCTCGGCTCCCATCGCTGCTCCATCCATCCATCCACAGCCCATTCTCACCCAACCCTCTCTCTCTCTCTCTCTCTCTCTCTCATCCTCTGTTTTCTTCAATCCATCCGCCGCAGCGTCTTTAGTCTAAATAAGAAAAAGCAGAACTGTGGAAGAATTCCTCCTGTGCAGGTTAGTGTGATGTGCTGTGATGAAAGGACATGGCGACAGAGAGGCCTATTAATAATGAAGCACACCGGGCCCAAGCTGCAGCACTGAGAGAGGAGACGCAGGAGAAATGACTGACTAGAGAGCCAGCTGAACATCACAGCAGAGAGGGAGAGTTTAGGAGACGTGCAGAAAGCGACGTATGGGGTTACATTTCAGAAACAATGCAACAAAAAAAAATGGTGAGAGACGATACAGGAAGAGAGTGAGAGAGAGAGAGAGTGGGATACCACCTCCTCTGCTTTGCATTATTACTTACTAGAACCGGAGTGGGGACCAGCAATTGTACCTGAAAGAGAATAAGAAAAGGGAGAGGAGATGAGAACTTGTTTATTTATGCATTCAATTTGCCTAAAGACTTGACTCTGCCTCATTCATCAGACTCAGGTGGCAGAGCGAGCTTAAGAGCTGTTGTGCAAAATAAGGGTTTGTCGTAGACCACCTCTCAGAGTGTAATTACTGGGTCCACACCGCCTCCTCCCATCCTCCCTAATTCACCCCGTCACTCTTTCCCCTCCGAAATCCCCACATCCAGAGATCCCTCATCATATATGTATGTTTTAAGAGAGCGCTACCGCTTCACAACGCTTGACTCGAAACCCTTTTTTCTTGCATGTTTTCCCAGATTGTATTTATAGTTAGCTTAGCTTGGCATGCATAATGCACTCTGCGGAGACCGAAACGGTTTCGTGTGAGCCGTGGTCATTTTGCGTAGCATTTAAAACCGAGCGTGTTTTAATTTTTAAATTCCGCTAATGGGATTCAGGAGTTTAAAAGGGAAGTGACGGGCTCTGAAGCTGTGTGTCTGCATTAGAACTGAAGCAACAGCATGATTTATAAAAAAAAAAAAAAAAAAGGGTTGACAATAGAGCCATTCTTTGCAGCGTGTGTGCAGGTACAGGTGTATGTGAGTGTGTTTCTCTCTCTCCGTGAGTGTGTCTGTTTGTTTGAAAGGAGAAAAACTAGGGAGGGGCTGCCCTAGATTATTATTTTCTCATAGCTAGCTACTGTAGCTGGCTACACTCTCCAAGAGGATTCCCCCCCCACACACTCCCACGTTGTTCCACTGCTCTGATCTGCTCTCTGCACCGAGGTGACGACAACTCAGAGAGCTCTGTCTCTCCCAGCGTCTTCTCTCAACCTCTCTTGATCCTGTGTTTCAATCAGGACTTCAGAGTGATGACAAAACCTATACATCCATCAGTCAAGGATAGGCCTACTGGAGAATTTGAAATAACTGCATGTATATTCGTTTTGAGAGAGACTAAAGTAGGATTTATTCCCATTCTTAGTGGACATCAGCTAACAGGCACTGAACACTACGGTTGCGTCCGAAATTTCATACTAACATTTATTAGGCTAAAACAGTTTGTGAGATATTTTAGTATGTAAGAAACCTTAGTATGAATCCAATAGTGCGCAAATTGCATACTATTTCCGGTGAAATATTACGGTATGCAAACACTGGACACATCAGCGGCATAAATATCCCACAGTGCAATGCGGTAGTGACGACGATGTTCATAACAGACGTTGGCGGACAGCATCAACGCTTCAATTTAACTCTAAGTATGAGATTTCACTTTGCTAGGCGTAATATATATTTTAAATTAATTCAGTCTTTGATTCTCACAAACTGTCGTCTTGGTCACATGAGGTTGGCACTGGTTACCATGGTTACACGTCTCCACACAGCAAGGAGGCTCTCAGGAAGAGTGACGACGTAAATTACAGCTCAGTGCGTCCGACACATACTACTGTTTATTCGCACAAAAGTATGTTGAACGATAGTACACATATTGGGTATGTATAGTGCCTAGTATGCGATTTTTTTTAGCGTTTTAGCATCTTTCAGCTCATTGTTTTGGTTTTACAGCCTGCAGCTTTACTGTTTTGGTTCACTCACACCGCTCTCATCGGCATCGTTTCGTCTCACTTCAGTGAAAAGGCTTTTTCGCTTTCTTACCGAGAGTTAGACGAGAAGATTGATGTCACACTCATGTTTGCACGGTAAATATGAAGCTTTGTGAAGTTTTATCTCATCTGTACAAAAATCAAAGTGTAAATTGTAAAGTGTAAACCTCAATTCAGCGTTTTATGCAGGGTTATCTGCTGGACTTTTTCCAGCTGACGCTTCAGGGAGAAATTACATACGATATGTTAATTAGTGAGCTTCAGAGGTGCCGGTGAGAGAATTGTCACCTTTTGACAGATGTTTAAGTTGTTAAACTAAGCTAATCGGCTACTCGCTTCTATTCGCTTCTTATTTACCGTACAAACCTGAGAGTGAAAAGAACTTTTCTTTTAAATGCAGAATAAATCATCCTAAATCTGCAGCAGTGTCTCTAGACACATCCCGTCTGCAGTATTGCATTGCAATTATTTTAGTGTGGCAATTTAGATCAATTAATAGCCGTGCATAATACAGTAAAGCAAGCTGACAGACATCCATAGCTAAGGCGTATGTAAAGAGTCAGCAGTATTGTATCTAACTGTGTGTCAGATTGATGAGTTGGATCAACACAACAGGAACGGATGAACATGTTTTAGGTACGTACAGGTGTTGGGGGTTCCATTGGGTGTTGGTAGGTAGGAACCAGCCTTCCAGGACTTGGCTTTGAAGCCCTTCTTGCAGCGCTGGCAGTCCTGGCCGGTGGTGTTGTGTTCACACTGGCACTGGAGGTTCCCTTCCTGCAGCAGGCACTGGGAGGCATGGAGGTTACACTTACACCTTTTGAAAGAAAGGAGAACACACACATGACATATAGGTGAGATGAGATGACATAAAGCAGAAAGTGAAAGTTGTAATCACACGCTGTAAGTGTTAATGATGTTGGATACTATAGGGTTTTTACACCAGGAGAAAAAAAAGAGACAAAAGGAAGTGGTGAGTGTTGAAGGTCTTGTAGTCTCTTTCCTGCGACAGTGCTGTTGAAGTGATGATGAAGGATGCTTCGCGGACACTGTTCTTTTTGGTATAATAGAGTTTATTACAAACAAGCAACAAATGTCATAACGAACGTCTAGAACGTCCGGAGGTCTCAAGTCAAATCTGAGAGTCCTGAACTTCGGAGCTCTTGCGCCTCCTTATATCGGGTTCATGTCATGTAACATCTGAGCTGAGCGTATAACCATGCATGGCTCCTTTGTCCTACATATTTATCTTTCAGCCCCATGTCATATCTTGTGACCATATTCTCCACTTATGATTCTTACCCATGTGTTTACCCTTAGGGCCTCTCGGTCATGTGCAAGACTTGAAAATATACCACAGTCTGATGCAGAGACGGAGCACAAATCTATTGTGGGTGTAATGCATTATAGTAATTAATGTAAAACAAGATTAAACTAGATTAAGATCATAGGATTAAGGTACGTACGGTTCTACATAATTTGTTGTTTACTGGGCAGATGGTGTGAATTACACTGCACACCTGACAAAGAGAGTAAAAAGTAAGAAACACTTATGTGTGTGTGCGTTTAGACTGTACGTATGCTGTTATGGTGTATATTATAGTATCACAAATGAGAGTTGGAAACACTTAGAAATATATGAATATGCAATGGCATCAAGATTAATTCGCTAAAATGCATTTACATAAAGAAAACTATCACAGCTACTATTTTAATTGTTATTTTTTTTGGTCTCAAATTCAGTTTCTGTCTCAGAAGTCTCTGGCAAAGCTACAGCACCCATTTCTATTTTGATGTTTGCTAGTGCAGTTTGTACAGTTGCCAGTCGATCTGATTCTGTATCATTTGATTTCACCAGCAGCTTTACTACTGTATCTACACCCTAATATATATACAGTATACAGTATGTATATATTATAATCTAATAATATTTCTAATATCCAGCAGGGGGCGACTCCTCTGGTTGCAAAAAGAAGTCTGATTGTATAGAAGTCTATGAGAAAATGAGCCTACTTCTCACTTTATCACCTCAGTAAACATTGTAAACATGAGTTTATGGTCTCAATCGCTAGTTTCAAGTCTTCTTCAATACAGCATGATGTTCATTTAGTAAATAACCGTGCCATTTAGAGTCAAATAGACCATAAAGCAGGGGATGCTTTAGGGCATGGCTACCTTGCGTGGGAGTTGTCTTCCAACTTTAATCCTTTCACAGTGTGTTTTCAGTTCATGAAAGTTAATTATACCATTCTGGTCGCCTAAAAATGTCTTATTCAGCGTTTGGTTGTACTTAGCTCCACCCTCTCGTGTCACTTCTGGTTGCAAAAAACCAAGATGGTGACGGCAAAAATGCTAAACACGAGGCTTCAAAACCGTAGTCCACAAACCAATGGTTGACGTCACGGTGACTACGTCCACTTCTTATATACAGTCTATATATTAAAGCATCAAAAAGGAATCAAACTGTTTTTTCCAAAATGTTGAAAGTCCTTCCGAAAATCAAAGGTCCTGACTGACTGAACGCAGAGCTGAGTCTATTAATTGATTCATCAAGTTGTCGATTAACAGGGACCAGCTTCTCAAATGTGAGGATTCGCTGCTTTTCTTCATCGGATATGATAGTAAGCCGGATATCTTTGAGTTTTGCTGATCACATAAAACAAGAAATCTGTAGATAGATGTCACCTTGACTTCTTGGAAATGATATTCGGCACTTTTTATTCATATAAGAAACAATTTATGTACTAATTAAAAGAATAATCAGTCTAATAATTGATAATGCAAATAATAATTACAGCCCTAACTGAATGTTATTACATACTATTTTCAAGAATTTTCGGTTTAAAATTTCATTTTCATACAGAAAGAAGTCATAAATATTGCTCTCCTCTTTCTAAATAATTCTGTAGCAGAGGAAAACATACAGCAGGATGTAAAGCGAAAAAAAGAGAGTACACTTTCCAAAAGTTGAATGCAAAATATTGCAGGTACAAGATTGTTGGTAATCTATTTACCCACTCTCTATCCAACACCGCCATTTGGGAGCAAATTGTGTTTACAATTACCGCCTGCTAAATTCAAATGTCTGAGTGTGTGAGTGTGTGTGCGTGCTTAAACATGATGTATGCATACGCGTGTGCACGGTGCGACCTCCGCAGAGGGCAGGGCCCAGGTGGGCTGATCCAGAGGTTGAAGTTCTGCTGGGAAGGAAATGAGGATCTTAAGGACATTCGGCAGCTACGACTTTAAATTACAGCCTTTTCCAGATGAGCGACTGGACTCCAATCCAGTTTGTTCCACTGGAGTGAACAGCTATCCGTCTGCATCAAATATTCAAAGAATGGCCCCTGTATTCTGGCGAGATGACGACTTCAATCTTCCTTCCTCACACTAATCTGCGCCTTCTCATTATTTTTTTCCTTTTTTGTGGTTTATGCTGTCGTCCTACCAAACCTCAATCCTAGTTTCACGACGTTACTGTACACACAGAATCACGATGACCGAAACTTAAAAACACCGTAAACTTCACAGGGAAAGAAATGGCGACAGTCGATCATGGCGAGTTGTCCCACATTGTTGCTTGCTGTCCTATAAATTACCCATGGTTCTCTCTGATCACCTGGACGAGCTGACAGGACGCGCCAAGGAGAATCCATCCTTCGACAAGGCCTTGTTTCCTGCATGCTTTTCTGAAGGACACGAGCTGTCCACTTAGCGGAGAGGGAAATTGAACATCTCTTTTTCATGGAGGAAAATGGAGAGGGAGCGAGTGTGTGTGAAATGAGACAGGTGTGTTTCTGCTTGCGTGTGATTGTGATGCATTTGTCCGAGAGCGGCGATGACAGACAACGGATCAGAGAAGCAGAGGCACGGTGACTAATGCCTGGCTTGAGTGACTGACAGCGCCGAACATATCACCGCTTCTCATCTCCCGCGTCTTCGGTGATAAATCTCATTCTGTCCCGTCTTAAAAGTGGAAGCGCCACTGAGTGCAGTGTCTAGAAGTTGTAGTTTAAAATCAATACTGAAGAACAGAGTGATTTTCTAGGTATGCTGCGGTGCAGTTTGTGTCTTGCAGGCCTAATGGCTGCAGCCTACTATAGAGGAAATGGCCTCCTCCTTGTCAATTATCTGGACAGTTGACATATAGTTGAGGTTAACGCCTGCATGAGTAGATGAGTCTGGATCCAGGAAATGTCACTAAGGGTTCTAATATTAACGAAATCATCTCCTAATCTAATCATTAAAGCGACATTTTGAGTCGCTTAGTCTTGCAGGTTGAAACTTTGCGGACACTCCGTCCCCTTGACCCGCTTTTCTGACTCCTGTGGCAGGAAAAAACAGGAGTACTCCTAGCCTTGCACTACTTCCGCATGAATGATGTGACACTCCGACTTTTTCAAGTGCCGTTTCTCTTTACCTCTCTCTCTTTCGGATGACAGCTTGCACTGGGATTTCTCCCGATCCCCCTCTTCGGTCCCTCCACACACAAATAATACATGGGGCACAATCATATGTTAATGTGCAAGATGTCTGCCTTCACTGCAAAGTCATCAAAGTGGGAGTAGCAGCTCTGAGCTGAAGGAAGTTAAGACGGGACAGCTGGATCCATCACAACCCTGTCTATTTACTTAGAGAGAGAGAGAGGAGACGTGAAATTAGAGAAGGTGAGTGGAGGAAAAGACAAAGAAGGGCAAGAGAGAAAGCTGGGTGTGAAAGGGGAGTGTAGGAGCAGAAAGAAGTAAGTGATTCAAATGTATTCCAGTCTGCATTAGAAACCACACACACAAGGTGGTGGTTTAATTAGCTGGCGTAATTATGGGTCAATACTTCTGTTTATCAGTCTGTTGGAGACTGTTCTCCCAAGAAAAATGAGAGTATCATTCGTTTCAGCAAATGGGCAAAAACAGCTTATATTTACGTTTTAAGCGACAAAGCCCTAGAGCAGCCATATACAGGAGGAATTATGACTCCTGTCCGTTGGGAGCAAGAGAGGATGTCGGGTGACGTTATTAGAGAGCCACAAAGTCTGCAGAGGAAGGAGGTCGGGGTGGATGGATGGGTTGACAAAACATCCGACTTTAAAGGGATAGTTTGGGTGTTTCGAAGTGGGGTTGTATGAGATCCAAAGTCAGTGTATTACCAACAGTTTATATTGTTTTTTATCTGTCTATGTTTTAACAGATTTTTGTAAGGTGTCCTTGGGTGTCCAGAAAGGCGCCACTAAATAAAATGTATTATTATTATTATTAGTAGATGACGGTCGGCACGCCCCCGGTTTGGAGAAACAGACGGGTGGAAAAGACTATTGTCTGACAGAACTGAGAGTGAAACGTTACTGTTTTTGTCTACTGAGTCTGGCTGGCTTTGAAGAGGGCATAGTTCTGTTCATCGTCGGCAAGAGCCGTCTGACGGCAAGATAAAGTGGTGAAAATATTCTAAATATAGCTTACACTTAAACGCGTATTGATTTTTTTAGGATAGCCTTACCTTTAGGTGGCTAAAATAAAAAAATTTGCCGGCACCGTCCACAGCACTGTATTGCTTTGCTCGCATGTCGGTAACGCAAAAAATGCAAAAATGCCCGCCAGAAACGAACGTCACAAAATGTTATTACTGAAAAAAATCAAAGACTAGACAAGTAACGTTCTGCTTACTGACCTACATTTCTTAATGAATAATTCCTGACTAACTCTGAATCAGCTGCTAAATGGCATAACAGTTAGGAGGAAATGGAGACGTGTTGTCCATCTTTATATACAGTCTATGAACTGAACGTCACTGCAGAACGTTCACTTACATCGTCATCGACAATATCTGCTCTTGCAATACAATGTTCACTTGTGGCATCTACTGCATGATTAGCATTGTTAATGGTTGTGTTTAGGCAACTCAAAGCACTTTAAGGTGAAGGTAAGAGAAAGAGTGTGGTCTCGGTTAACTTTAAAAAAAAAAATCCTCAAGACGGGAGATTTGTACTTTTTCCATATTTAACCAAAGTCATGATCAAAGTGTTTTTGAAACCCACACCTAACCATGTGCAGGATGCTGGTGTCAAAGTACTGGACTACGCACCCTGACCACCTCCCTGTGATGTCTGTGTGGTACAAAAGAATAAAAATGTTGCCAGCAGCGAGCATAATCCAGCCAGCAATTATGTGTCCTCCAAAAACATATAAGATATTTAGTGGGATATAAACGTGATTCTTCAGAGACAGGATTGCTACATTTGTAATGTATTATCTTCATATCTGCATGCTCGCACGCTATCGTATGCCTCTAATCAATGATCTGTAGTAATGATCTAATAGTCACGTACAGTAGTTGTCAGCCTAACTGTGTCTGTGTGTTTCTCCGTCCATTCTCCTCTCAGTCTGTCTCTGTGAAGTCATGTCGGCCCTGTGTATTTAATGATGCGAGGGCTGCCTGTTTTAGACAGCAGAGACGCAGCAATTAGGGGAATAAATAATAAGAAAGATAAACAAACATCAAGGGGGAGTCATGTGGTGGCAGAGCCTGAGAAAGCAGCTGGAAGCAGCAGTTAATGGGGCTTTATCTGTCTCTTTACTGTAGTCGACGCCTATTCCTCTATTTCTCTCCGGGGACACAGCTATCACTCCCGCTCTCTTTATTTTCCGTTCTCCTCCCTCTGTATTTCTTTTTTTTATGCGTTTACTCCCAAATTCCATCCACTGTGACCGTTCCAGTCCTCCAGTCTTTCCTCTTTGATCTCCCATTTTATCCTCCATCTCTTTCTTTCTTTCTTTCTCTCCCCCGTCTGTCTGTCTATGCAGCCTTTACTGCTTTTAGCTGTTTTGCAACTGCCCGTTGCACCAGTGCTCACTTAGGAGAGGGTAAATTGGGTTGTGGACATGTGTTTGAGAGGAGTAGAGAATAGGGGAGGGTGTGTAGATGATGCAGGGGGCTGAGCAGTCAGTACAGCACGGAGTAGGGCAGTTGTGTCAAAGCCCTGACAGGGCGGTGAGACTCGGAGGAGGAGCAGGAGGAGGGTCCGCATTGACGTGCTCTAACCTGTGATGACAGACCGCATCGATGCGGCTCTGACCCAGCAGGAGATCTCCCTCCTCTTCTACTCTGTGTTCGATCAGCCGTCACTGAGAAGGCCCACTCGCTATTCACAGCAACTCCCTCCCCTGACACCACAAAATACACAACCGCCGGCTACACAACCTGCTGGAGTAATAGTAGAGTGAGAGCCTAATGGGCAATGAGTGTCGGTGCTTTTGTCTGAGAGACTTAACATCCAAACCAGGGCTGATTGGTGACATGGAGGTTTCATGTGCAAATGCAGGGGGACGAATAAAATAGTAGAAATGACATTACAATAGCCTTACAGTTAGCCCCACATTTGTGAAGTGTATAAGACACAGAGGACTTGATTCGACTCTTGTTGTAAGTTTTGAGGTTGTACTTTGTGGTGGACACATCTTCTTTCAATTTCAATCTTTTTGTATTATTGTTACTTCACTCGGATGTTTGACCTTTTACTGTGCAGAATGATGTATGTGCAAAGTTTGACACCAGAAGGCTGTTTTCACATTCATCTGCTGAAGTGAGAAAGTTTCTCTGTAGCTCTGAGTTTAAAGGGATAGGTCGGGTGTTTTGAAGTGGGGTTGTACGAGGTACTTATCCATAGTCAGTGTATCGCCTGCAGTAGATGACGGTCGGCGCCGGCCTCCAGTTTGGAGAAGCAGATGGGAGTTACCGCACGGGAGCAAAGCAGTGTACTGCCGTGGACGGGGCCAGCAGCAAAACATGTTTTAGACACCTAAAAGAAAGGCTCTTCAAAAAAATCAATATCAGTTCAAGTGTACGCTATATTTAGATTATTTTCACCACTTTATCTTGCTGTCAGACAGCCCTTTTCCGACGGGGAACTGAAAACAGTGTATCATCTATGATCTCGCCAAAGCCACCAGACTCCACTGAAAAAAACTTTAATTTTGTGGTTGCTGGTCTGGCTTCAGTTCCCTGTCGGAAACATAGACGGTATACTGTAGCTGTCTCATGGCGAGGTAAACTGGCAAAAATATTTTAAATATAGCGTACTTCAACTTTCATTTAGGTGTCTAAAATCCATTTTGCTGCTGTTCCCGTCCACAGCATTATGCTGCTTTGCTTCTTTGTCGGTAACTCCTGTCTGATTCTCCAAACTGGAGGCGTGCCGACCGCCATCTACTGTCGGTAATACACTGACTATGGATAAGTGGCTTATACAACCCCACTTCCAAGCACCCAAACTATCCCTTTAAGACATGTATGTACAAGCAGGATTTTGTGATATCGCGACTAGTTTGAAAGCCAATCATTGTCCAGTATGCAACTTACACAAGTGTGAAACATTACAGTGAAGGACACATCTTGTTTCCAGTATTTAAACAGAAAGGAACATTATTTGCATATTCATAGATTGTGGATTCTTCAGTGAGGGAGAAGGAGTAGATAGAGGTGTGCAAAACACATCTTATTTATTGATAGATCATGAACTTTTTGTTGTTGCTCTGTGTTTTAATTGTGTCTATATTATGTTTATTGTTTGCTGTGCTGTACCACAAGTTGCCCCTTTGGGGATATTAAAGTTTTCTAAGTCAAAGATCTTATTATAACTAGGCAATTGAACTTTTTTGTGGAAGAGCCATATCAGACATAAAACATATCTGGAGGTGATGTATGGGAGTGTGTCCATAAATCCAGATCTGATCGGTAGAAGAGCCGAGCCCTCTGACACGGTGTATCCCGAGCGCAGCGGCGAGCGACCGAGCGAAGAGTGGGTGTTGCGTGAAGCTGGGATCATTGATCAGCAGCACGCCTTATTGGCTTCTGCTGAAGTCTTTATCACCGCGTCCCCTCCCACTTCCTCCCTCGCCTTGCCTCGTAAATTCAGAGCAGCTAATTGGACATGACTGCGTTTATGTTCCAGCTTCATAAATTTCTTTCTCTGAAGGGAGAGGATCGATTTTCCTCGAGTGCAGCCTCCCGCAGCAGGGGAGCAGCATGAGTCTCTTCAAACCTTCCCTCTCACCTTTCCCCCCCCCCCGCCCCTCTCTCCACCAACCATCCTTCTTCTCACATGTTCACTCCTTCTCTCTCTCTCTTGACTAAACAGGTAATCTATAACTGACCTCCCCTGCAATCATGTGGTGAGCAGGGATTACACCACGCCTCTGTTCATAACCATAATAGTTCTTTCACACGTTTCTATCAACCCCTCTCACTCTCATTCATTAATAACCGAACTGATGGATAGGGCTGTGTATCGGCAAGAATCTGGACAACCCCACATTCACCGCCGCCACACACACACGGTCTGTCGGAAACTCACTGAAGTTACGCCGCGCTGACAGAGTGCATGTGTGTGGCTACGGGGAGAACGAAGCCACTAGCAGAGCTACAGCTGCTAATGTAGCACAAACACAAACACTGTTTGTCGGACGATCGCTATTGTTAATCCGGGCAGACAGAGTACCGTTACATTGGGCAGACACACAGCGGACAACCTGCTAAACTAAACTAGATGTGTGGTGGAGGGAGACTGGGAAAGTGGCTGCATGTCCGTGACACTACATGCAGCACCGTGGCTGCTAAGTTAACGCTCCTGACGGTGAACTGGGGACTCAGTTGTCTGTTGTGCTCATACACTGCAGCTGGCGCAATGCTGCATGCGACGCACTAATCTTGTCGGTTAACGGTTAATAATCGGTTAACGAGGGTCGGTTAAGACATTTTTTCAAAATTAGCATTACTATACTGCATGCATAAACTGCATGGTTTTTGCCCCAAACTGCATGTGATTATCATAAAGTGGGCATGTCTGTAAAGGGGAGACTCGTGGTTACCCAGAGAACCCATTTTCATTCACATATCTTGAGGTCAGAGGTCAAGAGACCCCTTTGAAAATGGCCATGCCAGTTTTCTCCTCATCTAAATTTAGTGTAACTTTGGAGCGTTATTTAACCTCCACGACATGTATGACATGGTACCAATGCATTCCTTAGGTTTTCGAGTTTCATATGAGCCTGCTACAACCTCGGATGGGAGAATTGATACAGTATCACTCAACATAATATTGTGAATATTCAAGTGTATTAATACTTTCTTACAACCCTACTGATGGCATTTCTTTTAAACAAATCATTCCACCCGAGCTCATTATCTGTCATTATTTAATGAAAGTTGTTGACTGCAAAAGACCACAAATATTTGAGATAAATTTCCTTTCATGTCGTTCTCCCTCCATCTCAGTTTTATATCTTTTTCGAGGGCATATCCTAAAAGCCATCCATCCTAGGGAGAAAACACTTTCCACTGGAGCATTAAAGCCACTGTGCGTTACATACATGCACTTACTATATACAGTACAGTACGCTCAATGATGAGAGGTCACTGCATGTTTTTGGCCTTTGAAAAAAAAACAGGGAGTGAAATTGTCCAGCAAAAAGACATCTTAAATTATTCAAAGCGCAGGAATGACCTTGATTGTCTTTGCAATCCACACCCTGTGTGTGTTTCGTAGTGAGTGAGTGTGTGTGTTTCTCTACTATGCAGTGTACGGGGATGTGTGACCTCCCCGGTGTGTACGTGGGATGATTCATTATATTAGCACAGTTTGCTCCCAGTTAAAAAAAGTGTGTCTTTTAGTTTGTGTTGCACTAGATAGAGGGATGGATGGAGACAGAGAGAGAGAGAGATATTGTGTGTGTGACTAAGCGTACTTGTAAATTATTTACACAGGATACAGTAAATGACTATTGCGTGCGTGCCCAGTGCTGAGAGCATCGCTCTGATTGGTTGGTTTTGGTCGTGTAAAGAGCAGCAGGCAGAGTTAGCCCCACTTTGAGCTATACCTGCTCTCTGAAGTATGTACTGTATGCACAGGACCAAATAACTAAATAATGGAGCCTGGGCACATCCTGTTCTCCAGCCCAGACCTCAGAGGACCGCTCTCATGAGCACAGCACAGACTCTCTCTGCGTGTGTGTGTGTGTGTGTGAGGGAGATACAGGAACAGTCCAGGTGTGGGTTACATGCCAGCTGTTTAAAATGTACTGTTTCTGCTGGCCTTTCAAACTGCAGGGGTAATTAATACGTAGCTTTCAAAGGATTTTGTCACCCTGGCTGTTTCCAGTAATACTTTGTGTATGAGGACGAAACACAATTTGTAAATAACTTTCTCGCTCACTTAAACAGTGGGCGTAATCCTTGTTTTAAAAAATCTCAGTGAAACAGAAGTCTTCATCTTCTGTACTGTGATGTATTCCCCAGTGAAACAGAATATTTGAGCGGTGTACAGTTACGAGAGGGATTTAAATCAAATCCAGTAGGATGTAGCGCGATACATCAGACCGGCACTAACTGGTACGTCACAAAAGTCAAGGCCCCCTTTTGGGGGATAGATAACCGAAGATCCCATAGACTTCAATGCAATTTTGCGTATCTTTGGATTGTAATTTTGACAAATTCATATGCATTCATCTCTTGTCATACAAATAATAAAAATATATATAAAAAAAATTATATTGCAACCTTGCCTGAACCTGAGCGTTGGCGATACCTTAATAAATGAAAGTTGATCGCCGCCATGTCCCTTCAGTCTTCCCCCGTCCAACACAGTGGCCGGATATCGCTTATCCAGACATCTCTACATATCTGATTGAATCCCGTTAGGCTAAGTGTTGTCTGTAAATAACCAACGTATTAATAACCAGCTGTTTGATCTATAGGCTGAGATTTAGTTGGAGATGACAGTCGGATGCTGCTATAACGTTAATGTATGACTGTATTACGTGCAATCTCATATTCCACGTAGATATTTCTACTGTTTACATCGTGACTGTCACAACAAAAGTTAAAATGATTGCAGTAATGACTTCTTTCTAGAGTTGTAGAATTCTTCTCCCACAGAGTATTATAAGTGTGCAATGTTTTGGTGTCTGATAAGCCTTCAATTTCATGGATCTGTTACTCAAACTGGACTTCCTTGATCATATTTTAGCTTGTTTTTTAACTTGCATGTTTTTAAAACAGGTCTATTTTTGATCTGAACACTCACTAAGTCATTCAAATGTTATCATCATAAGAGTTCAGGTCAGAACAAACTCCGGAAACTAAAACATAAGGGAAAACATGACACAAGTGCCCGTACAAATGTATAAATATCTACTGATCATCACTCAAAATATTAATATCAAAAAAGTTCAAGTCAAAATGTTTTCCAGGTTAAACACAAACAAACAAAGCAAACAAATGCACAATTTAAAAAGAAACGTAATGCATTGTATTTGCATGTGAAGTGTTTTTGTTTTTTTAATTCTCTTTTTTTTTGTGACTTTCTCACTTTTATTGCCTAGCAACTGCTTCTTATTGGTCCAAAAATCTTTTCTACAGAATCTGCAATTTAAATTGATTTTTTAATCAAAAATTTAAAAAAATAAAATTCTTTCTCGCGCAAAATAAAAAATTCCAGTAATCAATTTGTGTGCTTGGACGTAAATGAAATACTATTATAGTATGAAAGCCCAACATCAGCAACTTCCTCTAGTTTTCTCTGCTTGTCTCTAAACAACACTAATAAAAAGTTGTCCTATAAATAACATATGCTGAGTGTTATCACCTATGAATAGTGACCACTGTGGTGGGTGACCCTTATTAATTCATCCACACAAGACATATTTTACTGGCATTTGGCACTTGGCGGGTGGTAATTTAAGACTCTGCACGCCAGCATTGTAATATTCATGCAGCATGATGCAGCATGAATGATGCAGAAAGGCTGACACCGTTCTTCCTGAAGCATCCATGTCACTGCATCTTAAGGCATCTTCCACTAAAGAGTATTGGACCTCGCTCCGTCCGGCCCTGGATCGTCCTGAGATCGCCGTGTAACAGTGCTGGATATTAGTAACCTCCCTGCGGAGTCCTTACTGCTGCTGAATGTGTTTTAATGAACACTACAGCAAAGAGTAACACCTGGGGAGAGAGGAAATTGGGCGTGAGTTGGAGGGGGGGCGTTATTATACATCCTCGTCTTATTTAAGATATGACCGAGGACGATGAAGTAAAGGGAGTCGGGAGGCGAAGGGAGGAATGAAAAAGTGATGATGAGACAGAAACTCTGGGACGACATGGGGTTTGGTGGGAGGTTCTTCCTGTTGTGCGGTCCCCCACAGAGTCTTCGGACCCCCAAGGGCGATGTGGATCTTTGTAGGATCTGTTGTGTGTGTATCTCAGAATGAAACATTTTGGAAGTGGAGAACAAAATACTCTCGGGGCCTTCTCTCTGAGACAATATGGGTGCCACACAAACTTTAGAGACACACTTTTGAACCTCTAATATGTAAAGGCGTGATTTCATTGTAACTGCGATATTAGGGCTGCACACTTCATCAATATTATTACTTAATCAACCTGTAGCCCAACAGGCAACAACAGCTGTCAGTGTGTCAGTGTCCTAACTTGACTATGACTTGCCCCAAACTGCATGTGATTATCATAAAGTGGGCATGTCTGTAAAGGGTAGACTCGTGGGTACCCATAGAACCCATTTCCATTCACATATCTTGAGGTCAGAGGTCAAGGGACCCCTTTGAAAATGGCCATTTCCTCGGCAAAATTTAGCGTGAGTTTGGAGCGTTATTTAGCCTCCTTTATGACAAGCTGGTATGGCATGGTTGGTACCAATGGATTCCTTGGGTGTTGTAGTTTCATATCATGCCAGTATCTATACTCTAGCTTTAAAAGCCTGCTACAACCTCCAGAAGATTGGCGGCCTGATGGATTTTTGCGTTTAAAAATCTCAAGTTGCGTTAAAGCTTTAAAGAAATTAGTGGCATTAAAACAAATTTGTGTTAACGTGTTACTATCGCGACAGTCCTAATTTAAAATATTCAATTCTAATTGAAGTCATGTCGTCATCGCAATATTGAACAATATTATTGCACATCGCAGATTTTCCTCATATTGTGCAGGCTTAAAAGGCATGTTATTATAAATTAGCACACCAACACACACATACCTCGCAGTCCTTCACCTATCTTCACCCGTGCACCAAATGTTTTCACACAAACACAATTACTTTACTTCCTCTCATTTTCTCAGCTGCATATATCCGCTCATTTAATTGATAAACTCATTTGCAGAAAGTCTCCTAAAAGTCACCCAAACTTCACCAGCAGACACAAGCTAATGCAAAACCCACGTACGACTCGCATAATGTGCGTTCCTGTATCTCCGTGTGTGTATTAGTGTCTAATTCTGGTGAGACCGCGGAGGGGAGGATGCCTGGGGAAGAGGAGCTGAGCTGGGATCAGCCAGAGGACAGGGGTTAATATAATTATCCTGCTAAAACCTTGAGACTGAGAGAACATCATTAGTCATAGAGAGGAGAGAGTTGGCCGAGCCGCGGGCCAGAGGAGGAGAGGAGGTGAGGAGGAGGAGGGGAAGGCGGAAAGGAGAGCTTCAAAACACACCAGTGCAGTTAGCAAGACAATTAGTACAAGGACTAAAACTTGGGGGTCTTTGTGTAAAAAAGCCAGAGAGGACAGTGTTTACCAGCTCTGAGCTCCAGCAGAAACTGCTGCTCAGCTTATTCGCTAATTATGATATTTTGCTTAATAATCTCCATATAAATTAATTACTTGCGGTGAAATGGTTTAGAAATTGGATTCATATCTGACCTGAACACATAATGATACTCTTATGTAGTAAAACCCAGCATTATCTAGTAATTAATGAAATGGTCTCTGGTTGGTGCATATTAAATATGAAGCTGTAGTTACTGAAGGACTCAATATTGGCGAGCAAATGAACTGATGGGTAATAAAGCACTAAATGCATCTCTGTCTCTAAACCCTGAACAAGATTTCAGGGTTGGGGAACTTCAATCAAACTGCAACTACAGCTGATTGTTTTCGTTATTTACTCATCTGGCAATAATTTTCTCAATTCATCCACCTTATAATAACCATCATTCATAAATGGTAAATTTATAGTTAATTAAACTTAGTTTTTTTACTGTTAAGAAATAACAAAATGATAATTAATAATGTTTACTAATTATTAGTAATGCTATAATTTACGTTATTTTATCATTAGTTTGTGTAATATGAAATAGTTTGGATAGTATAGATTGTATCATAGCTGATAAGAGACGATAACTATTATAATCTGACTACATTAGTAAAGTATTAACAGTTTATTGTTGCACACAACATTTGATATACTATATTAAATATTTGTTAATAATTACCAAATGATTTGTAAACCTTTAATAAATCATTTGTAAACATTATGGATGGAGCAGAAATAAAATATTAAACATTGTATTAACTATCTATCCAAATAATGTTTATAGACAGTTTACAGACTAGTTATTAACAAAATGTTAGAAAATATCTATTTATGTAATGTTTATAGATGTTTTACAAACAATTTGTTTAGGTTACAAATAATATCTTAATCATTAACAAATATATATATATAAATGTTATAATGCATGCAACAATAAACGGTTGGAATAACATAAATTATAGCATTACTAATAGTAAACATTCATTGTTTTTTTAACAGTAAAATAACTATTAACTAAGTTTAATTAACTATCAATTTACCATTTATAAATGATGGTTATTATTAAGTGTTATCCATGCACGAATTGTTTGGTCTATAAAATGTCAAAAAGAAGTAGGAAATACTTCATCAAATCAGTTTACTATCACACAAAACAATGCAAATCTTCACAACTGAGAAGAAACAGATGAATGTTTGGTATTTTTGCTCAGAAAAATTACGAAAATGTTTGATTATCACAATAGTTGTTGATCGAAAAAATCAATTAATTGACTAATCGTTTCAGTTGTGGTCTTTTTCTGATTGTAGTTTAACGTTACATTAATTAATCAAATTTTTAGGATTTGTTTTTAAGCATTTTTAGCTTTTAGTTTCCTGCCAACTACATTCTGTTGCGGAAGGTTTAAATCTAATACACTGCTTCCCACTTTATTGATTTTTATTAGAAATTAAGAATCAGATTGCTGCTTAATCAAGAAAGTAGCTAAGCTAAGGTTATCAATAATGATGCATTTCTCCTGAGTATACTGTGCCACTTTACTTAAGGAGACACAAAATAATAATACCTAAGATGTCCATAATAAGGAATAATGATTACTTATTGGTTTCCTGCCATTTAGCAGCTGGTCAGCAAGTAGATTCACATAAGCTAATCATTATACTGGTTCATTATCACAGTATGACCCGGATATTTCAATCTTGACCTTGGGAACAGTAGCTAACAAAACACTCTCACCCAAAGCTCCACCTACTCGCTTATTACAGAGCTTTCGACTATACCACATGGTCTTCATCAGCAGAGGAAGCAGATTAAGATCAACTTTCATGACAGCGTTCACGAGACATTCAATAGAGAACTGAGCAAAGTCCAAAGACCTTGTGATGCAGTCAAAAGCTCTGGAACAAGTTATTTGGTCTTGAGTTGAGATTGTTTTGTCAATTACCAACCGTGTGTCCTCCAAAATTACGTTCCTATACACCTAAACTGCATTCTCATCTCAGTTACGCTTGGAAGGAAACATATTTTGTTGCGGATTACGGTCGCCAGTTTTAAATCGTTTTAAACACATGATATGTTAACGTTGGAAATTGAAACAAAACAAAAAAACAAAAACGCAACAACACTACTTAGTAAGGTTTAGACAACAAAAATACTGGGTTAGGTTTAGTAAAAAAAATGTCTTGGTTTAGCATAAAATGCTTCATCACAGGACACGAACACTCCTGGGGGAATGTCCGGTGTTGGTTGATTTGGAGCGTTAACTAGCCTCCTTCGCAACAAGCTAGTATGACGTGGTTGGTACCATTGGATTCCTTAGGTTTTGTAGTTTTCTATGATGACAGTATCTTCACTCTAGCTTTAACACTGAGCCCGCTACAACCTAAAAATTGCAAGTTCCCTTAAAGAAATTAGTGGCGTTAAAACGAATTTGCGATAACGTATTAATTCTGACAGCCCTAGTTATTATTCCACGTAACTTTCATTCACATTCGCAATATACTAAGTCACCTGCTTTGCTCATTGTACTACGTCACTTGCTTTGGCCTTCCACGGACTTACAAACGTATTTGTGATACGTCAAAGACGAACGTAATCCGCAACAAAATCCGTTTCCTTCCAGGCGTAATTGAGTTGCAGTTTAGTTGTATGGGAACATAGTTTTTATGAGACAGGGCTGAAATTACAGTACCGTAGTATATTCCTCCAGTCACTTATAATGATCAACTCTATAGTCCTTTGACAGTTGTTCTCTACATGTAACTACATAATGAGTCAGGAACAAAACAGTCAATTAATGAATAAGTTACAACAAAAATCACGTCTTATTCAAAAGTGTTTCCAAACTAAACAGCGTTCATAATGACATCACCTGCTGTCGTGTTTAGCTGGACTGAAAACTTGCAGACTTTTGTGCCTCCGCAGCTCACGATGGGATAAAACTGTGGTAGAAGTGAACGTCTCTGACATCAAAAAAGTGACTGATCACAGTGTGAGCCGGTGTGTTATTCTCATTCTCTTATTTTCCGTCCTTCGCATTGATGAGTTGTTTATCCGTGCCCATCGACATGCTTGTAATGACAGCGACAGTTTAAAGACTGCGTGTGTTTTTGAACACACCATGCCTGTAATAATGCTATGCTAATTAATGTGGCTGACTGAGAACAAACCATCTTTCCAAGGACACCCTCCCTCTACCTCATGTTCTCCCACTTACAATTCCCAGCATGCTTTTCAGCTTTAAAGCACGCTTGCGGTATCAAGAGATTCCCCTCTCACCAGATGCCGGGTAAGGCACAGTGCAGGCGCTAGTGGGGAGAATTCTTTATTGTATTTGTGAATTTAAAAGGATATTTATGGGATGAGTAAGACGAGGGGTGGGAAGGTGGAGGAAGAAAAGAAAAATCTATTGAAGAGGGAGGGGATGAAAAAAGAGACGTTCATCTGCGAAACAAAAGACGGAGAATGAAAGGAAAACAGGCGAAATCGCTGACTTTAACTTTCTTCCCCTTCTGAGGGGAAATAAACTGTGATTATCAAATCAGTTACAACCATTGTGTCATAAATCATCGCATATGAGAGGAACAATGACACATTCCTCATTGCGGTCCCTCAGCTTTCTGCATGCCTTTCTTTTCCGGGGAGTGCTCATGAATGATTTAAAAAGTGATCTGTTTCCGAGGCTCGGCTGCCTCGGAGGAAGAGGAGCTCGGAGGGGAGGAGCCTGGACGGGGTGGGCGGGACTACGCGTGAAGGCTTCCTGTCTTCGCCGAGAACACAGACCTCATCACACATCAAGCATATATTTCATTCATGAGTGAGAAGGTGGCAGTATTCAAGTGCAAAGCGGTTTTCTCATGAAACAGAATAGACGGGAAGTTTTCAACCGAGGGCGGAAAATCCGGAGACTATGTTACTCTGCTCCGGCGTGGGCCGTGTGAACTGGAGAATAATATTTACAGAGCATCACACCTCACATCATTCATCACAAAATCACACACCCCAGCTAGTCCCATGAAACTAGGAGTTAATCCATCATCTGCCTCCCTCTTTTCTTTCTCTCCCTCTCCCCCTGATCCAGGCTTATAGCTACCATCCTCTCACCTTCACTCTGCAAAGGACACAAAAGAAAAAACTTTGGTGTAATTCAAAAATAGTGGTGACAGTCTCCAAAGTCAAAGTCAAAAGACTGGAGGCTCCAAAAAAGGGGAGCAGAGGAGAAGCATCTGTTCTTCCTTATTCTCCGGTGGAGATGATGGACAAACCTGGAGGCCGCAGAGATTAATGCTTCCAGTACAACAATAAACCTTTGTAACAGGCCACAATTCAGAGTCTAATTAGTCCATCCTTCAGGAGGCAGCGTGACTGCAAAAGCACAGATCAGGGTTACTGAAGGTTTCTGATTTCCAAGTTTAAATGAGTCGACGTATCCTCATACAACGGTTCATGTGATATCTTACAAAAAAGTTTTTTTCGTGTGTTTTCCTTCAAATGTCCAGCAACGTGTCAATTTCCGCTTGTTCCATGCATACAGGAAAACAGGAAACAACTTGGTTAGGTTTAAACGACAAAACTGCTTTGTTAGGTTTAGGAAAAGATCGTGGTTTGGGATGAAATAACTTAAGTACGGAAGTTACCTGAGAAATAAATCAATGTTGACTTCTTGTTTCACACGGGACACGAACAGCGGTCTCCTGGACGAGAGTCCGGTGTTTTTTGACCCACCCATCCCGCCCGACGTCCTCCTTACGCGGGGTTTGTCTCTCTTTATACTGGTTCACGATTACGTGGATTACATGCAAATTTATTTCGTGGGATATATATGAATAACGGTGCATTACTTTTCGTAGATATAGCTACAAACAGTGTATAGTTCAAGTTTCTATTTAATTTTTTCTAAGACATTAACCTGGTAGATTTCGATTCAAGTTTTAATGAATCATAATAAACCTGATCCAGATGTGGTAGGGCTGGTCGATATGGCCATGGTATTATTTTCACATCTCGATAATGATATATATCACGATATAACATGTTTTCTGGTAATTCAATAAATAAATAGTTTATATGAAATAACCACGTGGTAAAGTCTATTTTGTGTCTACTCCTGTGTGAATTAAATACTTGACAAATGAAAAGTAAAAACTATTTACTCATTTTAAGAACGTCAGTGCAAAAAATTAACATAACAGTTTTAAGTGAAATTATATATAAAAAATATATAAATATACGCCCAGCCTATAACGCGATTAAAAACGGTATTGAAAAATATATACAATAGACATTTTTATATCATTTTGACGATATATATCATCATATTGCCCAGCCTTAAGATGTGGCTCCACATAGGCCAAGAACAAGTTACTCCTTTACCCTGTTTAACTGCACATCAGTATCCGGAGAAGGAAACACAAAGTGTAAAATACATACAGAACGCATTGTGATCAGACTGCGATCGGATCGGCCAGACCACATCTGAATTTGCATCATATTCGATCAGAATACGCGTGGAAGCGAGATAACATTTACGAATAGCAGTAAATGCAGAGGCCTGTGGCTCATTATGTTGATAATGTATCCAGATACAGATCACATGTGATCTTGAGGTCTTCTGGTCACCTCGACATCATATTCTCAAAATCAAATATCACTCAGGCTTATATTATGACCTGATTTGTAGATAGTCTGCACATCTACAAGCCACAAAACACACATGAGCAGTGTGTGCAATGAAAAAGAGCCAATCTGATGATAGATGTGTGTTGAGCTTTTGAGGCCCAAACACACGGTGATGTATTCACATAAAACAAAATTCTCGCGTGACACCTTCACAAGAAAAAAGTCCACCCAGCAGGTTGAAAGATCATTTAACTCCATCTCTTCCTGGTAGGTTGAACAAGCCCAGTAAAAGCTGCAAGTAGCAGCAGAAGCTAGCTTGTCTTTAAAGTCCACCAGCTCTGCCTTAATAATTTGCGTATTGAGATCTGATCACAATGCGGGCAGAATTGAGATAACGAGAACGCTTATTAATACAAAGGTGTGAATGCAAAAGCCTTTAGATCAGATCAGAGGTCATTATTTAAATAATGTATCCAGGTATGATCACGTTAAGTGTAAACTGGACCTTAAAATCACACTGAAATGTGCAACTTTGGCTCAACAGAACAATTCCAGAGACATACTGAAATATTTTCCTGAATGTTTGCATACCTTAGCTTTTAAAAAAAATTTAAACGCAGAACTAAATATAATTTTTTGATAATATTCATGACTACAGTTGCAAATTATGTTGTTTTTATATTTTACAAAAGCACTTCTGCTGCTCTGGCTGTCATGATATAAACACAAACACCTACAGAGAAATGAAAGAAGTCATAAGAACTGCTCTGACTGTCCTTTCTCAAGTCTCTACAACATGTTAATAAACACCAGTAAAGTTTTTCAGTGCCAGTTTGTTCCAGTCTGTGAGGAGATGGAGAGCTTAAAGCTCTCAGCACATTAGCTGTATCAGCGGGGGGGGGCAGGATGGCACTGAGAGAAACACACACACACTACGGATAAATGAGTCAAGCAGGCATGAAACAACATGACCATGTAAAAACACTCCGAGTATCATTAGTGTTTATACGGCTTGTTTTCTGGCAGCTCTGCTTAACTCATTTTCACGACTGGAAAATAATTACTCCTAGACAAGACCGGGCCTATAAAATGTAATTAAGGGTTAAAAAAAACAAAGAACTAAATCACTACATTGTTATATACTGCTAGTTGCAGTATTAGTAGTGGTGGTATTAATATTAGTAATACTCTTTCCACATTTTTAGTCAGGCTAGCGGCTGTAGGGGTGACAATGTCGGTCTGTCAGTCCACCACTTTGGCACAAAATTTGTGAAACTGTGAAATTTCTCAACAGTTTTTTGTCATGAAATTTGTTACAGAAATGCATGTTGCTTTCAGAATGAATTGTAATAACTTTGGTGATCCCATCATCATATCATCAGGTCAATATTTTGATTTCACTTTTGGTTTATTGATTTCCCGAATGCTTCGATTAAGCAGCTGTGTAATAAGCGGAATAATGTACAGCTGGCGGGTCATTGTTGTGAAATAAACCAGGGTGATGCAATGAAGTTGTTTATTTCACAACAATGACCGGCTCGCTGTACATTATCCCTTACATAACATTCTCATCAGCCTCAGTTTGTACTTGCTTTTAGTGCTAACTAGCAAATATTCGAAAATGGTGAACATGTTAAACATTATACCTGCTAAACATCAGCATGTTAGCATATAGCATAAAACACCACTGTACATACAGTACACAGCCTATACAGAGCTGCTATTATAGCTGTAGACTCTTAGTCTTGTTACAATTTACAACAGAAATTATACGTGATAAAAATTCACTTATTTCTCAAGAAAAATGACCACAATCAGCAAAATAGTGGCCCTATTATCAAATATATTCCCTCCAGTTTGCTCTGAAATGTGAATCCATGCTGACTCTACAACTGTGCTGCTATACAGTTTGTTTCTTCTAATTGTGTTTTGGCTGGAAAACAAAGTTTCCTTCTTTCTTCACCGTTTGTTCAGTAGTTTGCAGAGGCCGGTTAGGAAAAGACTATTTTCAAAAAATCTATACTTAAAGTGGTAGTTGAAAAATATTTATTGTCTCAAATGCCCATTGTGGGTTCATTTTTTAATCAAAAATATTTGACTAATCGTTGTTTTGGTATTTAGTCGATTAGTCGTTTTTTATGCTTTTGTTCATGCTGAATGACTTATTTCCAAGAAACTTAAGAGCACATCTCTGGTAAACACAAGATTTAAAGTGGTGCTTTTGTGTAATTCTTTGTGGAGAAACTCAGTTTTACAGATCTGTCGATTAAATCATCTCATTGTGTGAGTGTTAGTTGACTAAGAATTTCTTTGGTCGAAGACAGCCTCCGTCAAAATGTAAATTTCAATGGAAAAATGATCAGTGGCGGTGACATAAACCACAGCAGTGCTGAAATGTTCATGAGCTGAACGTTTCTTTGCGCAGTCGACTGACGTCTGGGAGTAAGAGACCCTCGAACTGCATACTTGGCTTCTCTTAAATGTCATTCTTCCCCCGTCAGCCAATCAAATCAAGTCGAGAGGTCGGGGAGAAGAAGACCTGATGCTGCAGCGATCACCAGCCAGGAGAGAAAAACGATGCAGACTTTGTCTTCCCCCTCATTCTGCTCCATCTCCTTCTCCCCGTCTTGGCCCTAATCCACTTAGTTGGCTCTTCCTGAGATACAGCCTTTCCTTTATTCCATTATAAAGACCCACCGTACGACCTGCTGCTTATTTCATTAAAAAAGGCCCAATCCATGACCCCACGTCTAATCCATAATGCAGACTACAGGCTGGCCTATAGTCCACACCACAGTCCAGCAGGGCGGCTGACAGATGGGACCGAGGGAGCGGGGATGGAGAGATGGAGGTCCAATGACTGAGGGGGAATTTGAGAGCTCCGCTTATGAGTGAAGCTTCCCGGTGAATATGATTTCACTGATGTAAATGATGATAGAGCTGAGGCTTTGCTACTTTATCTTTGATGGTTGGAGATGGCTTTCCCGTGGCCCATCCGTCCGTGATATGGAAATGGCCACATCTAAGGGTTGAAAATAGCCTGTAAAATGAGCATGAAGCCCGAGGCTTTCAAAGCCCAAAACACCTCAGCTTAGAGGTGATATCGTAGTGAGTACTGTAGCTCATTACAGTTAACCCTGGGAGAACTTTGCAACACAAAGTACTCTATCCAATTGCCTCCTTGACCTTCTCCTCTCTTTAAAATCCTCGCTTCACCTCGACCCTAAATGCCCTCTCACAGCTTGCTCAAGATCCAGTTTGCAGAGCGTTTGCAGAGCGTTTGCTGAGCGTTTGCTGAGCGTTTGCTGAGCGTTTTCATCGCGTCCACAAATCTAAATTTACAACCTCCCCTCCTATCAAACCTAGCTTCCCTGCGTTTGCACTTAATGGCCTATCGGGTTACGCATTTATTGATAAAGCAGCACTATTTAGCCCTGAGTACCTGGCTTCCCGCATACCTGCGCCAGCTCTTTAGAGCCCGGGCCAGTCACTCTCACAATGCAGCGTCAGATAAAAGACACACGTCCCAAAGAGGTCTTGCACCGGTTGATGGAGAAAAGGGCTTGTTTTGCCGTCTCTGTCCAGGCTCAGCTCAGGTCATTAAGAAGAGTTAACTAATAATAATTACTTTTAACTGGGTTCAGCCAGAGAACCACAGATAGAGGCCTGGGGACATACAATACGGCCAGGAAGTGACTACAACCCTCTCTCCATCGATAACACCAGCATATCTCATTACCGCGGCGACCTGCGGTACACTGCCATTCGGCCTTGATCATATAAAACCCATTTCAGCGCGCCGTCCCCGCCGGAGCACCAGCGGAGTGGAATATTCATTATTCAAATTTTAAGCATTGGAAATCCCAATATGTTACTAAGGCCAGATGAGATGAGATGAAATAGCTTAGCCTTTTGTCCAGGGAACATTGACTAATCGTCTCGCTCCCCCAAAATCAATTTCCCAGCCGTAAGCATCAGACACTCTTGATTGTACTGTACTGTTGAAGACCCCCCACCACTATCACCTAATACTTCTGCTGGCTGCCCAGAATAACTTATTGATTAGTGATTATGTTACGGGAGGTGTGGGTGGCCGGGGCGGAAGACGGACTGGCCTCAGTCATCTCCACAGGGCTAAATTTGGGTCCTCTTGTTACCAGATCCAGCACATACTGACACTATCTACAGCTGCCACCAGCCATCAGCTCAGCTCTCTGGATGAGGAGAGAAATTAAGAAAGTTTTCTGGAAGTATAAATATGAAGAGAAGCTTAACCCCTTAAAACTCTGACGGCCCATCGGCCGCTATTCTGTCTTTCAGAGGTTGTTGCGGGCAGAGTTTTCAAGTTAGAGTGTACTGAGTGAATCCATTGGTACCAACCATGTCATGCTAGCTTGTCGGGAAGATCGCTAAATAACGTTACAAAATAACGCTAAATTTTAGCAAGGAAAAACTGGCATTGCCATTTTCAAAGGGGTCCCTTGACCTCTGGCCTCCAGATATGTGAATGAAAATGGGTTCTATGGAGTCTCCCCTTTACAGACATGCCCACTTTATGATAATCACATGCAGTTTGGGCAAAAACCATGCAGTTTTTTGAAAGCATACAAACTAGAGACCTATAGGGCATTCAGAGGATGGATGGCTTTCCTAGCTAGATTGACAATAAGGGGGTTTTCTGAGCAGTTTACACAAGAGAAGTGCTCGCCATCCAATCGCCGAAAAATGCAATTCTTGCGGAAATCTCCAAATGTCAAAAGTTTTTGATCCCAAATCACAGCATGGCTTTTTTTGATGGTGTTCCTCAAGGTCTTGGTGTCTTAATG
Organism: Sebastes fasciatus; assembly: GCF_043250625.1. Lineage (NCBI taxonomy): Eukaryota > Metazoa > Chordata > Actinopteri > Perciformes > Sebastidae > Sebastes > Sebastes fasciatus. The sequence goes on from NC_133813.1 coordinate 13,311,079, forward strand.
TGGTATTTTGGAGGGATTATTATTATTGGGAATTGGGAATGACCATCACACTTCTTGTTATACGCTCTTCTACACTTTCACCATTTATTTTAATGGATAAAATCATTTATTAATTGTTTTTTCTTTATTTCTGATTTATGACTAGAACAAGCTGCATCTCAAATTAATCTTCAGGTTCCCAGCTTTCAGATGATGTACACCACTTCTATGTGACACCTACAGTTGACCTGCTATCTCCCCCTGAACATCCTCGTCCCCCATCCCTACCCCTCCAAAAAACAGGGCTGAATGGTAAGGGGTTAACAGTGTAGGAAAGCGGCGCAGCAGGGAATACGAGACGGATGATAAATTCTTAGATGTGGTGCACTGTGGACTACTAAATAAAGAAATAAGCACAAATATTTCAATGCAGGCATGGTTGATTATTAAACAACGTGCTGGTTGTGGTGGAGGTTCTGGCGTGGTGATGGACTGTTTCACCCCCAGGGTATTGGGCTGAGCTCCCCCTCGCTCTCTGATTCTGTGCTGAGCCTGAAAAGTGGCTGTGATCAATACCTGCAGGCCCTTTCCACAGTGCCAGAGGGTTGTTTATGTGTGTGTGTGTGTGTTTGCTGTGTCAGCATCCACTCAGGACTTCATCAAACAACCGACTCCACACACACACATACACACACGAGACGCCCACATAAGCCAACGCCCCTCTCAAACAGTCGCTCATTTTCACTTTCCCCCCTCTCACCCACCATCCCTATCACACACACACACTTTCACGCCTCCTTCCTCCCGGTCCAGACCATCCCAACACGGATGTTAAATACCATTCAAATGTCAGCCTCCCGTATTGATTGGAATGATAATTCTGAGAGGTAGGAGAGATGGCTTGTTGATGCTAAGCAGACGCGTGACGGCCTCGAGCATCCTTCACTGTCACAAAGTTGCCATGTAAGGGTTCCCGGCTCCGCTGGCAGAATGTGGATGGCGGTTTACGTTAGACCACCGAGGCCGTATGTTTCTGTCATTAATCATTGTCCTCTCGGGCCGGTGACAGGCAGACCGGGATTCATGTTGAGAGAGATAGGGTCACTATTAACGCCCTCAGATCAGAGACGCCGTGTGTGTGTGTGTGTGTGAGTGTGTTTGTCAGACTAAAGGGTTTGTTCATCACCAGGTGGTTTTCCTTTATACATGTCATGTTTGAGTGTGACAAGAGACATTCGAGAATGTACAGGTTGCTTTAGGGTTAAAAGCTGAATCTGCTAAATGCATCTTTTGTTATTGTTTACTTTTGGCTGATGTCATTTCAGCAGATACTGTACACATGAATAATGCCTGGTAGTATCTTGTCCTTTATGTGTAAATAGGAATTATTTTAGGGGATATGTTGAAGTGGCCAGGTGTGTATTCTACTCACACCTGTGATACCTACCTACTGTAGTCGCCATGCAGATAGTCCACTGTATAGGGTATAATACTTCTCACTATAAATTCAGACAGCACTACAAAAGGGATGCTCTAATAACCTCTTGGTTGCAATTGTCACAATCTTGTCAGACTGTGCGATGAATGCGTGGTGAAACTGGCGCTGCGATGTAAATATAAAAAAGTATATCATCTAGGTAGGACCACTGATGACCAAAGATTTGACCACGTTTCTCTCACGAGTGTCAACTTTTGTTGTTCAGTGTACCTGTTCATTCATTTAACTGAATAATATAGCTCTCATTTCCTCATTTTGTTATATGAAAATGTAAACAATAGATTATATTGCACGGTTCCATTTAGCTCCAAGTGAATCATATCAAAAGGAGTGAACATGTGTCGGATATGCATCCCAAAAACAAGACAACAACGACCCTCACCTGGAAGGTACCTCGATGTTGGAGATGGCATAGAAGTACTTGAGCAGGTTGTCTCTCTGGACATAGGTGCCTCCGAGGGCGGGCCTGAGAAGCCTCAACCTAAGGTTGGTGAAGGTGAAGAAGTCCCTCAATCCCTTCATACTTTCCATACGAGTGTACAGGCTGTCCATGTTCTGCAGCTTCAGCCCCGCGAAGACCGCAAAACGTGCCCGCACCTCGAACTTCACGTTCTTGTCGCTCTTGGAGCCGACCCAGCGCGAGTACTGCTCGGTGCAGATGACCCGTGTGATGTTGGCGGGCGAGAGGTCGCGCACACGCTTGGGCTGCATGTTGAAGGCGTCCATGCAGTCGTCAGCGTAGAACTGGTAGGGCTGCCAGTAGCGACCGTGGTCCATAGACTTATCCAGTACCATGATGGTGGGACGGCCGTACTCGAAGGTGAACAGGATGTCGTCTGTGAGCTCCAGAGTCTTGTTCCAAGACATGCTGATGTTGGCCAGCAGCGGCTCTGGGTGGCGTCTCCATGTGACTGTCTGCCAGTAGGTTAGTAGACCGTTGCGTTCTTTGTCCTGCATCAGCTGAGGAGGGTGGGCCAAGTCTGGGTTTGAGGCATCACACTCATCACTGCACAGGTATGGGTTCTCCTAAAAGAGAGATGAAGACAGAGCAGCAATACATCAGTCAGGGTTTGAGAATTAGTCTAATATTAGCAGCCTTCAGATTATAATACTGTATAGTTAGTTTGTAGCGGGCTCAGTTTTAAAGATAGAGAAGATACTGGTATGATGTATGGTGTGATGATAGTATGACTCGTGTTTTGTTTTGCAAGTTATGTTAGTGACGTCTGTCATATGTCAGACGTCACTAACATACAGGCCGGTCTATTACACATTTTGGCGTGATATCGGGTTATACGAAAACAATTATCTAAACAAATCACAGACTCTGGGACAGATTAACCTATTAAGGGGCTCTGGGGCAAAGTTAAGCACTGGGCCTCAATTCCCAGCTTCCCCCCACTCTTTGTGCATTGTGTTGCCTCTAAGTACCCATCAGGTACAGAGCACACAGCGGACTACACAGGGCAGCTTAATTACATTTTGCCCAGAACCCCAGAAACAAACAAGTACTACAATCCCAGAATATTAACTCCCTCCCGTTTTGCTTGTTATTTGTGGTAATTTCACCAGACATAGTTTTATATAAAGTCAATACGAACTGATATGATAAAGGTGATAATGCTCTTATTATTTCAGTTCATAATGTCCTTTGATGGTACATAGTCCCCCACCAAAGAATTGCAATTAATCAAATTACTACAAAGTAATTGCCACACAGTGAACAGTGAGCCTTTGGGGTCCCTGGGGCAGTAGCTTGCTTTGCCCATTTTGTAATCCAGCCTCACACAGACTCCGTCTGAATGTAATTGCAGCTAAAATATCTCAATTCATGAGAAAACAAAATGTCTTGCAGCAAAATGTTTTGCTCTAGAGTGGATTTGTAGTGATTTCTTTAGTCGATTAGTCACTTTTTATTCTTTTTTTACCTGCTAAATGACTTATTTCCAAGACATTTCTGAACACATCTCTGGTAAACACAAGATTTAAAGTGGTGCTTTTGTGCGATTCGTTCAAAAATGTATCAGTGTTAGACGACTCCAGCCGGGCACACACTGCATGAGAATCAAGTCGATTTTGGGTCCGATTCTCACCTCCCGACAATGGTCAGCAAATAATATGATAGTGTGATGTTTCTAAAGATTATCTTTCCAGATGTTCCTGTGGTGTAAGGTTTCTTAAGAGTGTTTTTACATTCCCCAATCTGCTCGGAAGTCCATCTTGGCCGCACCGATTTCAAATCACAAATATTTAACATAAATTAATTAATCAATATTTACAATCGGATACCCCGAGGACAGCCGATGACGCAGTCACGTGGGAAAGAACAGAGGGACAGAGAGCTTTAAAGTAAACTTGCCAAACAACACAACAGGAAGTGTGAAGGTCAAGAGGATCGTGCATCGTCACTGTCTTTGCATAGACAGCAGAGTGCTGCTGCACTTTTAACTCCAGAGAATTGATCCTCCTCTTCTAGCGATGCCAAGACTTTCAAGCCACGGCCCCTCTACAGAACTCTGAAGTCAACTGGATTATTCACACACAGAACCTCTTTATACCCGCACTAAGAAATGCCTTTCACTCTCTGTCAGGACAAATTTATTATCAGATTCCTACATGTCCACATCCCAAAAAATGTCTACCTCCCATGACCTTTATTGAGAGTTTTCAACCAAACTTTGTGAATTTTAAAATCCTTCCCCTCAGATAAGATTCCCTGAATCCCTAATTCCTCCCTTGCTGGCTCGTCATATTGAGGCATTTGCTGACATTTCAGTAAAAGTGATGTAGCTTACTGTTGTAAGCCAGTTGTCTGACATCCACATCACCACAGAAGTTAAATATTTACACAAAGAAATCCCAGAGATCCTCACAGTCATCTCTCCTGGTGCTTAATTTGCAAAACGCAGCCCTGACGCTGTTTAGATAGTATCACATGCAGAAGGCTCGTCGTGCCCTCAGGATGTACTAATTAGACTGATAAGGGCTTATTATTTTCTCCGATATTTAGTCACAGTCCTTTAATGCATCAAAGGGGTCATTATTTGTATTAATTGTCCAACAATTCACTTTACAGCCACTGAAAACTCGAAAAATTCAAGCCCCAAAACTGTCATTTTTTTTATTTTACAAAAACAGTTTTCTGCTCTAAATACAATACATTTATTTTATTTAGGTTAAAGATTAGCTGCTGATGCCTGTGAAGTTTCCACTCTCCTGTTTTCTACACGAACTGATTAAATTTTATAGCTGATGTTATCCTTCTTTTTTTATTTATACGGAATCCAATAGTCTTTCTAAATTTTACTGCATTCTTAACAAGCTCTTGATGGAGTGCAGAGTACGTCTTAAAATATCCTTCTTTTTTTCTTCCACCTCCACCTCTTCCTCTGCTTCTTCCTCCCCTTTCTTCTTTGTTTTGTTCCTTTTATTATTTTTTGCTGTCGGTGTTATTACTACTTCTAACTGTAGTGTTTAAGACTGTGACCAGCTCATCTTGAAATGCAGTTTGGTACGGCAGAAAAACAACTACAGAAATAAGCAGATGTACTTCAGTAGATATTATAATATACAAATCCAGTTTGGTGTGACACTGGACCCTTATTCATCAAACTGTTAAGAATTAAACTCAAGAATGCTCGAAACAACTTAGGAGTAAAAAAAGTGAATAATAATAAGACGCATTTCTAAAGCGACTCCTGCTTACAGCAAAGAGTAATGGTAACCTTTAAGAGCAGCCCTCAAGTGATCATATGATTGATCACGTGTACACTCAGAGCAGGAACAGCCAATCAGAGACGAGGATTTACTTTACATTCGCCCCTTACATTTTACTCAGCGATACAGTATTCATACAGTTATTCTGCAAAAACATTTGTGATTTTAGTTAAATTTATTTGTGTGAAATCCTTAATATCTCCAGTAGCTATTAACAACAATCTAATATTTTTTTTATGATATACTGTATTAATAGAGATTAATAAATAGGGATGGGGGGGGTCAAACAAACACAAGACTTTCACCCAGGAGACCGGTATTTGTGGCCCTTGTGAAACTAAAACTCAACAGCTTGTAGAAGAAGTGTGTGTCCATTATACAGCCATTTAGCAGACCTCTGGAGCTCTCTTAAATTAAACAGCGTTTTAAAGCCCAAAGAAGTTTGACGAAAAGCTTTTATTTTATCTTTCTCTTAATTGCCAAGTTTGATATTTAGCAGCTGAAGATGAATACGGGCCCTGATGATAATACGCTTTATTAATGTGTCTTTTCCTTGATGATTTCTAAACCATATAAAACATTAAACTCAATTCACAGAAAGACACGTCTTAATGGGTGAAAATCGGGGGCAATATAGAATGAAAAGTTGTATGCAGATTCGTGCTTACTCTGATTAGAGTGATGCATAACATTTACCCACCTACTTAGCCATTTATCAAATTATGGCTCAAGATACTGAAGTTACACTGAGAACATGAATTACCCAAATTGATGGAGCACTAATATAATGTAATGCTGCATCTGCTTTAAGTTCGACACAGCAGAATTAGATGCATAATGACTGTTAAGCGATATTCCCTCCAAAATCTATCTTTAGAGTATCAAACACTCACGCCCCGAAGGCTTTAAAGGTAGCTGTAAATAGTTTCTAGTCAATTAGTCGACCCAAACTGTCGTTTTGGTCTCAGTCGACTAAGATCTCTTTAGTAGATGTGTTGTTTTTTGTGCTTTTTTCATGCAGAATGACGTATTTCTAAGAAACTTATGAGCACATCTCTGGTAAACACAAGATTTAAAGGTGCTCTAGATGATATCCAGAGCATTAAGATAGCAGTAGGCAACCATTGTCTATGTAAATATATAGAGGAGTAATGTCTACCTGAGCAGAGAACAAAGTCTCTCTCCCTCTGTGTGTGTGTGTTGTAATCTGAGCTTCTCCTCGCTTTGTTGACATCGCCGGGCCGGCCATGAGTGCTTTTAGTGCATGTTAATGCATGTGAGCGTGCCCCACTGGCTAGCTCACAGCCGCTGCTCTGCAGTGCTCTCATACGGTGGTTGCAACTGATAACGCCGTACCGACGCACGGCGTTTGTCGCCGACGCGTAGCACCCATCCTCCGGTTCCCCCCAGGTTAACACCGTTAGCTCTGTCAGCACTGTTGCCTTTGTTTTCACTGTAAGCGCCGTTAGCAATGTTAGCTCTGAGCCACCGGCTCAGTTGTCGCCATGTTGAGAGCCATGCAGAGGCAATAAAAATCTTGTATTTAGCACCTATAAAGTAAAATTAAGACACAAGTTGTGTATTTAGCCACATTTTGTGAGGAAATAAGAGTGTAACATCCTGAGCATACAGATGGAGAGAGGATTATGAAGTGCTTTGAGAAGTTTCTATGGACGTTTTGATACTTTTCCAATGTAACTAACATGAATTCAAGCTGACCAAACTTTCCAGAGCAACCTTTCAAGCCTACAAAGGCTGATTGTTCAATACTCAAAGGATTTTTGGATGGAGTATCACTTTAAACAGCAGTTTCTCCTGTATGATGTAAGCTCTAACGTGAAAGCAATACTGCACAATATCGACGCACTGTGCAAGCACAGATCATGTGTCGCCGCTCCTTTTCAGACGTTCGCTTTCTCACGTGTACTGCCAAGAAGCAGCACACGGCTCTGCCTTTTGCATACAGTCATTGGACTGCACCGAGGGGGAAAGTGAGAAGTCAGTCAAACCCACTCTAGTGGTCTAATAACAAAAGCAAAAGTTACAATCCTGCGAGGCCGAGATTATAAATCATCTGATTTATGGTGACAACGCAGAGTGGGAAAACTCCAAACATAAGCAAACGCTGAGCCGATGCTGAGGGAAGCACAGAAAGACACTATAGAGGATCATAATGCGTGTGAAGATGCAGCAGTGAAACTACAGTATCTCTGAACCTGCTGATAATCCATCTCTCTCCTCACTGGAACGACGTAGTAGCATTGTCCTCTATCTGATAACCCAATTATCTGCCTTGCACTGACTCAGATAGAGATCACTGTCGGCGCAAACGCATTTAGGATGATAATCTACAATGCTCATGAACAACTGCAACCGGAAAACGTAATGAGAATTAGATGAAGGGTACTTTTACTTGCTGTTAGGCGAGAGCTACTCCGCACTGTGGCGGCCCCCGCTGCTTTTGTTCCCTCCATTAGTGCGTCCCCTGACCTTAGTCCAGACACACGTTTACACACACGGGACGGGATTAGTAGGCTGTTGTTCTGGGGATGACCCTCGACCTACAAATCCTATTGAAAATGATCGCACTGTCACACTGTCCCAGATACAACTCCGTATAGCCGCTGAAGTGACGGTGTTTATGTTTCCGAGATAACGCGTGTGTGCGCAGACGAATCCAGAAGATCAATGCAATATATATTTTTACGTCTTGTTGTCTCTTTGTTAGATTTGAGCGTCGGGTCAAAAAGCTGCATGTTGCTGCCCATCAGTCCACCCTGACCTCTCCGAGCCCATTAGGATTAGCTACAGTGGAGGCGATATGTATTGTAATATAGGCTTTTTTTTTTTTATCCCCCATGAGAGACTTACGCGCAGGGTTATGTTTAAGCCCTTTGTGTGCCCTGTCCTCCTTATCCCACTCTGCCTCCTGCCACTACTCTGCCCTGGCCCACTATATCTATGCCAGCACACACACACACACCCGCAAACACACTCTCACACACACATACGCATACATATACACACACAGATCCCGGCCAACTGCTGCGGCAGGTGGCCCGCACTGCTAAGCCCCTCCAGCAATTATCCTCGCTGGGATCCCGTCTCCACGACAACAGCCGCCATGATGCCTCTGCCATGAGTGACTTCCTTGTTTTCACTTGTGGGATAACAATGTGATTCACTTAATGACTCCTCAAGTGCTAAAGTTTGCCTCGCGCAACGGCTGCGAGGACTGATTGTGAGCGAGCCTCTCTGACCTCCTAAGAAATCATCTCGCACAGTGAGTTGTTTCCGTGTTTGGACACAACAGCAGTAATAAAACATTTCAGGTTTGACTACGGAAATAGCGAGCTGCCGTCATGCGTCTACACAGGAATAAAGCATGAAGAAAACAGTGCTCTGCATGCCCTTCCCCGTCTCTTCCATCGCTTTTATGACCATTTCTGTCCCCCCCTCCACCCCAAAATATTTTCTGTCACCGCCGGCACCTTGCCTTCTCTCTCCTCTTTATGTCTTCCTCCACTTATAGGAGGTTCTATGTTATATTGCTAGCAAGGGGAATAAAGGTAGGGACACACACTCAGAGAACACAATTTATTTTGTTTTGGAGAAACATCGAATGAAATGACCCTCCCATTAAAAAGGCCACGGAGGGGAAGAGAAAGGGATATTGCTTTTTCACTTATAACGTTAATCTTTTATTTCGTTGGATGTTTTTCCATCATACTGGTTCTTGTTACACTGAGTGAAGACAATGTGTGTGTGTTGCCTGAAAAATGTGTACATACTAGGACTGTCAAAGTAAACGCGTTAATACCATAACATTATAAACTTATTTTAAAGCTAGTGAAGATACTGGCATCATATGAAACTACAAAACATAAGGAATCCATTGGTACCAACCATGTCATAGTAGCTTGTCGCAAAGGAGGTTAAATAACGCTCCAAACTGACACTACATTTTGGAAAAGAAAAACTGGTATGCCGATTTTCAAAGGGGTCCCTTGACCTCTGACCTCAAGATATGTGAATGAAAATGGGTTCTATGGGTACCCACGAGTCTCCCCTTTACAGACATGCCCACTTTATGATAATCACATGCAGTTTGGGGCAAGTCATAGTCAAGTCAGCACACTGACACACTGACAGCTGTTGTTGCCTGTTGGGCTGCAGTTTGCCATGTTATGATTTGAGCATATGTTTTATGCTAAAGGCAGTACCTGTGAGGGTTTATGGACAATATTTGTCATTGTTTTGTGTTGTTAATTGATTTAAAATAAAAAATATATACATACATTTGCATAAACCAAGCATATTTGCCCACTCCTAGGTTGATAAGTGTTAAATACTTGACAAATCTCCCTTTAAGGTACATTTTGAACAGATCAAAAATTTGATTAATTTGCGATTAATAGTGATTACATATTTTATTCAATTGACAGCCCTAGTACATACATGTGTGTGTGTGTATGTATATAAGTGAAGTTCATGTATAGAATAACAAATCCTTTTTACTTGATTACCTGAAATGGTGATTATTCGTTCGCTGTAAAATGTCTCGCAAAACAGCGGTCGGCAAGTGTAAATGTGTCTTAGGTGTGTGTCTGCGTGGGTGGGTGTTGTTTATATGTGTGTGTGTGTGTGTGCGTGCGCGTGCAAGCTAAAAGTAAATGTTGACTGTAGGCATGTGTGACTGTGCTGGAGGAGGAGAGAAGAAGGACAGAGCAGGGACACCATGCTGCTCCAAAGCAGCAGCAGAGCTTGTCCCGCTCAGATCACCACAGTCGCACCAGGACAAGTTATATTAGGAACTTTTCTTAGAATTCAGCTAATGCTTACAGCAGATGGAGAGCACTGAGAGAACTAAATATCAGGGAGAGATGCTTTTTTTTTGTTCTTTTGAGTGCACTGATGAGGTGAATTCAGGTAAAAGCTATTATCTTTTATTGATGTCTGTTATTAAATCTAAACCAATCACGAAAGAGGAGATGTAGATAAAGGGAGGCAGACGGACTGGAAAAGGATTTTAAGCTTTGAGACAAATGACGTGGATCATTTAATAGAGATCTTTTGATTATTTTTTTTGTGTTTCTTAAAGAGCGCTTCACCGATTTGGCATTGTACTCCTATAACATTACAGGACCATAGACTGTATATAAGAAGTGGACGTAGTCACCGTGATGTCCCCCATTGGTTTGTGGACTACGGTTTTGAAGCCTTGAGTTCGGCATTTTGGCCGTCACCATCCTGGTTTTTGGAACCAGAAGTGACAGGAGAGGGTGGAGTTAAGTACAACCGAACACTGATTAAGACATTTTTTGGCGACCAAAATGTTACAATTAACTTTCATGAACTGAAAACACACTGTGAAAGGGTTAAAGTTCAAAGACGAAAACTCAGACAACTCCCAGACCGGGCAACGCCGTGGTAGCGACCTGTCAATCACAAGGTAGCCCCGCCCAAACCACAGCCTGCTTTACGGTCTATTTGACTCTAAATGGGACCATAATTTACTAAATGAACATCATGCTGTATTGAAGAAGACTTGAAACTAGCGATTGAGAAAACCCAGTACCTATATTACCCACAATTCAACTCAACCACCAACAGTACAATCAGAGGTACGGGTGTGTTATGCTAATGTAGCCTTGAACTGTTATCCTCAAGCAGAGATGAGGAGAGGATACTTCTTTCTAACTGTACATGCCCAATTCTTTTTTTCATTTTCAGACTTGTAGTCTTCAGACCCAACCGACGCCGACTCATGTGACATCACTTGAGGCAATTTATCAGACTTCACGCAGCTCCCTCTGCAGCCACAAAAGGATTTATACAAGTTTTTCACATGTGAAGTACAGTAATACTCCTAGATTCAATATATTGCCATACATTGCGATACTGTACCGATTTTTTTTAATATAATTTTAGGGAAACGGCCATAGTATAGAGAACACACCACCATATGCATATAATCTGAGTGAAAAAGTTTACGTTTTTATGTAATCAGAACAGTGGGATCTGCATTTGCATTCATCACAGTCCCTGTAACATCCTATCAAAGCATCATAGCACTACTTTGAGAAGGCTGAGAAGGCACATATCTTTGTAAATAAAATAAAGTGTTGACTGAGTTCATCTCTGCAAGCAAACTATTAATTAAAAATACTCTATCTTTGATATTTTCTTACACCGCTAGTAAATACACTTGATGTGTAAAATCAGCGTACTTTGATTGAGGAGCTGTGTTTAAGATGTTAAAGAGACATTCTGGTATTTGTCAACCTGGGTGTTGTCATCATATTTCCTGGTTATGATTTTACTCACCACTTCTATTGTACAGATTTTCTGAGAAATGCGGACTCCAGGAAGAACAATGTCCATTGGGGCAACGAGCTCATGTGTCTCCTATAGATTCCCAGAAAGTTTTAAATCAACAGAAATCCTCTCAAACACTTGTCTTTGAGTCTGACTGAAAGTAAACACATTAAGTATCCCCGTAGAGACTCATGCTCCTCGCTCTGATTTAAGATAGTTCTTGTTATAGCCCACATTTCTACTTGTAAAGACTTGGAGAATGTGGACTATACTGCAAGTAGTCTGATAGTGGCAAAGAGTGTGAGTCTCTTACAGCTTTCCCAACATTTACCAACAGAAATCATCTCAAATACTTGTCTTCAGGCATTTCCAGGGGACTTCTTTCTGTCTGTATTTTTGAGATGGATTTTGTTGCATTGAAGTTTTGTTGGAAAGCTACATGTAACAGGCTTCCTCACATTTGTCTGTTTCCCAAAAACTCTACAGTGGAGTAAAATGATATCATGAACAATACTCATAAGGGACAAAAATATGATAACAACAACCAGGTACAAATTTCCCTTTGAATTCTCACTCAAATATGTTGGCCAGTCCGTCTCTCACACATGTACAAACACACAAACATGGCTGTAGCTTCTGTGCTTATGGTGTCTCCTCTCCAAACAGCCATCCGTCCTGAGATCCTGATGGACGAGACAAAGCAGTTTGCTAAGTTCACCTCAGGCTGTCTAAGCCCCTGCGGCCAATCCCTCTTAGTATCACCTCAGTCAGGGATAAATCTCACTTATAACTATCCTCCCGTTCTGCCAACACATCTAAACACTCTCTGATCACTTTCAACTGTGTCCTAATGGGGAAGCAAGCCACGCCATTACATCACTACACCCTCCCCCACCTCCCTTGTTCGTACAGTCGCTCTCTCTGTCGCTCTCTGTTTCTTTTCTCTCTCTGTTCCCTTCGTTAATTATGCCCTGCACTGTCAAAACCCGCTCACGCTGCGTCCAAATTCCCCTCCGAGGGTGTATTATTAGGACGCTGGCCACCTGGGCGAGCTCGCACCCCAGGGAGGTGCATCAGGGATGGCCCGTTGCTGGGTGTGGGTGGCCCGTTTGCATGGCCTCGATGGTCCACTGCTGGGCAGGGCAGGCCAGCCGGGGCCTGGCAGGGCTACACTGTGCAGGGAGGATGAAGTATGGCCATAGGCCCAGTCTGGGAAGCACTGATCCACGCTACCAGCTGCCATCTTCCTCCCTTTTCCTGCATGCTCCCCTTCCGCTGCTGCGCAGCTTCTCTCTCTTCTCATGTCTATTTTTAGAGCTGGCAGATTTCTACCTTCTAAAACGGGCAAATGTGTTGTGGAACAGGAAGGTGTGCGTGTGTGTTTTTTTTTTTTGTCTTTCTTAGACATACTACCGTGCGCCGCCGGCCAACTCGTGCACATGTTTCACACACCCCTGCTGGTCCCCGCTAACGTCACGGCACACTGTACATTCCCGTACACATGCACGCGTCCCATTTGCATTTCGGCTGCTCTCTGTTCTCGGGACCCAAGGGAGACGGTTGATTGAAGGTTTCGGTTCAAAACCGAAAAAGCGAAATAACAAACAACAGCAGAGCTTTTTGAACGCACCGTTTTTATACCGACACTGTGTGTACTACTGTGGAACTGTGGTTGTGATTTCATCTTTCTGCTTAGCTAAGCTTGGATCTTCCTCACCTCTCCCTCATCATTAGCTATCCCCCTCTGCAACACACTGCCTCGCCCCCCTCAAAACCTCTTCACTCCATCATCCTCAACTGCAAGCTAACTCTCCAGCTATCATACAGAGAAACTACAAAGAAACTACTGAAGCTCCTAACACGGCACTAGTGACAGTAGCATCTTTGTCAAAGTGCTGGAAGCCCGTCATGTTGAAAGAAGCCAACATGCTGGCCTTTTGGCTGAGGAGGAAGGATGCTGCATTCCCAGGGAACAAGAGAGATAAATAGAGTGGAAAAAAATGCATCCCTGTGGAGATGGAGGGACCAAAAACTACTGTAAACCTATGCGAGCAGGGAACGCTACAGTATGCCTCAAAGTCAAAACCCACAAATTCTCCCATAGTTTTGAGGAGCGCACTGTAGCATTCATAGGGGGAAAAAATGATTTTGCATCTTCCGCAGTATGTCTTAAGTCATATTAAGGATGAGCAGCTCTGCGCATTGGGTGATGCAGTCTTTTTTTTTTTTTTTTTCAGTGCCCCGACTTTCCTTTGACTTGTGGGATAGCTGAATGAGTGAATGTAAATGTACACCAATTAGATAAGAAACCGGCTTTTCTGTAAAGCTGCCAAATCCGGAGGGCTAGGGGAAGAGGAAAAAAAACTGCTGCTTGCCTGAAATGATCTGTATACCAATAACCCTCAACTAATACTCCGTCGGTGCGTCTAAAAGTAAGATGGAGGAGATTTAATGGCCTTGATTCCCTACTGATGCGTCCTCTGTCAGGAGTAGATAATATATAGTAATTCATATAATGCTTTTATTGTTGTAGTCTGAGTAACGTGACGTCATATCCGTTCCGTATCCGTCAACCAAAACAAACCTCAGCGAGCCGAAACAGAAAAGTAGAAAACAGCGGAGGGTTATCGCGGATACGACCTGCACCCTCACATGTTAAATCTACACATCCAGTAAAGTATGAAAACACTTTGGGTTTCACACATTACAGGAAAAGCAGAGCTAGACATCACGGCTAAAGCTGCATGCTAACTCTGTCAGGGAAACGTTATTGTATCGCGTTAACGTGTGGTCGAGCCGGCCGTCACTCTCATCTCCGTGGTCAAATGGGCCGACGCTACAACTATAGCGCACCCATATACTGACATTTATGTTAAATGCATTCAAACGGCCCCGATGGAGCTGACCATGGATGTATAAAGAGAATGGAGCTGACAGGAGAGCTAGCGACGACGTCCGGTTTTCAAAATAACATGTTAACAAAGGGAACTGTAGATACAAAATACATATGTGGAAATAAGATTAAAAGTATAAAACATTACATGTCCCTTATAAATTAAAAAATACCACTAATTTGTGAGGGAAATGTCTTAATGTGTTGAGTTTTGGGTTGTTGTACGAAAAGTAATAAATAATTCCTGACAATGACTGATATATTTGACATCTCTGACTACATACATGCTGAAACTCAAACATTTTTAAAGTATTAATTTAGATATTATCCAAAGTAAAGTATGTGTGATTCAACTTGTTCTCATGGTCTAGTGTTAAAAAAGTGCAACGCAATAAATCGGAATATCAAATCGCAATACTTAAAAATTGCAATACATATTGAATCGGCACTGAAGTATCATGATAGTATCAATCCGGGAGATAGGTGTCTTAGCCCTAAAGAATATGGATTATTAAATTCCAGAAACATTTTTCTTTGCTCAATAGCCCAAAAAATGTATAATATAATGATCTAGTGACAGTATTAAATCTACTCTGCTCTCTCATCATGTCGGTATTTGAGTCTGACATCCCTCACTTCTTAAGTAAACTTTCATCTCTCAGCTTTTTCACTCCTTAAATTTCCAGCCAGCACACTAGGGGGGCCTGGTTCAAATCCCCGCAGCCACAAATGACCTGAGAAGAACCAGAACTTTCCACTATAAAGACCCCGTCCGAAGTAAAAAGTGCTGACTAAAACCAGACTCCTTCCTGTCCCGCCCTCTGTCGCTCTCTCTCAGCAGCCTAGCAGCGCACTCTGGATCCTTGGGATGGAGCAACACCGGCCAACCCTTGTAAGGAAGCCCATTAAGCAACCCATCAATATTTCATCATTGCTCACTCAGAAACATAGTTATAGAAGTTTCCAGGCCGGGGCCATTAGGGGGCAGACGTCAATACGTTATGGCAGCGAGCATCTCTCTTCAATTCTCCTCCCCCCTTTGCCTCCGTCCGTCTCCCCGTCTCAAGAGAAAGTCATTGGAGAGGTTTTCTCAAGACGACAGTGGTTTCCGCTACTTCTACATTAAACAAATCATTAACCATTAGGTATCCAGGGAGCACAAGATCCTTTCCTGCTCCTGTCAAATGACCTTAAGTTATTAGTCTGGGTGAGAGGAAGGGAGGGAGACCGGGGGCGGTGGGTTGTTTGTATTCTGCGTGACTGGAGATTTGTTACCTTAAGACAGATTTTACAACTAATTAACAGCATGACATGATTGTATAATGCGATGTAGACGGGCTTAAACACTCTCCAGAAAACACTTGTTGTGAGATCTTGACTCATGGCTGTTGAGACAAAGTCTGGCACCTTCAACTCAGTGAGTGGACAGTGGCGATTATTAAAGAGGACGAACTTGCAGTCTCGCACACAGTGAGTCAAATCTTATGAGTCAAATATAAAACTTTTTTCCTCTGAAGAGGCAGGAGGGGGGGAGTTTAATTGCAGTCTTCTTAGGATTACAATGATTTTATAACCCTTATTTCAAATTATTACACTTGCATTAGCCGGGATGGGAACTAGCCTGCAGGCTAAAGTGTGTTAAATACTGCTGTGGCAGACATTTTAACGAGTTTTCCTGCAGCTCACCCTTCAGTGTCCTTGGAACTAAAAAGGTCCCGCTATATGCATTTTACCAGGAGGAAATGTGAGGTCGTCTAATCAAACCGGATCCCAGGCTGCCAAGTCCATACTAATGTAAACAACACCTCCGGACCTCTCTGGGGGAGGTCGAGTCATGCCAAGTCATTGCACTTATGTCATCCCTTTAAGGTCCCCTTTTAGCTTTCATAGTGTCAATCCGGCTCTGACTTTAATTACACCTTTTTTTTCTGTCATTACTTTTCACTACTGTCACTATTCAGCTTATACCAGCATGACCCTGTGACCTTGTTGATTTCCAAAATAAAACTTTTTACACTATATTTTAAAGGTCCCATATCATGCTCATTTTCAGGTTCATACTTGTATTTTGTGTTTCTACTAGAACATGTTTACATGCTGTAATGTTCAAAAAAACTCTTTATTTTCCTAATACTGTCGGCTTGAATATGCCTGTATTTACTCCTCTGTCTGAAACGCTCCGTTTTAGCGTATTTTGACGGAATTGCGTTGCTAGGCAACAGCTTGGGTCCATGTGTACTTCCTGTCAGCTGATGACATTCACATACACCGCAACCAGGAAATAAACTGGGACACATTTAGAATGTTTACGTTTAAAACCGTATAATGGTCTAAATATTGTATATTCGTGACATCACAAATGGGCAGAAATCCTGACAGCTTGTTTCAAATGCAGAGTTTCTGAATACGGGCTGTGTGTATTTCCCTGTGGATTGAGTGTTTCGATACTTTCACAGTATTTATATAGAACTTACCCCTGCTTTATAATAAAAACAACTTGAAAATCTCACTTTTTTATAATATGGGTCCTTTAATGAAGGATGTGGAGCATCGTGTTTCTATTGTGCACACTCTCCACACTATTTTTTTTTAATATACATTTTAAAGTTATTAATAAAAGCTGTAAGTCCCGAGATAAACCATCTTTATTCCATGGTCTTCATGACTCACTTTTACTTGACAAGCATACTTTGTGATGTGCTCTTGTGTGTAGCTGTGTATTGTGCGTTTTGTATGTTCTTTCTTGTATGACTGTAGTATGTTCTCTTTGTTTTGACCTGCCAAGGAACTACAAATGTGAATTAGCTTAAAGCTATAATCTGGTAAACGGTGCATCAAATGGTGACATTTATGTTTTAAACTGTACATGGTCCCTTTTAAATAATTAAAAAAAAAAAAAAAAAAACTCACCAGAGTGCAGAACCTCTCGGGCGGATTCCCACAAGTGATCCCCGGTGGATCCACCTTGATCCGCATGTAGTCTTTCATGGACGCGGTTTTGGGCTGGCACGCGTACTGCTCCCACACCGAGCCCTCATCCGTGCTCACCAGGGACTTGCACGAATCGTACTGGGCCAGAGTGGAGGCCAAGCAGCACAGCAGCAGCAGCAGCAGCAACACGGCCTGGAGGAGCATGGCAGGCTGGGGTGGGTGAGGGTGTTCAGAGGAGCTCAGAGGAGAGGTGGTGAGGCGCATGGAGCGGTGATCATAAGGAGATAGTTGACATCTTTACCGTCATGGTGCTGTAACTGTGAATGGAGAGGCTGCAGGAAAAACTCGCCTCCAGGCTTATAGATTGTGTGGAGAGGCGGATAATGTTACAGAGATGAATCTCGGCATGCACTTTAACCATAGTGTTGCAGGGGGGAGTTGTTGGTGGGAGATGTTAACGCGGGTCCATGTCCTCAGAGAGCTGCGTCCTGCGGGGAGACAGTGGAGCTGGTCGGTGAGGAGGAGGAGGATGATGATGAAGAAGGAGGCGATGCTGCTGCGTCTTCAGGTACATCCATTGGAGCTCCTCTGATTGTCCTGGAGGCGAAATGAGGACAAATGTGAGAGAAGTGGGGAGTTAGTGTGATGTAGTAATGTGTCCTCATCGATTCAGCACCATCACCATCCTTAATGCAAGGATCTATTTATTTTTTATCAGAGCTCAGCTTGAGATGAAATGTAACCAAGTCAAGTCAAATGTATTTCTATAGCACATTTAAAACAACATGAGCTGACCAAAGTGCTTTACAGACATAGGCAGAATAAAAACAGGTCAACAGAGCAGACAACAAAATCTCACACATCCACAGACAGAGACCAAGATAAAATCCATGAGTAAAAGACTGTGACCATGCATGGTATTTCTCTCTTTTGCATGAATAAAAAGTTTAATGTCAGTGTTTGACATTATAACATACACATGGGGATAGGTGGGTTCTTAGTTTGTAGTATAATTTACTCCTCAATTATTATAATTTAGCTTGGAGAGTGAAAAACAAACATCACATTCGTCTTCAGACTATATACGAGGAGATCTTTTAAGTGAATTTGTGGCACAGCAGAGTTGGCAAGTTGGTTAAACCCGGCTCTAAACCAACGGGTGATATTTAATATGAAGAGTTGCACATTAAAAAAACGCACTATAAAAAAGCGCGCATTGTTTTGGATAACCTTGTGCGTAAAAACACGTGCTGCTGCTGCCGGGTGAGTTGTAATAGCTCTCCAATGCTGGATGGACAGGCTACAGATATGTTTTTTTTTAATAGTTACACTGCAAGAAATATCAACCTGAAAGAGATATTTAATAGCCTTTTATTACATTTTTTTTTTTAAATATTAGAAAATGTATAAAAAAGGAGTGGGAGACTTTTACGCACAACTTCATTTTCTTGTATTAAGTGTCATTTACTTGGAAGTTTATTGATTTTTAGGCCTATATGCTCTGTCTTATTTCAGCAATACTGTCATTAATTTAATAATAAACTTACTGGAAGTAGTTATTGTCAGATTTATTCACTTAAAATTATAATTCAATTTTGAAAACTGAATACATGAATAAATGAATACATATGGTTGACATTGTTTTTTTTTGCAGCGTTGATCATAATCCTCCTGTCATCCCACACTGACAGAAGCCATGCAGGTCCCTGCTCAACCCTGTCCCATGCACACAACCCACCGTGGTACTCGGACTTAGTTCAGCTGACAAGTGAAGTCGCCAAAGCTATTTCCCCCCTACTGACTGACAGTGTTTGTAGGGGTGTGTCAGTTTCTACAGGATAGTGCACCCTAACCGTGCATGCATCCTTCAAACACTACATTTGTGTGTGTTGCATATTCACGATATAATGCATTAATGCAATTTTGTGCAAAATAGAGTGAAATGAAGCTGGAAAGTGCACCCTCACCACTCCGGGTATCCTGGAGAGGTCCGGGTATCGGTGCACACTTTCAGAGAGCTTTTGCAAAAAATGCATCGATGTTTTTTTTTTTTATTAAATCACTTACTTCTATAACGTGCATCCAGGCAGAGACAGGTCAGCACTTTGGGAGTACGTGCACGTCCTCCTCTCTCTCTTTGGGCTGAAACAGATCTCCTCTCCGATCATCCACTGTACTCGTCCTCCTCACTGTATACTCCCGTTATCTCTGCCTGATCCCGGCTTGTTTTCCTCCTCTGCCGGATACTTTTTGCTCACACCACCGTGGATAGATGGATGAGCTGCGCGCAGTGGTTTGATCGGTGTCCTAGATAGATCTGGAAACGGGCTGCTGGGGGGAAAAGAAGGACCGAAATCCAGCGTCAAGGAGTATCAAAAGTATAAAATATTGACTTTGAGGAAAGGCTTGTGCCCTTCTTCTTCTTCTTCTTTTTCTTCCCCTCCTCTCCTCCTCCTCTTCCCACTTTACAAGCTCGGGTTTACCCGGGATGCTCAAGGGCAGAAAGAAAAGCGAGAAAAAAAGGCTTTATGGAAAATATCACCCTCCCTCCTCCTCCTCCTCCTCTCTCTCTCTCCCTCTCTCTCTCTCTCTCTCTGTTTCTCTCTCTCTCTCTATCTCTCTCTCTCTGCTTCTCTCTCTCTCTCTCTCTCTCAGTTAATGCCCAGGCTAAATCCTTTTACCATCACTTTCAATCACTATCTGAGCTTTTATCTGCTCCAGCCCTGCTGCCTGAACCAGGGCGGTGCAACTTCTCCTCTCTTCTGCTCCAGCTCCAAAACTGTTCCCCATCAGGAACCTTAAATTTCATGTAACATTCCTCATAACATCTTACAGATATTAACTTTTACTGTGTTTTTTTTCAGCCTGCAGTACATGTAATATATATTATGGGGTTATTATTATACAGGATTGCCACTGTTGATCTGAACTCATACTTCATACAGTATATGGGCTCATTCAGATGCACTTCAGGTCAGGTGCAATGCTGCAGCAGAGTGGTTACGCTGTCCGGGATGCTGATATGGCTCCTCACGCAGAGAACGCCACATAACTTAATCTCCTTGTTGATGTTCTCCATGGAGGAACAAAACTATGCATGGTATATATGGTAATTCCGTGGTTCCCAACTTGGGGATGCAGCTACTGTTTATATATGTTCCTTTAAAGAGACACTCCACCTATTACAATGATTGCACATTTAGTTCAGTTTACTCATCAGGATGAGTACTACTCTAAATTAGTTGCATGATATCTGTAGCTCTGGACCATAGAATGTATATAAAGTTGGACGATGCGTCTCCACTTCCTCCTAACCGTACAGAAGTGAAGCCAAAATATCCTGGATACGGGAGCTGACATCTTGAGATTTTGAAGTCATTTGGAGCCAGAGTCTGTGCAGTAGTGATCGGGAGGTGGAGCCGCGGTATCGGTATCGAGCGTGATAAGAACTACCTAAAATGACAGAAACCATCTTTGGGGAAAATTTATTTGACCTGTACTTTGACTTTTTAGTTTGGCCCATGTCCCATCTGCTAACATGGAGAGAGGCAGGTTTTATGACCTATACTGCAGCCAGCCACCAGGGGGCGATACAGATGTTTTAGCTTCACTTTTGGGGGAGCTGTCATGTCGTCCATTTTTATATATAGTCTACAGTCTATTCTCTGGAGGGAGCTTTTCAAAAAAAAAATTAAAAAGATGACCCTGATGATGTCATCAACTTTTAACAGAAACCTTTTTTTTAATAAACTTGGGTCAAACAAAGTGGGCATTTAGGAAGAAGAGAGGAGTCTTATGAAAGACACGTACATGCAGCTTGCCCCATACTACAGACTAGACTAGAAATCTGAATATCATGGCCTCTGTGGCCTCTGTGAACATCTTGCTTTTGCTGACCTCCAGTGGTTTAACTTCTCACCATGCTGTGGTAATGTAGAAGTGTACTCTGGGATGTGTCAGTACACCGTGACATCACTGTTGGGTGTGGTTGCAGACAGTGGGCAACCTCTGGGTCTGAGAAGTGAAGCCAATGCTGAAGTGCCTTAAACTTGCATTCTTTCTAATAGCCAGCAGGGGGCGACTCCTCTGGTTGCAAAAAGACGTGTATGAGAAAATGAGCCTACTTCTCACGTGATTTATTATCTCAGTAAACTCTGTAAACATGAGTTTATGGTCAATTATGGTCCAATTTAGCATTTAGAGTCAAATAGACCATAAAGCAGGGGATGCTTTAGGGCATGGCTACCTTGTGATTGGCAGGTCGCTACCACAGGGTTGTCCGGTCAGGAGTTGTCTGTGTTTTTGTCTTACAACTTTAACCCTTTCACAATGTGTTTTCAGTTCATCAAAGTCAATTATATATAAAAATGTCTCTGTGTACTTAGCTCTACCCTCTCGTATCACCTTTGGATGCAAAAAAACAAGATGGCGATGCCCAAATGACAAACTCAAGGCTTCAAAACGGCGGTCCACAAACCAATGGGTGACGTCACGATGACTACGTCCACTTCTTATATACAGTCTATGGCAACAAAGCACACTTCTAACCCCACCCAGAGGTGACACAGGCTTGAAGCTTTCGAACTTTCTGCTCTACCTCCTGATTTTAAGTTACTCTTTTAATCTGTCTCATGTGAGTACTTCAACTTTATGGCAATACTAAATCGCTGAAGTACCCTTTTAATTATGAATTCTTACCCATGAATTACTGGATAATTTGACCTCTTCAGTCCTCTAGATTTTTTTTCAATAAAGCAAAGAAAAAATCCTACTCACAGACAAGGTGTAGCTGGTGACAATGGGTCATGAGTAGACTTTTCATTGTTTTAGGGGATCCCTCATTCTGCTGCAACATCCTCATAACCCCAAAGGTCCCTTCACCTCGTTTGGAGCCCACTGAAGTAACTAACACCATTGTACTGCCAACGCAGGAACAGATGTGTATAATCAGTTCATAGTGAGCCAGGACACTGTAATTCACACCTCAGAGGTGAATGACATGCATTTGGGCTTACATAATTCACACCTCTGGTCACATTTTAGGGCAACAGAAGAGGCCAAAAGACAAGGGGGGGCAGAGGGAGAAAGAGATCTATGATTCAGTGGAAATTATGGACCTCTGTATAAAAAAACTGGCAGTACACCCAGGAGAGGATCGATAGTTTGTCCTTGCAGGGCCTTCCCCTCCGTTTTCACTTCTTTGAGATGAGCCTTAACCGTTTTTGTACTACTGAGGCGTCTCTAGATGGAGGACCCCGTCTCCACTGCACTGTGAACAGGGGCCAGACTGAAAGACAAATTCCCCCCTCGGGGATCAATAGAGCATCACAAATATGGCATTCGCTGCTATAACAGGCTCTTGATATAGAATAACACAGGCCTTTAATCGACGCTGCACTAGGGCAGAGGAAAAAAAGAGGCCTGCTGAATTTGTCAAAGATGAAACACAACCTACGTGGCGTTTGTTAGAGGTTGAGGAAAAAATAAAAAGCCTCACTTTTGGTAGGCTTTCAAATGTTTCCACAGAATTTGGGACCTTGCGCACAGTAATGTGTTTTCTTCCTCTAGCTTGCTCGGTGTGAGTGATTTAAAGCAGATGTTGCACAAATGGATTACATGTGTAGGCAGTGATTGCATTTTGTGCCTTTAACAAAAATCCTGATCATATTTAGCCAACTATATATGCTTTTACACTTAACTAAATTCACTTGAATGTGCATCAATAACCTGATAGAAATGTCAACCCTCAACATGATGAATGAGTGATATTGTATTTTGGAATTCAATTATGTCTAACTAAATAAGAGCATCAATAACAATAGAAGAGCCTGTCCTGGCTAATAGACCTGTACACACTACACTGTGTAGCACAACAGGGCATTGCTGCATTCATTTCCTGCAACAATGTTAGTGACCATGCTGTGTTCAAAGTGGCAGTGTAAAATTAGACCTCCTTTTTGAAAACAAACTTAATTGTGAATTGGCTGCATGCGAATATTACGTAATTTCTGTGATTTATTGAACAGTTTATATAGAAATCTGCTCCGTGAATCATTCGGCTCCCCGGTGTGCGCTCATCGAATCTGAAAAGTTGTGTCAAACGCTGAGTGTCAGTAAGTGGCAGAAATCAGATGACGAGACTCATTCTCTTGTTTGTTTTTTGTCACTCCCATCTTTCTTTATACTCTCCCTCTCTTTCACTCTCTCCGTGTTTGTGTTTTGGCAGAGGATAGAACTGTCAGAGTAGCCTGGCTGGCAGACCTTGATAAAAAATATACCCTTCATCGTGGCAGCCTGCAGAGTTTGGACAAGGTTCAGGACAAGCCTCATCCCTCTCTCTCTCTTTCTATTTGCCGAAAGGATGACGCAAAAGTCAACTTGTGCGGGAGTCACGCTCTCACATAAATCAGTTTGGAACTTTGGGAAGGCCCCCAAACAAGTTGTGCATGATCGGAAATAATTTATCTATCCATCATGAAATGCTTTGAGCAGATGGCCGGACCGTAATCACACACACAAACACAAACACAAACACACACACACACACACACACACACACACACACACACACACAGAGTACAGTATACTGCTTGTACACACAGACTGATGTCTTTAAAAACTCCTGAGATATCTATGAGATGATATATTTAAAGGGGAACTCTATTTATTTTACACACCACAGTGTGTTTATAAGCTTGGGTAGTGCTCAGGTGGCAACCTCCGGGTCTGAAAAGTGAAGCCTATGTGGAAGTGCCTTAAACCTGCATTCTTTCTAATAGCCAGCAGGGGGCGACTCCTCTGGTTGCAATAAGAAGTCTGATTGTATAGAAGTCTATGAGAAAATGAGCCCACTTCTCACTTGATTTATTACCTCAGTAAACATTGTAAACAAGAGTTTATGGTCTCAATCGCTAGTTTCAAGTCTTCTTCAATACAGCATGATGTTCATTTAGTAACTTATGGTCCCATTTAGAGTCAACTAGACCATAAAGCAGCGGATGCTTTAGGGCGCTGATGTTGCAATGGAACGATAATCGGTTGTTCCGTCATAGTCCGTTTATTTTTACCGCTAATGCCAAAGATTTTACGCATTTTATTTGCTTTAAATAATACGAAAAAAATACAATTAGGCAGAGTTAGATCCTCATAGAGGTTGCCATTATTCTCGCCATTAGGGAAAGAGACACCAGTCAAAGCTTGTTCCTGCTTCCCGTGGAATATGCATACATTTATAAGTCTATTTTATGGCAATTTTATTTAATGTGCACTTATTTCTTGGTACTTTGTAACGTTTTGGTGTAATTTATTATCACAGAATCTCCTCTGCTCTCTGTGTCAGGACTGATATGGAAGAAAATGCATGAAATAAAAGATATACTGCATCAATTATGATCCTTTTTTTTTTTTTTTTAAACTGTCCATATTGAGTCTGACAATGTCAGTGATTTAATAGTTAGTAAGTTAGTTCATCTAATGAAGAAACACTGAAATCAAACCATGTGTCAATATTTCTTTTATGTATTTTTTAAAAGTTTAAATTGGTTTCATTTCCAACATTTCATGCCCCCTTTTTTCCATTTTGGTCAGTAAGCCTCGTGTTTGCCTCCCAGACTACAGAGCACCTGTCACTATGAACATATGATGTTCTTTAAACAACCAGATGGGTCCTCCAGAAAATGAATAGACACCCAGAGCGAGAGAGACATACACAAGCATGCACACACATGAACACGCACACATACACCAATCATGGTCTCCTAGCAACTCCTAGTTAGTGGTCCTACCTTGGGAGTGATGCTCTTTTCACTTACATCAGGTGTTTGCCCACCAGGGAAACCAGAAATAACCTTGGAGTGACCCTGAAACGCAGACACATTTCACCTCATTCCCACAAACCACATCTAACCCTTTTACCCAGTCAACCCCAAAACATAAAACACCACAAGCAGTTTTTCTTCCTTTATATTTGTTGTGTGTTAGTTTAGCTTTTTATTTTTTACCCCCTTCTTAAGGATGTAAGAAAATATTGATGCACATGAGTATCGCGATATTACGCTTTGCAATACTGTATTGATTCTCCAAAATGCTGTATCGATTTTTAATTAACCTCTTAAAAGTCTGATGGTGGCCCCGGCTGCTATTCTGTCTTTCGGAGGTTGTAGCGGGCTCCGTTTTAAAGCTACAGTGAAGATACAGGTATCTTGTGAAACTAGAAAACCTAAGGAATCCATTGGCACCAACTATACTTCTACTGTATGTCGTAAAGGAGGCTAAATAACACTCCAAAGGTACGATAACTTTTGGCGAGGAATAACTGGCTTGGCCTTTTTCAAAGGGGTCCCTTGACCTTTGACCTCAAAATATGTGAATGAAAATGGGTTCTATGGGCACCCACGAGTCTCCCCTTTACAGACATGCCCACTTTCTGATAATTTCATGCACTGTTTTCTTGCATGCAGTACAAATGTGTTATTTTCACCTATTCTAAAATGGTATATTTGAATATTTCTGGATACTGGGGTCCATAAACAGTCTTAGCATTGCATAAATTTTGGTATGATTTGAAAAAAATTGCAATATATCGCAATGTATTGAATCGTTACCCCTGCATCATGATAAGTATCGTATCACCAGATCCTTGCAAATACACAGCCCTACCACTTCTACGACCACGTTAATAGAGTTTTAGGTTGACCTATCTGTTGATTTTTTGTCCTGAAAAGTCTGATGTGTTTGAAAAAAGGAGGCAGTGGTTAAGAATCCAAAATATCCGTAACGAGCAGGAATAACACCTGAGGGCTCATCCTTCTACATCGCATAGCAGTCGCTTAATAAGGAGGGATGACAAGCCGTCGACTCTGAGATTTAACAGCATCTGAGGAGGGCCCAGTTGGCGTCCTGTCCCACACTGGGCCAGCAGCAGAAACACTAATCTACTGTGCTGTGTTTGTGTGTGTGCTTGTGTGTGAGAGCGATTGAGCATACAAAAGAGGCATTGTTTATATCCATTTTGTGTGTGTATGCAGCGATGCCGGGGTGTGGAAGGTGAATCCATGTGTGAGGTACACAGTGTGTGTGTGTGTGTGTGTGTGTGTGTGTGTGTGTGTGCAGGTGCTGTACAGTATGTGTGTCGTGGCCTCTTTTCTGCTTGTCGGCGGCGGCACGACTGAACCTCCTCAGTGTCCCCGTGTGATCCAGTGATCGATGTAAACCTCTGGAGGTGCCTTTCTCTCTCTCTCGCTCTCTCTCTCTCTCTCTCTCACACACACACACACACACACCTCTCTCCACTCTTCAACACTGCAAAGTGTCTGTCGCCACTGAAGGTTACGGTAACAAACCCAGCCTTCTCGCTCACCCTCTTACTCAACGGATCAATCAATAAGTCATTCACGTCCTCATTCCTCCTCACTCACTCATCTATAACACGTCACCAGATGTGAAAATGCACTCGCCATGTGACATGACTGATGAACAATCACACTGCTCACTTCCTCATTCATGTGTTGAGTGAATGAGTGAGCTCATTGCTCACTCATTCACTCACTCACTCTCTCAGTAAGTAGTCAACGGCTCTGGGATTGAAGGTCTAGTTTACATATATGTGGATGGTCGTACTGCTGAGGAGGACGATTTATTGAAGTGGATATTACTGTTTGTTGTTATCTTTGTGTCACTGATGTGCTGTTGTCTGGCGATACGTGTTGTATGAGGCTAAAATTGTATAGAATATAGAAGCAATGAAGGTGTGAATGAGTGTGTGAACATGGTGGAGGTGTGGTGTTTTAAAGCAGGATAATTTACTCTCTTTAGAGTTTCAGTTATTTATCTAAATACTGTATGCTTCAAAAGTCAGACAGCCATGTACTGTACGCCGTGACTTTCCACAATCTCTCACTCATTCATCCACTTTCCTCCCTTGCTGTCTTGTAATTTCACCCGCTCATTTGCCAGTTTTTTTTTATTCCTTTTAGTCATTTACTCACAGGGACTTACTTGCTCAATTTCATACTACATATGGATTAGTGTTGTCACAATAACAATTTCTTACTTTGATACAATACCTTGAAAAATATTGATATTCGATACCATTTTCGATACCACAGAGAAAAATTTACACAACCATGGAGGGCATCAAATTTTAGATTTTTATTAAGATATAAATAGCAGTATGTGTGTGGAGG
Organism: Sebastes fasciatus; assembly: GCF_043250625.1. NCBI lineage: Eukaryota > Metazoa > Chordata > Actinopteri > Perciformes > Sebastidae > Sebastes > Sebastes fasciatus. Next base: position 13,338,599 of record NC_133813.1, read on the forward strand.
GCAGAAAGAGTAGTTGGTACCCGTGTATCGATACGGTGAAAAATGAGCTTTGAAACAGTCTCAAATATTCAGTATTCATAGTTTTGATATGTTTGACAACACTAATACTGATTGCATACAAAAGGGTACCAATGCAGTCTTAAAAGTATTAAGGCATTGAATTTAATATTCTCAAAATAAGGCCTTAAAAGTATTGAACTTAATTTTAAGTTATTCTTTTCTTAAAATCCATGCAGATTTTCCATTATAGCCTTCATACTTTTGCCAGTATGGCCGCAAAGTTGGCATTCAATTTTATTGTAAGTGGTTTTAAAAAAGTCTTTAAAAGTCTTAAATTGAACTTGCATAACCCCGGGGGGAACGCTGCATACAGTATGTTTTATATACTTATTGTTGTAGTTAACTATTTTTTACGGTTAGTGTACAAAAAATCTATATTTTAACCATTAAATACTGACAGGAAGTTATGCAAAATGTGCACCAGTGCAATTTAATCAGGCTAGAGGTTAAATTTGTAATAGTTATTTTTGTTTTCTCACCATCATCCACAATTTGTTTGAATTTGTTTCCAGCTTTTTATATATATATAGAGCATACTTTATTTTACCACTTTTCCTGTGTGAACATACTAAAGCTTAGAAATAGTATCTAGTACAGTATTGAATTGGGACTTACTTGTTCACTCACTTATTTTCTTGTTCTTTGTCTTCTACTCGCTGTCTTGCTCTCTGACACTTTAGTAGAAAAGTAAATTGTCAAATTGAAAAGGAAAGGTTCGTAAAGACAGAGCAGAGTATCAAACCTTTATCTAAAAGATTTAATACGGCACTAAAAAAAGAATGGTTAAAAAGTCTATGTAGTAGGTATCCTGACTTTTAGTCCCTAGTATGGAACCTTTTTAATCTTTGTAGGTTGTTTTTGTATTTTTAATTCAGTTTTATTCTCCTTCTTTCCCTCTGCTTTAACAGCCTGGGTTAAGAAAATTAATATTTCTTTGCTTAACAAGACATAACTAAGGAATGGGCTCATTAGCCTACTAATAAAATGATGATCTTCTAATAATCAAACAATGTAAACACCCATAAACTTGGTATTATATATGACAGGTAATTTAAATAAAAAACACAATGAAATTGCTTTTACCAGTCTGTAACAGCGTCAATAGCACAAGTGGTAACGATGATGAATGGAAATAAAATCATATTATTTTTTTTTAAATACTTTTTTCATATTTATAAATTATCAAAGGGCCGGTTTGAGGTTGTTAAAGGGCCGGTTTGAGTTTGATAAAGGGACGGTTTGTGGTTGTTAAAGGGCCGTTTTGAGGTTTTTAAAGGGCCTGTTTGAGATTGATAAAGGGACGGTTTGAGGTTGTTAAAGGGCCGTTTTGAGGTTGTTAAAGGGCCAGTTTGAGGTTGATAAAGGGCCGGTTTGAGAATGTTAAAGGGCCGGTGTGAGGTTGTTAAAGGGCCGGTTTGAGGTTGTTAAAGGGCCTGTTTGAGGTTGATAAAGGGACGGTTTGAGGTTGTTAAAGGGTCGGTTTGAGGTTGTTAAAGGGCTGGTTTGAGGTTGTTCAAGGGCCGGTTTGAGGTTGATAAAGGGCCGGTTTGAGGTTGTTCAAGGGCTGGTTTGAGGTTGTTAAAGGGCCGGTTTGAGGTTGTTCAAGGGCCGGTTTGAGGTTGTTAAAGGGCCGGTTTGAGGTTGTTAAAGGATCAATGAAGTGCCCCTTTAATGCAAGTTTCTCAACTTCGGGGTCATGACCCCTTTCTTTTGATATGCAGACTAGTTCATGATGTTTATTTGACATATTTTTGAACTGGAGATTAATTAATTTGGTGTGGAACACTAATTATATCTCTGTCCATGCTCTTGAAGATAGAGTATGAAAGTCAAAAGACCTCAAATTCGGATTTCAGACGAGAGAACGTTGAGAAATCCTGATTTAACACTTTCAACTTTCATTGACTCTTTCCTTTTCATGGTGGTGGTTATTGATTTAGTTTAACATCATCGTTACATCAGCATGAAATTAAGTGCTTTTGCTCTAACGCTGCATTGGAAATATTGAATCCGAAAAGTTCATGTAACCAACGATGAACACATTATTTGCCATGTGCCAGCATCGCCACTTATATTACGATTTATAACTCGGGCTTAGCAGCAAATTAAAGTCAGGTCTAGAGGAGGATAAAAGATTTACAGTCTGTTCTCCAGAATGGTCCGCTAACAGGCGTTCAGCCTACTCACACCATTATATCCTTCATTAAATGAGCTGTAGAGGAGAGAATGAGATTTATCCTGCTGCTCTCGGGGCAAACAGGGCACAGTCTCTTCTTCAGACTGATGCTCCGTGTTGACATTGGGGGGGATAAATCCAGCAGGATCAATAGCAGCTTTTCGTCTCATTGATTTGCTCATACAACCTCGCCCTCGTCCCACCCAGAGGTTCTTCCGCCATGCTGACCCCTCTCCGTCACCTGTGGACGCCGTTCATTCATCTATCTACATATAGTGCCTATCCATTTCACCGGCTGGAGACGGTGACATTGTACAGCGAGAGCAGCTCTTAGAGGTCTCATGATGTCATGTTTTAAAAAGGAGGTGAAGGAATAAGTCAAAAGGGATTGTAGGAAGTTTCATCTACTTTGTATATCTTGTGTGTACGGACAGTGCATTTGATACTTGTAAAGGTGAACAGCGTTTCACCAAAGCTTGATATCACTGTCTATAACCTGTCAGTAACACTAATCTCAGACTGAACTTCAGTATGATATAATTGATATGTGTAGATGTGATTTCTTTCATTATTGAGACAACGTCACAAGTGAGCATCACTCTGAGTTTTTTCTGATTGAAAGCCAGTGGGCACTGAGCAGGAAGACGGCCACTCTGACCTTTCACTGCGGCGGTGTTTTGTTTCCAACACTCGATCAGCGGTGGTCTTTGTTTATTTCTGTCCTTCCTCGGGGGTGAATGAGACCCCGCTCTGCCAGAGAGGAGCCTGGGTAATGAGGCTTGTGTCTTTGGAAGCTCAACATCCAACAGGTCATGGGTCAACTTCGGGGATACAAGGGAAATGGATATGAAATTGGAGGAATCTATTTATATTAGATTATATCATATTTCTGTGTGTGTGTGTGTGTGTGTTTTAGCATTATGTCCTGTAATAGTATCCATGCCAGTCGGCAGACAACACTTCATAAAACAAAATAGCAAAACCAACACGACGAAATGTTAGAAAGCAAAAACTCAAAATATGAAAACATCAGCAAACTAAAGGTGGGTTTTTATTAAGTTGTGTGCATAACTCTTCAGAAATGTTCTGTGTTTCAGGCTAAAAGCTATACATGAAATACAGTTTTAAAGTAGCATATTTACTTTAAAAAAAATCTGTTGTATTTTCAAAACTAACTAAAAGAACAGTGTGTAACAATAGGGGGATCTATTGGCAGAAATGGAATATAATATTAATACGTTTTCTTTATTGTATAATCACCTGAAAATAAGAATCGTTGTGTTTTCGTTACCTTAGAATGAGACGTTTATATCTACAGAGAGAGCGGGTCCTCTTCACGGAATCCGCCATGTTGCACCGCCATGTTTCTACAGTAGCCCAGAACGGACAAACCAAACACTGGCTATATGTAGCGCCATTTGTGTTTTCGCATCGGCCACCGTAGTTCTCCTGCATGCTTGGCACACGGGAGAAGTTTCAGTTGGTTGCAGTCTGTAACCTCACCGCTAGAAGCCGCCAAATCCTTCACACTGCACCTTTAAATATTTTACTACAGAATATTTAAAGGTGCAGTGTGAAGGATTTGGCGGCTTCTAGCGGTGATGTTATTCTGTAGTAAAATATTTTGTCTTTTCTAAACTAATTATCTTTACATTAAAGTTAATGCCATAATAATTAAAATTATTGAGGTCCTAAACGGTGATAATTGGTTATAGTAAAACATGTATCTTAAAAATTTATAATTTTAAATAACATTAACAGTATTTTAGGATTGCAACGAACGATTATTTTCATTGTCGATTAATCGGTTGATTATTTTCTTGATTAATAGTTTAGTTGTTTGGTCTATAAAATGGTGAAAAACATTGATCAGTGTTTCCCAAAGCCCAAGAAGACGTCCTCAGATGTCTTGTTTTGTCCACAACTCAACAAGATATTCAGTTTACTGTCATAGAGGAGTAAGAAACTGGAAAATATTCACATTTAAGAAGCTGGAATCAGAGAATTTGGACTGGTTTTTTTTCGAAAATGAAAAGTTGGCAATCAATTTAAACAGGGATATGTTGCAATCAATTAACCGATAAATTGTTGCAGCTCTATAGTGTTTGCACTCTGAATATGTGTATCATACATCAAAAGGCAATACTCAGTTCAACTTTCTCTTTGATTTTATACACAAATTGTTTTTTTTCGGATGCCGCCGAACATCAGTCCTGACCATGCAGTGTTTTGTTGCCTTTTCTTTTTCCTCTGTGCATCAAAAAAATCTTTAAACATCCCTGTGAACATCAACATCAACAGCAGCTCATCAGGACCCGATACCACCAGTGCCAGTCTGTGATGGAACCTAATTACCATCAGCCCCAGCACCCTACAGTAGCTGTACACTGCTGGGGCTCAATGTATGACTTCAGTACCGACCAAAGGTTTGCAGGATTTAAAAGCATTTCTTCCGCCGCTCTCTGATATCTCCCTTATTAAACCCAGACAAAGAACATTGATCCTCATGCAATTATTTTTTCTGCTCCACCACAACTGGATGTTTTTCCTTCATGCTTTTTAAGTCTGTCTGCCAGGGTCATGGCTCGTCAGAGAGTGTGTGTGTGTGTGTGTGTGTGTGTGTGTGTGTGTGTGTGTGTGTGTGTGTGTGTGCGTGTTTCCTTCTTTCACACAGCATGTGCTCTTCCCACACATACAGTAGCTTCACTTTAATGTTTTTCACCTTTTCTGTGCTGTTTCTATAGAAGTACAGTCACATGTACTTTGATCAGTCGGAGGCTTTCTTGTATATTGGAGTATTTTCCCACAGCATGCAGATTTGGGGTGATGGGGTGATGGGGCAAAGGTGCGTGGTGGGTGTTAGTAGGAGTACCTCTCCCGTCCACTCACGGTGGGAATGAAGCAGGTAGTGGGTGGAGGTCTGGCCCGGAGATTAGCCCTCCTCTGTCTGACTGAACCCATGGACTGCAGCAAAGGCGGGGCGGGCCTCTCCTCTGCAGCTCCTCACGTACCTCTTAATGTAAACACGATCAATATGTTTTGTTGTGAGACCTGCACAACTAAAAGGAGAGGATGAAACTACAGAGCCATGAGGTGGGAACCTTGCCTCATTCTCGCTGTCTTTCTATAACCCATCACATCTCCATGTCCTTTTTTCTTTTGAATGTACTTACTGTACTGTATTGTATACTTTGGGTGTCTAAATTATTCAGTTTAAACACTTTTAAGCGCCTGTCTGGCTCCGAAAGCAGCAACCAATACAGCTGACTGTTGAAGCAATGCAGAAGTACATGAAGTCAGGTCACCTAATGGCTGCTGGATGCTTTTTTTGAAGAAACCTGTATACTGAAAACTGTTAAAATCAAGAGAAAAACTCTCAAACTATGACGTCAATAACCGTAGGATTTCTGTCTTCAAATTTCTTATTGATTTAACTTCTAACGTATGGAATATTATATCATAAGATGCTTGAAAAGGGAGCACATATGGTATTGTAACTTGGTTTCACTCTTCTGAAGTCACTTTTCTTCAAACTTTTTATGCCGGCAACAGCCGTGGACGGATGCATTGTTTTCTACGTTGACTCAAGGATGAACTGATTAGGTGGTTGAAGGTCACTGTGAGCTCACAAAACACGTTTTTGGCCATAACTGAAGAATTCATATGCTAATTATGACAATTTCACACAAATGTGTAGTAGTATAAAATGATGAAGTGATGTCATTTTATTTTATTTTATTGTTTTAGTCCATAATCTCTGTGCTACACTGTTCAGTCCTCTCTGTCCTGTCCCCCGACAGCAGGGGACAGCTGCTGTGCTCTTCTTTTCTGCATGCAGTTGTGATAACCTCTCACCCGGGAGGATCTTTTTAACGGCATCGTTTTAGGTCGTCATGGGAGACCGCAATTCATATATTCATAAGCATTTTCATTGTTGTGTGTCACTTCTATAGCTCCGTGCTCAAGTTCACAGGCTTTTTTACCCAGAGAAAAATCTTCTTTTGAAGGTTAGGAGCGTATTTGAACCTTAAATTCCCAACAAGGTTATGTTGGTTATTATTCATCCAGTGTGCCAGGTTCTGTATGTGAGTATTAATATTCTGTCTGTTCTCAAAATGAAAAAAGCGGACACATTTTCTGACAATCTTTTCTGTTTTTGTTTTTTTGTTTTTTTTCTGCTTTGGAGCTTTTGAGTACAGTTACGGTTGTCGGTTGGGTACAGCTATTGCTTGTTCAACATTAACAACTTGACATCTTAATAAAGCTAAAATAATGCAATCCTTTTACACTTGAATTTGTCAGACAAAGTGTAGTCATGACTTTGAGTGATAGCCATGGTCACAGCTGGTCTGTCCTCTCTTGTCGTGTCTCATGCCACGTCTGTTTTTTCCGTCTCAGCCATTCCTCACCTGTCCACCAGATGCCCTCGGTGTCCCCTGTCCCTCACACCTGTGACTTGTCCCTAATCAGCTGTGATCTGCTGCCTGCCTTCCCAGCTGCTCCTCCTCTCCAATTACTGCTCCTGTTGCCTCTACCTTCAAATCTGTTTCCTGACGTGTGCTACCTGTTGTCCTCCTGCTGCCTGTTTGTGTCGGCAGTACAGTGACTAAAGTGACATTGGGAATATCATGTAAATCTGCTGAATGGTGTGTGCACTCAATTCTGTAGAGACAGTCTCTGCTTGGCGTCGCTGCATACAGTGTGTGGGTTTTTATGTTGCTATAACTATAATGCAAATTTCAAAAGAATCAGTCAGATTTGGCTATTTAACAAGTTGCTTTTAACAGCACACTGATAATGTAATAATAACTTTACTAAGGGTTGCATCCCACTTAAAGCTGTTTCTCACCAGTGTGATGTGAAAATGTGGTGCGGGAATGCAGAAAATCCGCATCGGAATTTTCCACACTTTGCACACCGGGTCCGATGCAAATTATCCGCGTTGCCGTGCTCCGTTTTCGTCAATAGCCGTGTTTCAATTCACACATTTCTATTCACAATTTGAAATATCACATTAGAAAAACTGTATGGAAGCGGCAAAATTTGCAAAATCTTCCTCAATTGCGGGAAAAAGTTTTTTCGCTTGCTTGAGGTGTTTTTTTGCCTCTGTCAAAAAAGAGTTGGTGTTGTAAATGGGTTATGGAAACACCTCTTCCAAATAAATTCTGACGTGGTGAACATTTAACTCCCATGGCTGATCGGCTGTTTCTGCTGTCGGCGTCTTCTCGTATATTTCGATAACGTGCAAATGCTTGTCTTTGTCTCCAGACATCATCAAACATGATCAATATTAGCCGACATGAAAGAAAAATTAAAACCTGCCCAATTAGAACAAATTCCTGAAGACCTCTCTCTCTCTATAGCGTCATCTTCTGGCAAAACTACGCTGTAGCCAACAAGCCCAGTTTATTCGTTACAAAACAGTTGACGGAAACGGGCCAAATGCGCTTTTCTTTTTTTTGCGACATTTCAAAAGTCTCTCTCCACAAGGCAAAAACCTATCTCAACAGAGAACGTCTAAGGGGCTAACGTTAACTACACAATACATTAACTGATCGGACCCCAAATGTGATGCTAGCTGTTGAGTCTAGCCCCGTTCTGTGACCAACAGATAACGTTAGCAACTGCATATAAGTTTCATTACCATCGTCATCATATTCCAGCTGCTGGGTGATCCCAAGCCATATATTGTCCTTTATTTGGTTGTTGAGGTAGTAGTGTTTGTTGTACATTATTGGGTGTTGAGAAGGGGGCGGCCCATTGTTATTCCGAAACACCAATAGTTCAGAAAATGTCCCATTGGACCGAAAAAAGCCCATTTGTCGACAGTCCGTTCCCCTGAAAGCAAACGCCCATTGTTCTAAGGCCTGAAAACACACACTCTCCATGCAACAAACAGAAGCACATGGCTAACTATTATGCAGAATGACAGCGATCAGTTGGAACAAAGGATTTCATTGGTCAAACATTTTCTTCCGCAGTCGTAAATTCACTGAAATCGGGGTCCGTCTGAATATTTTTCACTCCAAAAATCGAACAAAATCAGTTTTTAGAAATTTCCGTGAATATTTTTCGGATGGAAATCCGTGCTTGGTGTGAAACAGCTTGAAGTTTTGACAGTTTCAAGGCCCTCGTATAGTCCTGCTTTCTCATTGGCTTACTAGAACAAATAAGTCAAATGTCTCCTTCATGTAAATTTCAAATCCAGTCAGATCTCACCGTCAGCGTGTCCCGGCGTCCTTCCACAACCTTTGAGCGCTAGTCTGAGAAAAAGGAGACATATTTTCTAAAGGTTGAGCTGCTTATCCACGCTCGTTCTCATTGCGTCTTGTGGGGATTGTGCTCTAACAATAGACGCTCAGAGGAATCTGATGGAGCTGTGGCACGGTCCGATCTTTGTTATGTGACTTGTGGGCCCGGGAACATTTGTTCTCCTTCATCCCTCGATATGTGTGGGATGAACAGATCCTTCCCAGGAGACTCCAAACTGTTTGCTTGCTTCAACTCTCTCCATCTATCGGCTTCATCCTTCTTGCCATCCTTTTCTCTCTCTTGCCAACCTTCTTACTCTGTCTGTATCTGGTAAATCTCTATAATCTTTGTCTATTTCTATTTTGTTTGATTTAGCTTTCTGTCTGTCTCCTTTCACCTCCTGTTATTACAGTTTTGTTTGCGTGTAATCATGTGAGTGGAGTACGCACAGGAACACATCCACACCAGCAAAATAATGAGCATGGATGTACTCGCACATCACACAGGGTTGCTTTTATGAAGGACTGTTGAAATATGACATGCCTGCCTTCCTAGGTAACGTGCATGAAGCTGAAACCTGAGGCTGAAATCTGGAATAATATTTGGCCATGCTCGCATTCTCTAAGGATGGTAACGTTGGTTAGTCGATTGGTGGAATTTTTCTAGCTTCCATTTACATCCATCGCTACGTTTATGCTCCTCTGGGAAGCGGCCGGGTAAAATAGTTTAATAAATAAGTAAGTTAATAAATAAAAAGATATAATAGTCTGCATATATATATAATATTTTTATTGTTCAACACGGGCCATTTGAGTAGAGACATTAAATATATGATAATAGAATATAAATAATTTTGTTTTCCTTTTTCTATGGAACTTTGTAGGCGGACGTTTTGCTGGTGTCCTTTGATACTAGCGCAGTCGCCTTCAGTCCAAAGTGGCGCTAGGTGAAGCTCTCCTGCTGTGCGCTGACGTTGCAATGGAACAACCTGTTCACTTCTAATCAATATAAGTTCTTTGGTACAACACAGAACTGCTAGTGTGGCCGTAGACTGTTAAAGGGACTGTTTGTAACTTCTTAAACGTATAAATGTGTAAGATAAATGTGGTCGGTGTCCCATGCGTGCTCGCGTGTGGCTACGCTGTTCAGACTCCAACACAAACTACACGGAAGCACTGAAACCGCAAAGTTCTATCTAGTGAAGCCCGTCTTGCAAAACAGTGTTGGGGAGACGCGGGGGAGACCAGAGCTTTGGTCTCCAGGGCCGGAGTCTCTGCTGTACTCTGCTCCTCTGCCTGCTTGCTTGCCTTCACTCACACATCACGCTCGTTCTCGCTATTGCCCCTGGCCTGAATTGGTGTCGCAGCTTGTGTGATCCCATGGTCTCTAGTTAATATACATTATTATTTATTTTCTTGTTAATTTATCCATCAAACATACCCCTAACAGTAACAGAACATAACCCCCATTAAGAACCCATTTTAAATGCAGTGAAACTAAGTTTGGGACACCAGTTTTGTTGTCAGTGAGGAAAGCTGTCCCCAATCAACTGGTTTCAAGATCCAAAATTTGTCCCCAGTTGCAGTCTAAGACAGAAACACACACACACACACACACACACACACACACACACACACAGACACACACATACACACCCCTCAGTAAGCCAGTGACATTCCTCTGAGCGCAGGGTTTCTCTCCAGAGTCACTAGATCACTGTCGGATTAGCCCCCTATTTCCCTCCAGGCATTTGGGGTGCCCAAAGTGTGTCTGTATTTTTCATTGTGTGGGTGTGCGTGTATGTGTGTGTGTGTGTGTGTGTGTGTGTGTGTGTGTGTGTGTGTGTGTGTGTGTAAAGGCAGGGAACATGGTGATTAACACTGGATGTGTGGTTGCTCCCGGCGCTGGCACAGTCATAGGGAAGTGCTGAGCCGTGTAAGCACCTGCTTTATTCCCCCCCAGTGAGACGACAGAATAAAGACATCAAGCGAACCCCCCCTCGCCCCACACCCATCCGCCTCTCCCCCTTCTCCTTCACACACTCACATATATATATACACAAATATACACACATGCTGAGGTGTATGAACGGTGTGTATTCAAGCTGAATCTCTGCCATATTGAACCTGTGTGTCCGCACCATCTTTCCAAACATGACCCCCGCTGCTGGCCGAGTTGTGCTGGAACGGAACTGTTGTCCCACCTTAAATGCACCATTATTCAGATCTATGGTCGACTCTGTTCCGGCTCTGTGTGCCGCTGGTCCTTTCACCCAACCGGTAGACTTCAGATCACAGTGCCTGAGTCTTTGGCTTGTCTTGTAGAGTCTGGCAGTGTGTTTTAAGGAATGAGAATTTGAATCAAACAAAACAAGCTGAGATGAAAACACAGAAATCCTGTTGGGATGCTCATAGCGAGTAAAAGAAAGAGGTGGAGTAAGAAGAAGGGGGAGCTCGGGGGGAGGGGGGTGCAGTAGCATGTTATTCAGTGCCGATGTTGGAGCTGACTGGCAGCTTGTTTATATTTTTCCCTTTTAAGCTGACCGGGAGACTTCTGAAAAGGGGGAAGATGAGTAAAAGTTCAAGTCAAGGCGAAGGGAGACACTAATACAGAGGTCCAACTGTGTTGAAAGATATGTCATCCAAGCCTAAGGGCATGGTCACACATGCTGAATGTGGGCGGTGTCAAGTGGGGTCAACCACTATCCTGTGACTTTGGCCAATCACAGGTCATTTCAGAGACTATTGAACGTTCCTATTGGCTGTTCTCCGGCTGGTGGGCGGTGCTTGGTATTTCCTCAACTGTTCTCAACATGGCAGCCGGGTCAAAAACGTTCTCATTTTACAGCTAAACAGTACACTACAAGATGCTTCTGACAACATTTGAAGAGAGAAATAGGCATTACAGTAACAGAATATTGATTCATATTTGATCAGCGCCGCCTAGTTTGAATGTTTGATCGGAGTTTGCGAGTGATTGACAGCCGACTCTCGGTTAGCCCAAATACATCATGCTGTTTATGGACTAGAGTTATGCTTTTAGCACAAGTATTCCTGTAAAGCCTGTGTTTAAAGTGAAATTCTGGTGTATTTCAACCTTCCTTTAATCTGAGGTCTCTTTGTATTGATGCTACGGAGGTGTATTCCAAGTCCATATCGCCACTTTTCCTTTTGCGGATGACACCTTCTTATTCACTTAATATTCGACATTCACTTGTGCACTTTTACTGAAGTTACTTTTGAACTTATTCTTTGTATCAACGTTGATTCATTTATTTTCCTTTTTTTTTTAATTGAATACCATCGTAATTGTTTGAACCACAAGACTTTCATACACTTATAAATTATGTCTTCCTCCTATTCAGTCAGTTTATCATCTGCCGGGCTGCCTGCAAAATCCCTCCGACCCTCAGATTTGGCCTCATTGTCTTGCAAGGCCAGTGAGGCTTTGGTAGCATCTGGCAGCAAAAAAAAAAAAAATAGATGGAGTGTGGAGGCTTGTACTGTGGCTTTACCTGCATGTGATTTGAAACTGCATCACTACAGGGAGATGACACAATTGAAACATAAATCAATCATTATGTATATTATAATTACAATGCATTTTAATAGATTTCTATTCTTTGTGGGTGTGACGTTTTTTTGCCGTGTCATCCCCATTAGTATCTATACAACCAATGTGTTTGTGATTAAATTGTTTATAAGAGCATAAAGTTCTTCATAGACTTTGCCTCTTAATTTTGCTGTCAAAATGCATATAATTGATGCATTTAACTTTAAGATGTAGGCTACAAAATGTTGTTTCTAAATGCATGGTGTTTCTCAAGTCAATGAGTCATCGTGTTAAATAATCTTGATCTCACTACTTACGGTTTTTGCCATAATCAAGCAGCCCTTTTACTGGCTATGTCATATTTCATTTGAATGAATAAAGAACTATTACAACTTCTACTTAGTTTGAAACATGTTGCTTTATCTTTTTTTCTAGACTTCTATGTATTTATCCATATTTATTCATCCATCTCTATTTATTTTAGGTGTGCAGATGTGCGACTGCAAAAACAGAATTGGTGAACTGCAGGTTATGTGTCATGCTGAGCAGAGCTCTGTGCAGAAGCGCTGACAGTGACGGGGTCTAGCGGTGATACTCGGGCACTGGAGGTCTCTCAAGTGTCGCCTAGAGCTATGGCCACATAATTTGATATAGCTGCAGTGGTGGGAATGAAGGGGGAAAAAAAAAAAAACAAACAGCAACCTTTAATTATGCTGCCCCGGCTACTTCTCAAAGAGGGGAGTCTCGAGGTCAGTAAATCTCATAATTTTGTACACAAGACTTCCAGGAGCTCATTTATCGGGTTAATTCTACGAGGAACTAGAAGCTGAGTTTCTGATCAGCCCTCTCCCGTGTGCGTCCTATCGCTTTAATCAAACATAAGATCTTTTCTTCACCTCAGATCTCTCCTCATGACATTTCTTCAAGGGTTAATTTGCCAACAACCATCACCAGACGTGTCAGTCTGTAGTCAAATGATCTCCCTCGCACAGGAGCGGTGCTTAAAATTCACTCCATCTCCCTTGTCAATCACTGATGGCTGCATCAGATCAGAGTTTTGTCTGAGCCGAGACTGAACTTGGTGGAGATCAGTGGTGTCAGAGAATTCCCCTGGCCTCCCTCCATCCCCAGAAGGTCACTTTGCCGCAGGCTCTCTTTTTCCCTTTCTTTGGCTGTAGGAGTTGCAGGAAAGCTAATGTGCCTGACTAATGAGGGAGAGGGCAACGGGGAAAAAGCAGCCGACAGATTAGCTTCACATTTCGATTTAAAATGTTAATCTGTTGTCTAAAGTTGAACTCCGTGTTGTGGCAGAGTACCAGTGATCATTCCGTATTTCCGAGCAGCACGACATGTTCTGCCACTGTTGCTGCCTTTTTTTTTCGCGGACCAGCTTTCTCCTGAAAGCTGATCAAAAGCTGTTTATTCGCCTGTGTGTGTTGCGGCACCACTGCAGATTTCATCTTCATCTTTGTGTGCTCGCTTGTATGTTTTTTCTGCGTTTGCCCACACACACACACACACACATGTTTCTGTCTGCCACCGCTGGCTTTAATCATCTGTGGAGCGAGGCCATGGGCAGAAGTCAGTGGTGACCCACCCACGCTTATTCAGTGTGTGTGTGTGTCTCTCTTTATGCATCGTTCCCCCTTGTGCTGCAGTCCTGCTCCACTGCTAATGACCCAGCAAAGCACCTTAATGACAAGGAACACATACTCCCTGCTGTTCTGTGAGCCATAACTAATAAGTTTGGTCAGTCGAACACACAAAGTAATGTAACAACTTTTAAAAAAGAAATCAATGAGAACACCAAAAAAAAATACAAGCTGCAACGAGCCAGTAAGGTTTCACAGCTTTGGTGTTGAGTGAAGAAATCTCCCATCACTCAGATCTGCTCGGGTCTTTGATGGGGAAGGGGGGGGGGGGGGGGGGGGGGGGGGGGAGGATCGTGGCGGAGCTCTGCAAGCCGAGAGTGAATAGTAAAATCAGAATTTGTTTGTTTGTCTTTTACTGCTAATTCCTCATTAAAAGCGGTCAGAGGCAGCAGGGGCTCTTTGATAAGAAGCAGCACAGTGTTTGCTTTACTTCTCTAAGCGCTGGCATCTGGCGGGCCCGCTGTGTGAGCTGGCCGCCGACACCGAGAGATTGTGTTGATTTACCTTATTCAGAATGTATCGTTTTCATACCTCCATTGTTTTGAGCGTGGCTAACTGTTCGCTCAGTTGTAATCTGGTGAAATCGGAGCGTTCAGGCTTTGTCTCAAGTCTTTGTTACTAAGCGGCACCCTGTCCTCTTCCATCTCTTCCATAAAATACTGTTCACGTAATTGCTCCGATGCTTGGCATGTGCATGCGTGTGCGTAGGATTGCATGAGCGTGAGTGTGTGTGTATATGCGTGTGTGCAGCCCACACTCTAACTCTATATGTGTGTAACAAGGGCTGTATTGTATTTAAAGACGAGGCTGTATTTCATAGGTCATTTCCCTCCGTTCCTCCAGAGCTCAGTACACCCGGACCGCGTCTATCTAAAGCCGAGATTGAGTTCAGCTCATTTTTCAACTCATGTCCTCATGTCCAGGTTTTAATAAAGCCAGTCGAAGTGTTGGGGGAATTAGGGGGCTGTTGGGTGGAGGGGGAGGAGGCGGGGGAGGTGGAGGTGGTGTTGTGAGAGGCACTAATTCCGGCGTCGCTTGGTGCTGGTTTGGGAACTCATTAGTGCCGTGTTGTACTGTCACACATACGCGTCCACTTGCTCAATCATAGCCAGCAAAGACGTGTTTAAATCCGAAATGAGTTTCTGGCTACAAAGTCTGATTTATGGGTTGGGGGGGCGACCTGGAAAATACCACAGACCTCCGTCTCGTTACCCCCATTTTTTATGTTTGGAGGTTGTTGTTCTTTATGACTCCGTGCCGGCGACAGCCGTGGCCAAAGGCACAATGTTTTCGGCTTGTCCGTCAGTCCGTCATTCCCATTATCAATGCGATATCTCAAGAACACCTGGAGGGAATTTCATTACATCTGGTACAAACGTCCACTTGTACAAAAAATTAACTGCTTAGAATTTGGAGGTCAAAGGTCAAAGGCACTGTGACCTCACAAAACGCGGTTTTGGACATAACTCAAGAATTCATACATTAATTATCAAATTTCACACAAATGCCTAATGGGATCAAATAATAAAGTGATGACATTTTATATTTAAAAGGTCAAAGGTCAACTTCACTTATCCGGCCATTATTTAAGCCATAACTCGGGAATAGAAGGGGAGATTGTGCCGCCCATCTTGAAACTGTGGTGATTGTATACAGTAGATCTTCTGTCCTGCCGGACTGAAGATGTGTGTCAATTTCCGCTCGTTACATGCATGTCTTTTCAAAATAAACTTCCGTCTTCACAGGAAACAACTTGGTTAGGTTTAGGCAAGAAAACTTCTTAGGAAAAGATTTTGGTTTGGCTTAAAAAAACTCCGTAAGTGTCGTAACTCAAATACAAAAGTTGCGTGACAAATAAATCAAAGTTTACTTCTGTTTTAACACGGGATACAAACAGCGGTCTCCAGGGCGAAAATCAGGTATTTCATGACCCGCCCATCCCTGCACGGCGTTTGTCACTCTTTATACCTTGGTTCACATATGAACTGATTTTGTGGGATATATACGAATTACAGTGCATTACCTTTTGTCGGCATAGCTACGAACAGTGTATGAGAACAGCCTGTATCGTTAGATTTTAGTTTGATTTCTCACCATTTTTTTCTCATCTTGTCATTTTACATATCTAGGAATCCTTATAATACCTTTAATACTGAAAGTGCTTGTGTAACACGTACAGCGTCTTAAAAACAGAAAGCTGTAAGATACTGTAGACATTCCACTGCAAGCTTGTCAGATTCATATTAATAAGACGAGCCGGGTTATTCCTCTCTCTCGCTGCGAACATGATCTGCAGTTCAAACCACGAACCAGCCTCTCATTTGGCCCTCTCTACTGTAACAGTGTGTACCTAGCTACAGTATCTCATTTCCCTGTACATCAGTATCCTCCACACTCTCATGAAGGGGCCTGACTATCCTCTAAATCCGCCAGGGTTTGATCATTAGGACGTACAGGAGGAATCAATCCGGTGAGTGAATTCACATCACATACACCTCCAGCTCTCATCAAATGACCTTGACTGCTGCCTCCGCCGCCGGCATCACTTGGTTTTAGATGAGAGGCTAAGTATGATAGTAAGATGTGTGATGTGCAGATGAAGTACGGTATTTGCACATTAGCGGGTTCCAACAGATAAATTCTAGCAGGCTAATGAAGGTGCCATGCTGACTAATTTAAAGTTCAGCTCCATGTAAAGGTAATGAGAGCAGCTGCACACTTGCAGCAGCGGTACACTACAGTCCAGGGTCGCTGATTTGAGGTTGGACATCTGCAGCGCGAGAGGACATAAGGGTGGCGCAGGTTGTCTCAGAGCTCTTAGTTAACGGTGTAGTTCACCGCGCTCGGGTCCCGATGGTGATTACCTCGTCAGCGTGACACCGCCTGGTCTCCTGTGTCAGCTCCCAGAATGCAGAGGCCTCATCCCTAGATGTGGAATTACAGCGAGACGCAGCTTTGCACTTGTGCTGTCACCTCGCCGAATGCATACATAGACACTAAAACACGCTGTCACAGTGCGATACTGCAGGCCTCTGCTCCTGCCAGCTCGGCAGCTTTGTTAACATCTTTGCCTACTGTACTACACCAACTTCCATATGCAGTACGTCCCGCTAATAAAACGAGTGTCACCTGCGTGTGACGGAGATATTTTTGTAGGTGAAGATGAGATATCCATAGCCAGCAGTTCTGAGAATGCAGGTGGTTCGGAGGTAGAGATGAATGTGCTTCAGACTGGGGCAAATGTCGCTGTTACACAACTGAAGAGTAATAACCGCGATGAGGGCCAACTCTGTTTTTTTTTTCCCTCCTCTGCTGCTCTGTGCAGGAGACTGGGCAGAGTTTCAAAGCCTCCTCTTTTCTCACTGTGACTCAGTCGGAAGGAGAGAAACGAGAGAGAGAAAAAAGTGTCCTTCTCCCACATTCACACAGGAAATTCATCATTCTGTTTTTCCGAACGCGGACTAAAAGAGTCCAGGAGTGAAAGACGATTGTCACTCCCTCCATGTCATTGTCATCGTCCCTGTACCTATCTCACTATTCGCTCACACATGCACTTTGACACTCCCTTGAGACTCTTGTCGCATCAACGCCAGTGTGTGCGCATCAACACCAGTTTTTACCGATGTGCACGCCGTATTCAAAAAGTATTTGTTTAATCTATGCATGTACTTTTCTTATTTATTCACCTTGTAATTTATTTATTCGCACATTTTGTTTTGTGAGTATACGATCCCCGGTTCTGGAGCCGGGAACATGCATGCTGCAGCAAGATGTCGGGTCCGTTTTAACTAGGCTCATTAGCTGCAGAAGGCGGCACCGGTTAATTAAAATAATTCCTTGTTATCGCGGCTGCTTTGGTCAGCCAAACGATACCGGGGGACTGCTATGCAGCACAGACTACTCTCGCTTGGCGAACAGCGCTCCTCGACCACAGCTAGCACCTAATTAGCGCTGGAGGAGGAATATTTTACCGCGAATTAACATGCCTCGCTTCGGCCTGCGCTCTAATTGACGAGCCTCATCTGAGGGCCGGTGGAAGGCTGCGGCTGTAGGGCGTTCGCAACTCAAGCGCAGGAGAGAAACACGCATAGAATGTTTAACCATTTCATAATTAGTGAGAATCAAAAAGGCTGCTTGTTTAGTGGCGGACTTGCATTGATTTTTATGGGCGTTGCATGCTCAGCGAGAGGAGGGCCTCCCTGTGTTCTCCCATGACCTCCGCTGCTCTCGCTCCAGCATGAAAGCAGGTGTGGATGTTGCACAGGTTAGAGGGCAGCAGAGGTAAATATCCTATAATCCATGTTCAGATCAAAACTCAAAGGTCCACTCTAATGAAAGCATTTGGACGAGGCATAATCCAAAGTAATAGGAAGGGATCCGACAAACACTCTGCTCATCAAGTCACTCTGTGGAATAACATTAAAAACCCCAACAACCTTCAAAATGCATATTTAAAACCCTAGGGTAAGCTTTAGCACATAGCAGCGTTTTGAAAGAAAACTTAACCACACTAATATTTGATTGGAGTTCCTTGCTGGGCAGTGCAGGCTGTTTATATGAATGTGGGGATCAAACTTAAAGAACAGCTTCACAGTTTTTTCTTGAATCAGCACTCACATGCTCATTATGTCAGCCCGTTCACACGAAAAGGCGTATGAATGACACGATAATTTGCAAGGCAAATGTAGCGTGCAATGAGAACGCCATTCTTGCTTTTGCCGTGTCATTTGTACGCCATGTAGTCTGTGCTGACTGCAGTGTAAACACGTCTGTGTAAATATGCTACGCTCAGAGCTAGTGAATAGAATAAATAGTGAGAAAGACTGCTTATGGTGGGTGGGGGGGGAGGTGGATGGGTCCTACAAAAACAGGACTTTCAACCAGGAGACGTTTGAGACCGTATGTATTTTACTGAGATTAAGCCAAGAATTTTAACACCAACCATGACATTTTCCTAAACCCACGTGGTTTTGTTGCCTAAATCTAACTGTGGACATTACCAAAGTATTACATACAAATGACACACGAAAAGCCTAAATTGCGTTCTCATGACATGTGGAATGTCCTTGTAATGTCAAGCTATTTATACAACGGATGTATAAAGAGAACTGGATACAGCGTTGGAGGCGCCCGTTCATTCCTGTGAGAGTTGCTCAGTGACGCATGAAGACAAAATGGCTCAGCTGCCGAGTGACAAAGTACCCGGATCATCCGGCGATCTTCTGCATCCATTGGGTCCATAGAGCAGGTGCTGTATTGTTTCCTTTAACTCCGCCTCCCAGCCCTCGCTCCAGCCCTCGGTCTGGGTCTCATTCACATGAACTGAGGAAGGGAAATAACTTTGGATTCAGCTTTAAGTGCATTTTACAACTTTTAGGACCTAATGTTTTAAATAAAGGTTATTCAAGTGTTCGTACTGGGAAGCTGATTTACCTAAAAAAAAAAAAATTATCCGCTGAGTGACAGACGCCTCTTTCCCAATGTAAGTCTATGGGGAAAAGTCTTTTTGGTTGTTGTAATGACACCGTTTGGCCACTACGAAAATTGGCATCAAAGCCCGGCGCTCTTGATTTATCTGCCTTCCTGTGAGATCGGGTTGCATATGTACGTTGACAGATCCCATCATAATATAATTCCTATGTAAAAGAGGTAGGAATCAGGCCCAAAATCGGCTTGATTCTTGTGTAGTGTGTGCCCGGCATAATATGTATCAAGCTACAAAAACTCTGGATCCTACAATCCCTATAATGCAATCGATAGCGTATTTTTCCATCTCCATGCCCAAACTGAGCTAGCTTCAATGACATCACTATTATTACAGTAATGATGTTGTTTTTCTCAGCCTTGACACAGAAGACATTATGCAACTGTTTTTACAGGTTGAAGTTGAACTCCCCATGAGTAGTAAACTGATTTTGATTCCGCAAATAGTCAGAGTTTCCCTCTAAATTCATCAGTTGAAACTTTTACCCGCTGGAAAAGAGCTGCAGAGTAGCATGGACCAAAATCTATTTATTAACAGCTTACTAACATTTACAACTGCAGACTTGATGGCTTATTATTAAGTGAGTAAATTATCATTAATGGGTCTCTTACTTGCTTCCCGAGAGGGTGAAGTACTGAAGAAGTTTTCACAACTCCATGATTTCATGTGTGTTTCATTTACAGTACAGTTTATGCAGCACAAACACATTTCACTGTGTGTATTATGGGATCTTGTGCAGATTAGTGGAGGTTATGTTCCTGTAATCAGTTCATAAAACTGGAAACATTTGCCCAATATTCCCTCTAATGATATGTGTGGTGTATCTGAGATAACTACTGTGACTAATACATTGCTCTTTCCGGCAGGAAAGATGTCTCTTTTTCTCTCCCTCTGTTTTTTCTCCTTTTGTCTCTCTGAGCAGAGCTGTAACAACATTGTCACATTTTAACATATTGGTTGTGAGGAGAGTGGGTGGGAGTGCCGACTCTTCTTAAGAATGTTTTTTTATCCGTCTATTTGTATGGTGATGTTTGTTCTCGGCATGCTAATCTAGCAGTCAACAGTGGTAAAGCCCGAGTTGTGTATTTCAGAGACCCGGGAATCTTTTGATCAGACCGGCGCTGCCTGCTGAGTTCCCTTTCGCTACCCTACCGAGGCTTGTTTGCAGCTGCACACACTGTATGCACAGTGTGCTGGAGTAGAGGGGTTTATACTGTACGCTTTCACACACACTCAGTTATTAGTGTATTTTACAACTTTTAGGACCTGATCATTTAAATAACTATTCAAGTGTTCGTACTGGGAAGTTGATTTACCTAAAAAAAAATTATCCGCTGAGTTACAGACGTCTTTTTCCCAATGTAAATCTATGGGGAAAAGTCTTCTTGGGCCCACCTAACGGACACGCAAGTTGTAGTACCACCGTTTGGCCACTACGAAAATTTGCCTCAAAGTTTTGTCTCCCTGGAGGCTTGGTTTATACGCCTTCCTGTGAGATCAGGTTGCATATGTACATTGATAGATTCCATCATAATATAATTGCTATGTAAAAGATTGGAGGGGGGAGTCCTCGCTACAAAAATATTTAAATCTCGCAAAATCTCTCACGATCAAACTTTGGTGTAAAGAAACATGGCAGATGCAGGAAGAATTAGTGATGTTAGTTTTGACTTTTTACCGAAAAAATGACGAAGGATGGATGGATGAAGTCATGGAGACACGTTAAATAAACACTTGTGCTGTTGCCACAAATCAACAAGTTGGTCCACCACTTCGGAGCTCCTTCTTACAACTACGTTATGCTTCACGTTTAGCATTAGCTCATGCATTAGCCGCGGTGGTTGTCCTTCCTTCTTCAGTCAGCTTGGTTCTGTATCGTTCTTTCCAACATGACTGCGTCATCGGCCGTCCTCGGGGTTCCCCACACACAACCGGATATCCCATCGTAAATATTTAACATGTTTAATATTTACGATTGGAAATTGATGCAACCCGGATGGACTTCCGAGCCAATCGGGGGTTGTAAAAAAACACTCTTAACATTCCTCACACCACAGGAATATTCTCACACACACACACACACACACACACACTTGCACATTAACGTCTCTCCGACAGGGACAGAAAAATGTCTGATAATGAAAGCAGAAACATGAAGGTAGTCCTGCACATGGCCGCCTGCACACCCACATGCATCCATTCAGCGGGGCTCGGAAAAACATACTACCATTCAACTTTACCGTGCACTCTGTGGGGTTGACACACACACACACACACACACGCACACCCACACACACATTTGAGCCCACTCACTGACACATGAAAGCAGACACAGAGACGAGCAGCCTCCGCGGGCCTCAGGGAGCTCTAATGGCCTTGTAGAGTGCAGTCGGGGAGAGTGAGGGTGAAGGTGAAGGCGCCCTCTTCCAGTTAAACACACACACACACACACACACACATGCACGGGAACATCTGTGTGCTTAGACACATTGTACACCAGCACTGTGAAAAGTACAACCACAGAGAAAGCGCACAACTAACAAACATGCCACTACAAGCAGAATTCAGTGCAACACACACTTTTTCTCTCTCTCTCTCACACACACACACACACTGCATTGCTACAGTCAAGCGGCCCTGTCCTGATGAAGCTGCTGTTTCTAAAAGGAGCAGAACATGAATTATGCAGGTTCGTCTTCACATGAGGGTTTTTTTCTCCTTCTTCGCCGCATTCCTCTAAGCCAGCTGTTTTCTTTTTCCTTCCCGACTTTCCTCCACTCTCTCTTTCACTCTTTTAAACTCATCCTCTCATCTCAAACACTTCTATCTTTTTCACTTTATATCATGTCTCCACAAAAAAAAACCCGGCAAGTCTCCCTCCTCGCTCCTGCATGCTGCCCCCA
Organism: Sebastes fasciatus; assembly: GCF_043250625.1. Taxonomy (NCBI): domain Eukaryota; kingdom Metazoa; phylum Chordata; class Actinopteri; order Perciformes; family Sebastidae; genus Sebastes; species Sebastes fasciatus. The sequence goes on from NC_133813.1 coordinate 13,360,679, forward strand.
CCCCCCGGGCTCCCAACGCTTCTCCTTTTTCTGCTCTCTACTGCACCCACTAACCCTTTTTTCCATCTCTTTATCTTGATGTTGCACTCACACTCTCTCTCTCTCTCTCTTGCTCACCATCTCTCTGTATTTCTGCTCACTTATCCACATGGATGGAGTGCTGAGCAGAGGAAGGGAAGAGGGCCAGTGCCTGCTCCAGTCGTATCGGATTCTCATAAGTGTGTGAAAGAAGAGAAGCGGAAGTCTTACAGTTTGTCATCGGCCACCCCCCCCAGCGGCTCTAGTTTCCCTATTAAAGAGGCCGGTGACAAATGTCCAGAAATGATCCGCGACCATCACATTGTGCAATGTTTGTTTGTTTGTGAAGAAGGTGGTGTGTATTTGTGTCAGTGTGGCGACAGAGAGGGTGAGAGAAATTAGAATTTTACACCTTATCTAACAGCTACAGTACATGAATCTATATGTGCGCGTTAAAGGATTGATTAACCCCTCGCAGCAAGTTTTTTAAAAATCCAACAGAAACAATGTCCCTGTTACCACTGTAACAAGGACACTTACACTGTGAACATTTGTCACTGGAGCTAGACCCTGAGAAAACTATTCACACTCGGTTGTGTGGGTTATCTAGAACAACAGGGACACTGTTTCTGGAAAGTATAAGGCTGGCAATATATTCCCATGAAAAGACCAACATCAACAATGCGTTTGTGCCTCTCTCAGTAGAGAGAAAAACTGGAAATTCCCAGAAAAACCTCATTCAGAATCACATACACGTTTGTGATAATCCAGCCTTGGAACATGGTAGTGCTCAGAAGTATGTTGTGCAGTTCATTCAATTTGTCTCGACAGGGATAGGAACTAAAACAATCTAATACCGTTTATGTAATATTTCTGTTTTTAGCAGACAGACATCATTTCCCACAAGTCAATTCTAACTATTTATGTAGCTGAAGCACAAGACCTTTGTGGGTTAAACGTCACCAGCTCGATAGAAGAGGCCAGTCGAGTGGCCATGGTCAGGGTTGTAACAGGGAGGACTTAATGGCTCTATGGATTGCAGGGTCTTTGGTCAAGACTATCTCAACAACTATTGAATGGATTGCCCTGCAATTTGTTACAAACATCCATGTGCACCTCAGGATGAATTCTAATAAATTTATAGATCCCTTGACATTTAATCTAGTGCCTTCATCAGGTTCAATACTTTGGTTTATGACTAAATATCTGCAAACCCTAAACTAAGATGGTGAACACCTGAATCTGCTAAACACCAGCATGTTAGCATTGTCATTGTGAGCACCACACTCGTACTCCAGGTACCATAGGAACCGGGGATCAGGGCTCGAGACTAATGACATGCCGTCGTCCCGGGACGAGAGAAAATGTCCCTGATAATGCCACATGTGAATGACAAATCCAGGTTGAAATCGGCAGGAGGAGAGCTAGCTAACGATAGCACATTCCTGCTTGGTTACATAACAGAGCCAACAGCTAACGTTAACTTAGTTTGCATTGAGATATAATATGATGCGTTCATGTTCTATTCAGTAAACTAGAGTATTGGATGGAATAAATAATAACATCATGATGTGTTCAAATGTAATATTGTAAAATGTAGTTTTTGGTGAGAAACGAGGCGGATCATCAGGAATTAATAATAAATTCCAGTATGCAAACTATAATGATCATAATAATACACTATAAATGAGTGTAAGTTGAAGTACATTGGATTTATTGTTTTGTTTTTTGTTTTTTTACCGTGGTATCGAATTGTGTATCGAGTATCGTGGCATTTCACTGGTATTGGTATGGAATACTACATTTCTGGTTTTGTGACATCCCTAGACCTACAGTACATCTTTCAAATTTAATCACAAATTGATAGTTTCGTTTTTTTAGAAAGCTAAGAAATATCCTAAATCAGTATGATTGTATTCTAAAATAAGAGTAAATTGTGTATTTGTATTTGTAAATTATACATTTGGAGTAGGCCTCTTTAAGGCAGCAGGACGGTATATGTGGGATTGACTCATAGACTGTATATAAGAAGTGCACGTAGTCACCGTGACGTCACCCATTGGTTTGTGGACTGCCGTTTTGAAGCCTCGAGTTCAGCATTTTGGCCGTCACCATCTTGGTTTTTGGCTGTTGCGATCTTGTTTTTTTGGCAACCAGAAATGACACGAGAGGGTGGAGCTAAGTATCACCGAATGCTGAATAAGACATTTTAAGGCGACCAAAAATTTTATAATTAACTTTCATGAACTTAAAACACACTGTGAAAGGGTTAAAGTTGTAAGACAAAAACATGGACAACTCCCAGACAGGACAACGACGTGGTAGCGACCTGTCAATCACAAGTGCCCTAAAGCATCCCCTGCTTTATGGTCTATTTGACTCTAAATGGGACCATCATTTACTAAATGAACATCATGCTGTATTGAAGAAGACTTGAAACTAGCGATTGAGACCATAAACTCATGTTTACAATGTTTACTGAGGTAATAAATCAAGTGAGAAGTAGGATAATTTTCTCATAGACTTCTATACAATCAGACTCATTTTTGCAACCAGAGGAGTCGCCCCCTGCTGGCTGTTAGATAGAGTTCAAGTTTAAGGCAGTTCAGCATTGGCTTCACTTTTCAGACCCGGTGGCTGCCCACAGGATTGTATCAAAATAAACCACAGTGCCCATGTTCATCATATGGTGTCACTCGTCTCATATATATATTTTTAATAGTTTTCGAACGATAATGCCGGCATATGGAAGCAGTACGTGTTAGCGGAATGATTAGGTGACATTAGGAAAAATAGAGAATATCACCAACCATAACCCTTTATTGTATTTATAAAGCTATGAGCAAACAAAATTATATTCACCTCCATTGGGTTGGATTGGAGGCAGAAATTCCAGATCAGAGCAGCTGCTGGGATTCAAAGCCAAAAAGGTCACCTCTCTCTCCCCAGTACTGTGGTGAGAAGTCACCAGTGGGCCAATCACCGGGGCCATTTTCATCTCTCTCTCAAGGCAGCTGCTTTGTCCTTGCGGGATCGATCCAGAGTGGCATTGTCGGGTCGGTTCTGCTGTGCCCCTGTCAGCAGGGAATCCAGGCGTCCCTAACAGGAGCACGTCACATGGCCCCGGCTCGCCTTCGGGGTCCAGATCCAACCAGCTCCAGAACACATGTGGCCTGGCCCACTGCCATCTCCAACAGCACACACATGACCACAGTACAGCTGAGTCTGACTGTGTGTGACAGAGTGTGTGTATTCTGAAGTTTGTGACCTTGCGTGTACCTGTGGGATGACAGAAGGCTCGCATTGTGGGGAGCTTTTGTGTCACGACTTGCAACTAAAAGTTTACCCCTTTTATTCTTCAAGGGCAACATTTGAGTTTGGACAAGATTTCCCTTCTGTCTGCGCACCGAGGGTTGTTGTCTTTACAACACAAAGGTCTTTTATACAAAGAATGATAAAGACGTTGAACAGAGTGTGTCATGATGAACTGATTTTTTGCGCTGCCTCCTTAAGCAGGGAGGAGGGTTAAAGGGATAGAGAGATGAAAGACTAGTGAGTGATGGTGAAGATCTCTGCATTGTTAACCTCAAGGCACCCTGTTCTCCTCCGCTGGAATACAGACACGCTGCTTCCCACTCAGTCCCATTACCTCAGCTGACCTTCTGTTGCCCCAATAACACTCAAACTCATATAGTCTCCAATTATGGGGAAACAAGCAGAGATAAGGTGTTTACACACAGGTTAGATGTACAGATAAAACCTTGTTCTGTTTGTTACCTTTCTCCCCTCTTCCTCACCCCTTCACTCTGCTCCCGAAGCAGCCTGATGCAGCACTGGGCCCGTAATTTTTCCAGCTCTTGTTCGGACATCTTTTTGTGTTTAATCGTGAGAGATTGAGAGGATTTAACTGGAGATTACGTATGGCGGGATTACACTGACCCCGATATCAGGAGGCCTCTGGGACGGGATGAGGGGGAAAGAGGTGCAGCAAAGGGAGGTGGAGGAGGGAGAGAACCATGGGACCTGTCGGGGTAGATGAGGGTGGATAAATGACGAGAAATAGAGGAGCCAAGAGGGGGTTGTTGGGAGGGGATTTGGGAGGTAATTTGTGTGGGATCAGAGATGTGTGAGGAATAGAAAAGATGGATGGGTAACGGAGTAAAAGATTTCACTGGGTGGAGGCATGAGAAGGGAAAGGGAGGTAGATGAAAGTGTTTTTTTGAGAGGCGTAGCACGCACAGAAGGTTAAAGAATAGTTCTGGTTTATTACAACTTGGGTCTTTTGACGGTTTATATCATCAAAGATACTCACTCAACAAGTTAACATTGCTAAAAAAAGGTCAAATGGGGCGAGAAACATGAGCAGTCAGATGATCATACAGGTTTTGAATAAATCCCCAGGTTAACCAAACTTAGTTGGAAGACGCAAACTTTTTCCTGTGTTACTTCTGTTTTTTACCTGTTTTTAAGCTGCATATGTTAGCATGTCTGACTAACTGGATTTACTTTTCATGTTTTACTTGTACAACAAGGCTTAGGAAAAGATCGTGGTTTGCGTTAACAGTAAAATAAGTCAACGTTGACTTGGTTTTAACGGGACATATACAAAGGTCTCCTGGGCGAAAGTCTAGTGTTTGTTTGACCCGTTCGACTACACCTCCCAATGGCCCTACGCAGACTTTCTCACTCTTTATACTTCATCAGTTGCTCTGACCGTCTAATAATGACGCGGGTGTTTTTACATTGGAGTAAGTTGAAAGCCTGGACTAATAGCCAGCAGGGGACGACTCCTCTGGTTGCAAAAAGAAGTCTGATTGTATAGAAGTCTATGAGAAAATGAGCCTACTTCTAACTTGATTTATTACTTCAGTAAACATTGTAAACATGAGTTTATGGTCTCAATCGCTAGTTTCAAGTCTTCTTCAACACAGCATGATGTTCATTTAGTAAATTACGGTCCTATTTAGAGTCAAATAGACCATAAAGCACGGGATGCTTTAGGGCGGGGCTACCTTGGGATTGACAGGTCGCTACCACGGCGTTGTCCGGTCTGGGAGTTGTCCGTGTTTTTGTCTTACAACTTTAACCCTTTTACAGTGTGTTTTTAGTTCATGAAAGTTGATTGTAACATTTTGTTCGCTTGAAAATGTCTTATTCAGCGTGTACTTAGCTCCACCCTCTCATGTCACTTCTAGTTGCAAAAAACCAAGAGGGCGACAGCCAAAATGCCGAACTCGAGGCTTCAAAACGGCAGTCCACAAACCAATAGGTGATGTCACGGTGACTACATCCACTTCTTATATACAGTCTATGCTTGAAACAGGTGTCATTTCAGCCGGCAAACTGGCAGTCCTGCTTTTGTCTACGTCTGTGTGAAGTCAAACACCCATTTTTTCAAAATTTTGCAAGAATTTCTAAGTGGTAAATCTGCCACCGTTGTCCCTGTAAACTGCATTATGTGGCTTGCTAGATTGGAAAGTCACAGCAGCAGTGACTACAGGGTCAAGCCGAAGCGAAGGGTCAGTTACATTGAGTACAGTCTTATCATAACTAATAGATATGAAGGCAAAAACTACAAAAAAACAAAGATTTCAGTGGTTATAAACCAGATTTCTCCTTTAACTTTGACGTGAAAGATGCTTACAGTGTTAACAATATTCACTGAATAATTTAGCCATATCATGATTATTTGCCCTAGTTTGTTTTTCCATTGAAATACAATATTTGTACACGATAGAAGCCATTAATACAGTTGAAATTAAAAGTTGCACTGCAGCCGGTGAACTTGTGCGTGCCCTCGTCACGACACACGGAAAAACGCATTCACACTTTCATGTTCTCACGTAAGCAATAACACATGCACAGACACTTACATGCACACACAAACACATACACCCATACAGAGTGGCTTATTACAAACCCACATCCCATATTGAGGGGATTTATTCATCACATTCTGTGTCATCGCTGCTTATCCATGTTTCATTCATTTGGAACCCGCCAGTTTTGGTTTAACTGGGAGTCGGAACAGATTTGTCGGAGCTATACGGAGGAGAGTCATTATGATGCGTCTGGACGGAAAGAGGGGGAAAGTGAGAGGCAAATGGAGAGACACTACAGTGGTAGCGGATGGAGACCTTGAGTCTGTAGCATCATTCATTCACAATTGCTGCATCATGCCACAGTCATTGTATCCACAATGAGTAAGAGTCTATTCATAAAGTGACTCTTAAAAACTATCTGGTTGTGGTTGATAATGTAGGTCAAGTTCATTCATTCTGTAATAATAAATCATTACCTCTGAGCAAATTAACACAAAAAAGCATCTTCCTGCTGTGAAATGAAGTAAAGAAGATTCTAACATAGCGTGCAGAGTGAAGGCCGTTCAGTGACGGCAGACTGACAGGCACTTCTTCTGCATCCACATCCTGTCCTCCTTGTTTACTCCGGAGGCTCTCTTTTGCATTGGCTACAATACCTTGATGTCACCCATCGATTGTCAGCAGTTAGAGAGACGCGCGCAATGCCCTGATTAGCATACAATTAGGATTGACCTGCTGCCCCTGGGACCGGACGGAGCGGGGGATGGATGGAGGGCTTTAGAGGGAGGGAGGGAGGGACGGAGGGAACAGCAGCCTGACACAGTGGCTTCTGTTTCTGCTGACACGTGCAGGACACTGGTGGGGTCTCAGAGGGCACCGTGGGCCAAGGTGTGCCAAACCTGTATTGACGTCTGGGAGAGGTGTCTCGGCCGCACTGACGGACGCCACTATGAGGGCTTAATGACCGTCCCAGCCAGGGAAAAGGTGTATAAATGTGTGTGTGTGAAGTAGAGTGGTGCATGTTAAGAGAGTTAGAGAAGTGATTGAGGAGTTTTTAAAAACAACACTTTGTCTATATATATATATATATATATATATATTTGTCCATATATATATATATATATATTTGTCCCGCCTTATTTGTCCGAGATTTTAACCCTCCGCGAGCGTAACAGGGCTTTGTGGTCATCGTGTCAAGTCCCAAGGTCGAGGTATAAACAGTGGGATGATCGTGCTTTTGCTGTCGCTGCTCCTAAACTACGGAACAAGTTACCCCCTGATATTCGCACTGTCACTGACCTAGTACTTTTTAAATCTAAGCTCAAGACTTTTTTATTTAGATTGGCTTTTAATACCTAGTAGCGCTGTGACATTTTTCCTGTGCTTTATATGTACCTTTTTATGATTTTATGATATGTTGTGTTTTTATTCCAGTTATTTATTGATGTTAATGTAAAGCACGTTGGGTACCTTTTGGTTATTGTAAAGGGCTATACAAATAAATGTTGATTGATTGGAATATAGGTATCTGCATTTGGAAAATACACTTCAGGCGATTCAGTGTATCACAACCATAGACTGTATGTAAGAGGTGGACGTAGTCAAAGTGACGTCACCCATTAATTTGCCATTTTGAAGCCTCGAGTTCGGCTTTTTTGGCTGTTTTTGGCTTGTTTTTTTGCAACCAGAAGTGACATGAAAGGGTGGAGCTAAGTACAAACGAACGCTGAAAAAGACATTTCTAGGTGACCAAGAAGTTGTGAACTGAAAACACACTGTGAAAGGGTTAAAGCTGTAAGACGAAAACACGGACAACTCCCAGATCGGACAACGCCGTGGTAGCGACCTGTCAATCACAAGGTAGCCCCGCCCTAAAGCATCCCCTGCTTTATGGTCTATTTGACTCTAAATGGGACCATAATTTACTAAATGAACATCATGCTGTATTGAAGAAGACTTGAAACTAGCGATTGAGACCATAAACTCATGTTTACAATGTTTACTGAGGTAATAAATCAAGTGAGAAGTAGTCTCATTTTTACTCGTTTACTCTCTGTGCTTCGTAACGTGACTACTCCACTGCTCGTTAAGTTGTTACTACAAAACCTCACCTCAGTGAGTCTGCGACTTGCCGTAAGTCGTTTAGTTTATACGGAGGGTATACATAAAAATCCTGCTACGTTTATTTGAATGGGAATGTCCGTTCTACTCCAATTCTATCTCTATGCTGTAGACGCTTGGTCTTGTTGAACACTCACATCATCTAAAATAGATACTAAACATTGAGCGAGCTGCCCAATGATTGAAACTTGCTCCTTACTGAGCAGGCAGTTGTTTTAGTGTTTCTTGTAACAGCAAAAAATAACTCTGGAAACTTAATGTGAGAAGACACAGAAATACTCAGTCATGTCATCAGAGTAAATTATTTGAACTCTGCCTTTTGTGTTGAATGGTTGTAGGTGAGTCACTGCGGTGAAGATATGCAGCGCTGGCTGTCCATGAATTCATACGAGCAGAGCATGCTGAAATATAAAAACGTTCCACTAGAATGAAGCATTGCTTTGGGAAACTGTTGTAATTCTCCCGCTGGCCTCTTAATGACCTCACATGCCTGTACTTTAATGGAGATTTATATGTTTGAAGATTTGACCTTTCTATTATCTCCTCTGGCGTGATCCGTTGTATAATTTCACTCTTCCCGTTCTCGTCTCCTGACACACCCATACCGGCTACCGCTGCAGCTGCAGCAGTGAAGCCTTAATCAGAGGTGCGTATCAATAATATCGAATCCAGAAATCCCCTCGTGTCCCGTGGCGTTTGTTCTGATGCATTGATGCACTATTGACGGAAACAGGACGGCCAACGGTGACAAATTAAAATGTCAGCCATGGCAAAGGTGAGCCTCGCCTCGCCTCTCCTCGCCGCGTCCTTAAGGCGGGGTGACAGGCCATCAGCTGAACGATTCCTGATAAAATGCTGACACCTCACTCACACACACGAACAAGGACATCGGTGACATGGGGAGTTGCATATTGAAAGGAAGTGAGTCAGGTGAGAGGACAAGTAGGGGGATAGGCGGTGACATAAGGCTTTAATAATAGCGCTCTGGTTAGTGATTCTGGTTGTAATGGAGCTGAAACCATCAGCGTGTCTATTTTTAAAAGTAGCACCGGTAAGACTCTATAATAACCATCATTTATAAATGGTTAATTTTTAGTTAGTTAAACTTAATTATTTTACTGTTAACAAACAACAAACTGATAATTAATAATGTTTACCAATTATTAGTAATGCTGTAATTTATGTTTGTGTAATATGAAATAATTAGTTTATAAATTATATATTGTATCATAGCTGATAAGAGACAATAACAATTACATTGTGATTACATTAGTAAAGTATTAACAGTTTATTATTGCACACAAATTTTATATACTGTATTTAGTGTTTGTTAATGATTACCAAATGATTTGTAAACCTTTAAGAAATCATGTGTAAAACATCTATAAACATTACAGATGGACCAGAAACCAATTATTAACCATTGACAAAGTATTAACCATCTATCTAAATAATGTTTACAGATGCTTTACAAAGTATTTATTAACCATTTAACAAGGTATTATAATCATCAGTTGCAACTTTATGTTTTAAAAAACAATTTACAAATAATTTACAAAAGGTTTACAAATAATTCCGTAATCATTCACAAATAACAAATATATATATATATAATATATAGTAGGTCTGTAGTAGTAGGGCTGTTAAAGTTAAGGCGATAATAACGCATTAACGCAAATTTAATAGAAAATGTAATAATGTGTGCAAAAAAAAACTGTTAAAATAACAGAAATTATAGCATTACTAATAATTAGTAAACATTATTATCATTTCATTGTTTGTTAACAGTAAATAACTATTAACTGAGTTAAATTAACTATCAATTTACCATTTATGAATGATGGTTATTATAAAGTGTTACCGCAGCTCCTGATTCACAGGAGCCCCTCCCAGTAAAATATGATTATGGAATACTGATGAACACTGTAATTACACATATCATGTGAGAGCATTTACCGAGTATTAAATTACACAAATTATAGTGCTGGTGCACAGTTGTGTCATTTAGCATGAGTAGGCTTGATGCACGTTGATTTCATGCAGCGTGTTTGGAGGAGTGAAGTGAAACGGGAGACAGAGTGACGGAGGACACGAGCGCCGGGCATGCTGTCAACGTTTAAATATCATGAGGCCTTGTGCGTGCGCTCCCACCCGTCTACCCACACACTCGACACACAGAGTATATGATAACTGTAAAATCACTGATGAAGCTTTGCAACAACTTGAGCCTCCTCATCTCTTCTGACTCGTCTGACTGTTTTGACAGTTGATCTGGATGTAATTGCGGCTACTTATAAATGTACTCCTCCGCACAGTAATCTGTCAATGTCATTCTCCTGATGTTCCAGCTGTTCTGCGATTGTAATAGAGCCGCGTTGTTGATGAGCGTTAAGTCTGACAGCCAACTGTCCAACTGGCCCGGGACGGCTGCGGTAGCCCGGGCCTCGAGAGAACCCCCATCAGCCAACCGGGGTCAAGGACTGCCGCTGATTGACAATTTCCGTTTAAGTCCGATCTACATTAAGTCGCCGTGTTTACACGCCATGCATCCTAACTTCCAGGGACTAACGAGTGCCTTCGACTGTAAGGGTGTCTGGTTTCCCAGGCCGGAGGACCGCTCTGATATCCTGCTGTTGTAAGTAATGGATGGAGGGAGTGGTACCGTTGGTATCAGGTTTGTTTTATTCATGTTCTCTGTTGCAATATTAAGCCCGCTATCGAGCCATCCTTGACTGACCTGTACTGACGGGAGCCTCTGCAGTATGAACAGATCAACTCCTCGCCTCGCATCGCCTCGCTCCTCCTGTGTAGCCCAGATTCATCCTGATCAACACGAGCTGCGCTCTAATTTATGCACCGGCAGCATGCGATTTACACAACAACCATTAGCATAGCATCTGTCAACACAGTCCTATACATCTTGGAGAAAATGGTTTCATATGAGGATAAATCTGCATCAGCCTGCCTGTTACCTAGAACAGAGATAAAACATTGTTTTGCAAATGGCATTGTGATATGATGCTCATGCATTTTGAAAAAAAAAAATATGGCAAGTAAAAGGCAAACGGGTCAGCTGCTTCTGCCCCCCCGCCACTGCCGCTCCAATCCCTGATAAACAAACAACTCCGCGGTTTGTTCTGTCCTCTACTAAAAGTCACCTGTCATTGAAAGTTTAGCATCATCCACTTGAATCAATAAAATAAATATCTCCCCACCTTCCCCGTGTGAACATTTTAAAGTTTGTGCAACGTTGAAATGCTTTTAGTGTGCGTCAGACGTTTAGTTTTCTTTTCACCTCCATGTTAAACAAGTTTGAGGTTTGGCTAGACTTTGATTGTAATTATACTGTCCTCACAATGAGTAGTCCTTATTCCAAAGCTCAACAGTTACCTACTGTAACAATAAGCATTTATTGAAAATTCACCAGTGTAAAACTGCAACAAAAGCACAAATCTGAATCAAATAAACAAAGTTAGTTTCTCCCTGTTTCCAGTCTTTGTGCTAAGCTAAGCTTCATATTTACCATACAGAAATGAGAGCAATATCGATCTTCTCATCAAACTCTTGACCAAAAAGCAAAGTATTTCCCAGATCTATTCCTTTAAAGCTTAAAAAAGGGCATCGGATTTCTCTAAACAGCTTGTGCAACACAATCTGAGACACACACTTAAGCCAGATTCAGACTACAGAAGTTTTGGGCCGATTTATCCCTGATTCACCCTTCCCGACAATCGGAGGAGACATCTGGTCTGGGACCTTGGTTGGTACCGATGTTTGGCTCAGATTATCTAATAATGTGAGGGGTTTACAGATCCAGTCTTAAAGCCTTTACACACCGGGAGTGAGACGAATAAACAACACGAAAATTCTAAATACTTGCATGCAAATGTCTAGGGCTTTTATTGTGAAAGTTAAGAACGGAAGAAGTGGATTAGGTATGCACTGCCTTTGCCAAGGTTGAAAGAAGTAAAGTTTGCCGTCTTGGTTCGGACTGCGCTACCTCCGTGATGTTGTTATATAAATATAGGCGCAACTCAACCCGTTCCACACAACGTGATTGATTGATGCCTTTATTCGCAATGCGAAAGCTCAGGTAAAAAAGCACGATAATCTTAATAATGCCCTGTGTATGTGCATGATGCAACGCAATTTCAAAAAAAATTTGGATTTTAAAGAGGACCTATTATGCTTTTGTGTCTTTTCCCTTTATTTTAGTGTTATATAGTTTTTTCTGCATCTAAAAGGTCTGCAAAGTTACAAAGCCCAAAGTCCAGGCCAAAGGGAGTTACTCTCCCCCACAGAAACACTGCTCCTGAACTGCCTGAAACATCTCGCTCAAAGTCCTGTCTTTTCTTCCGTAACGTGGTGATGTCACCAAGTTACACATTTACACATTTTTGGAGCAACGTTCAAAGAGTTTGGTTTGAACGTTGAGTTTGGTCACAACTGTGGGTCAGTTGACCAAAAACATGTTTGAGTAGAAACACAAAATACAAGTATGCACCTGAAAATAAACATAATAGGTCCTCTTTAAAACTCCTGTAGTCTGAGCCCAATCTGACAACGCTGTCTACGTGTAAAAAACAACATTAGGTTCCAGCTTGTTTTTGTAAAAAGATCTCCATCCATCCCGAAAAACAAAAAAAAAAGAGAAAATACAGCAACATCTCTGTCTTCTCATCTCCTTTGGCCGGCAAACGTATCAAATTTAACTAACATTGCACGAGGAGCGAGTGGGTCAACGTTTTCCAAATGAGTCCAGATAAAAATGTGTGGGCGGTTTCTTGCATTTATCCACACTGGAGAATGTTGTAAACATTTTTGGGGTGTGAAAATTGCCAGTTGAGCAAGCATTTAGCGAAGGGAATGTGCACACAGGTGTCACTCAGAGACTTTTATACTTGTACAACCATGAACAGATTTTTTGCTTGTCCATTTTGAACACCAAATTAAGCATCTTGTAACGCAACAAATTGAAGGACTTCATTATGAGTTAAGCTCCTCACATCTCCAACAGATTCTGCATCAGTGAGAGTGTCTGTGGAGACAGTCAACTGATCCCTGGCTCAGTTTAGACAGAAGTCACAGCTGTGATCGGGACACCGGTCACTTCTATTTCTGTATCTGTTCTCCGCCCAGTTTCAGTCCTTCTCCCCTCAGTGTGACAAATGGACACCACGCAAGTCCATGAGTAATTTTCCAACGATTCATTTACGCTCTATATTTTTTTGCAGTAATATTTGTGTGGCAGTAAGTCATTTTAGCTTGTCATAGTGTTGACCAGTGTGGTGTTCATCTTATTTTTGGCAGCTTGCACACACACACACACACACGCAAAGTGCTGTAACATCTCTCTGGGAAGCTTTTCAATTCTCATGGTGATGTGATGTTTAGTTTTTTTTAACACAGAGGAGAAAACAAAAAAGATTTGACTGTGCTGCAATAAATAACAACCTGTCAAAACTAGTGTGTTATGAGTGATGTTTGATTGCATTAGAGTTTGAAGCTGTTTTGAATGTCTGAAACTGCATATAGTAGGACAACTTAGCACTAAAGGTCTGTGTTTCTCTGCTTGGCAAGGCTAGTGGACATGCTCCTGGCCAGCCACATAAATAATTAGCATGTCTGGCCATTGTTAACATGACATGCATTCACCTGGACGAGGGAGCCAGTTGGTGGAGTGCCAAGAGAATAATGGGATTCACTTTGGAGAAGCATTGTGAAGCCGATAGAAAATTACATTATTGCGAATCAAAATTAGTGGGACCAAATTCTGGTCAGTGGATTTTTTTTTAAAAAGCAACTTGCATACTAAAATCTGCATTTTTTTATTTATTTTGTTTGGCTACTTGGAGTCAGTGGAAACAAGCTGTAAACTCAACATTGACATGTTACTTTTTATTTACACATCCAGCAGTCACGGAGCAAAATTAGCATTCATTTGGAGTCGTGTTTCTGGTCACTTGATGACTGTATGTCCAATATTCATTCTATATTAGCTCTGTTTTTGGTCTCTTTAGCTGCTAAATGCTCCACTGTGTTCACCAGCAAGTCACTAACCTGCTTACCAGTGAGCTACCTCCAGGTCTGAGTCAAGTGAAGCCAATGCGGAAGTGCCTTAAACTTGCATTCTTTCTAACAGCCAGCAGGGGGCGACTCTTCTGGTTGCAAAAAGAAGTCTGATTGTATAGAAGTCTATGAGAAAATGAAATTACTTCTCACTTGATTTATTATCTCAGTAAACATTGTAAACACGAGTTTATGGTCTCAATCGCTAGTTTCAAGTCTTCTTCAGTACAGCTTGATGTTCATTTAGTAAATGATGGTCCCATTTAGAGTCAAGCAGACCATAAAGCAGGGGATGCTTTAGGGCGGGGCTACCTTGTGATTGACAGGTTGCTACCACGGCGTTGTCCAGTCTGGGAGTTGTCCGTGTTTTTGTCTTACAACTTTAACCCTTTCACAGTGTGTTTTCAGTTCATGAAAGTTAATTATAATCTTTTTGGTCACTTGAAAATGTCAGCGTTTGGATGTGCTTAGCTCCACCTTCTTGTGTCACTTCTGGTTGCAAAAAAACAAGATGGCAACATCCAAAATGCCAGACACAAGGCTTCGAAACGGCAGTCCACAAACCAATGGGGTCACGGTTACTACGTCCACTTCTTATAGACAGTCTATGCTTCTTACAGGGTTTTTTAAAGCTTTTTAGCTGCGTCTGAAAACAACTCTGGTGAAAGTGGAGAGAGTGAACTAAAACCAAAACTCACTCTGTCATCTGCCTCATGAACAGGGCTGATATTCATTGGATAATTTAAATCAGTTTAGGGTATATTCACCAACAGTTTTTCTGTGTTTTTTGCTCTTGACTGCAAGAACAGTATAGTAAGTATTCTGACTTTGGTAGACCTCTGAATTTCCATCTTTGTGCAGGACTTGTAAAGGCTTCTGAGGTTTATGGGTTCGGTAGCATTTAGCTCCTTTCATCTTGTCAAAATCTTTGACAGGAACAAAGGCGAAACATTTAACCGACTGGCTTAAAATAACTTTACAATATTGTTGAATTATCCAAGAGAGTGTCTGCGTTGAGTAATATTGATGTTACGGTTAAATATTTGATATACACACTCCAACACTTCAGGTTGTATGCTATACAGTATTGCTGCTCCTCTCAATTGTACCTGGAGATATGAAGATTAGCCCTAAATAATGGAGCTACATACACTCAAAAACATTCACACTGGATAGTTTGCAGTGCTTAGTCAAAGACCATCACCTTCACGTCTACTCTCGGCCTTGTTACCGAGAGTTGTTCCTCCCTTATTTCCCTTCATCTCCATCATTTCTCATCTAATACCATCTTTCTCTCTCACTTTCCTCTCTGCCTCATCTTCATTATCCCTCCTCCCTCCTCTCTCTGCCTCGCTCTCTCTCATCTGCATCTTTTTTCCTCTCCACCTTCGTTCCCTCGCCGCCTTCCCAGTGGTGGAGCCGCGGCCCCAGACCTATTGGTCGTGGGGTTCCAGATGGTCCGGGCTGGCAGAAGGTTCAGAACTGACCCCTCGGCAGCTGATCCTGTCCTACCTCAAACCCCGGGGGGGTCCGGGACGGGAACACGTATCTCAAGCAAGATGAGAGGCAGAGGACAGGAGAGGGACCGGGGAGAGTTGAGGGAGAATTGCGTAACAAGCCGAACCTGTCATTTACTGCATCTCAAACAATATCCGAGGCCGTTTTCTTTGAAAAGTGCCTGCACTTCGGAGTTGTTTGAAGCACACAAACACACACTTCGCTATCAGTCAAGCGCTGTGTAACGGGTAGAAAAAATGAATAGTAGAGGGAGGGGAAAGAAAAAGCTCATATTACAGATAGAAAATTTAAGACAATGAAGGCGGGGGAATGGAAAGGAAGACTCAGCGAGGCATGGATGACAGCTTGTGACGCCACATTAGTCATTGTGCAAGAAGACAGAGGTGTCTACACAGCCTCTTTAGCGCTGTCTCCTCTAATGGCTGTGCGTGTGTGTTTGAGGTGCCTCTACAGCCTCTGGTGCGTCCCGCCGATGCTGCCTGCGTTTAGACAGCGGCTGCAGCAGTGTTGATGGAAGCACACAAGGGAGGGGGGATGGGGGGATGGCGGGGTGGGGGGGCGGCGGTGGGGGGGGAGCAGGGCAGTGCTAATTGGGACAGAAGATCAGGGTCAGGGAGAAAGAGGAGTAGAGTAGAGACAGGGAGTCCTCGAGCCCTCCGGTGGCTCACTCTGCTTAATGATGCGTCTCTCTCGTAATTAGCAGACGGTAATTAACGCTCGGATCACCTGGGCCTCCGTGGGTCACATTCTCTCACTCTCTCTCTCTCCGCCACTCCACATCCACGCCTTCGCTGCAAACAAGCACCAGTCGCATCCCTGTGGTCCCGCTCCGCAGACCTCCCAGCAGCCTCTGTGGCTCAGACTTAGCTAATAAAAGCATTCCTTCCATATGGGACGCACATTTTATGGATTTATCTATGGCTCTGTCTAAACCCAGCTTGTGTTTATCTTCTTTGTGTACGTGTTCAGCACCGCTCTGCTGCATGTATGTGTGTGTGTGTGTGTGTGTGTGTGTGTGTGTGTGTGCTGAGCGGGTTTATATGGGAGGCAGCCAGTGTTTTGTACACACGGTCTGTCAGGCTGTGTTATAGCGGGCCTCACCTCCAGGCTGGTTTAAATATTAAGACTGAGTGGTGGCTCAACATGCATATTTTAATGCAGCCCCTTGTGTGGATGCGTGAAGTGGCACATTACCGGTTGTTCAATGCAGAACAACTTCGCACTCTTAAACTTAATTATCATGACCAACCAGTCAGATTGCACGCACACTTCCCTGACCTTAATGAGCCAGCGTGCATGACGG
Organism: Sebastes fasciatus; assembly: GCF_043250625.1. Classification (NCBI taxonomy): domain Eukaryota; kingdom Metazoa; phylum Chordata; class Actinopteri; order Perciformes; family Sebastidae; genus Sebastes; species Sebastes fasciatus. Next base: position 13,377,530 of record NC_133813.1, read on the forward strand.
AATAGACACATTTGGTCGCACACAAACACATGCAAAGAAAAATACACACAGATGGTGGCGCAAGACACAATATGCTTTTGCTGGCTTGCTTCAGGACCGTTAATAAAACATTGAGTTGGTGAGACATTCCAGACAAACCCATCTCCAAACAAGGCTTTGTGCTTAATAATACAGATATGAATTTATCTCTTCTTCACTTGTGTGCCCTGGGATTGAGTCTTGTTGGGTTTTGCCCCCCTCCCCTCCTAGGGGTGGCGAGGGCTCGTGGGATGTTCACTTTTTTATTAATTGAATTTTAAAGTGACCTTGCAGTGATATTGATCTGCATTTGATGAAACACACATCCTGCCTTGTGCATCCTTCACAAGCCCAAGGTTAGCGTATAGTAGCAAAGTAAGCAGCGCGTTAGAGTGCTTCGTGGTGTGGAATATTTGTCAGAGTTCTGTGATGGCTGAAGTTTGGGAGTTGTGCTGAGCCGTGCAATAAAGGCGGGGAGGGGCCCGGCAGGAGAGACGAGAGGAGGAGGAGAAGGGTGGAGGAAGGGGAAAATGGAGTGTGAGCGAGGGAAGGGAGCAGGAAGGAGGGAGGGGTGGAGCAGCACGTCCAAAGTGCTTGGTAAAGTCAGCGTGATGTCGTGGTGGAGGGTAAAAAGAGAAAGGGTGTTATCATGTTACTGGATTTAAAGGAAGTGAAGAGGAAGCGAGCGCCGGGTACAGCCAGGTGTGAGGGAGACAACAGACTTCTCTGACCTATTTTAAAGAGTTTGGATTCAGCTTGGCCCCACTAGCAGCTCCCTCTTCTGGTACAAAACAAGCAATACATCCAGCTCTATTAAGTGTTTTCATTCCTCATTAGTTGCAATGAAAGTCAGCTTTTTACAAATTACTTGCGTCTGAACACGCTCATGCATCACTTTGCCTGTTAACAACAGCTGTCAGAGTGAATTTTGGTTCTCAGCACCAAAACAGACGAGCTGTTGATTGCAGGAAACGGTTCAGAGATACCCCCAAATGTCTCTTGGCAAATCTCCTCGAGGAAAAAAAAAAAGTACTGATTATTTCATCTTCCACGTCCTCAATTCTGCCGAACTACATGCGAAAACATGCGGTTGGTGTGTTGCATGTAGCTGCGTCACACCCACGAGTGTGAGAATGATGGAGATACTGTGTGTGTCCGTGCGTGGGTGTGTGCTCGCATGCCTGTATGGGAGTGTGAGGGTGTGAAGGAAGAAACGGTGGAAACTGCAGTATCTCAAATTCTGTTAATTCTGTTTTTCTTTCAAATTAACTCATTTCATTATATTTGTCTCTATGTGGAACTCTGTCCAGTCATCTCTTGTTGTTTCCACATAGAAATATGTCAGACCGTTTGTAAAGTATGTTCAAAAACACGCTCAAGAAGGAGACTTTTTTTTATAATTGAGAGAGTTTTACTCAATGTAGTGAAGTTTTGTGTGTCATCATGTGCTGTTAGTCAGGCCAGACATGTGAGTAGGGTTAAGGGGATCTAATATATATATATATAATTATCTAATATATATATCACTATGAAACTTCCGCAGTTGATTCCTTACATTAAGGCAATTCTTTTTTGTATTAAAAGTTTTCTGAAATTTTATGTTTAAATATGCAAATGAGGCATTGTCTTATTGAGTATGTGCTAATTTGCATACATTTCCAGAACATAAATGTAAACATTGGATAAAGCCAGGTTCAAAATTCTTGTTTCATTTTGTTGACTTATTAGAGTTACAAGGAGTATCTCTTTTTATCACTCCATAAATCAGAAAATACTGTTAACAGCCATAAAAAAAACTATTTTTGCCATGTTTTTAGGAATAAAATGTCCTATAAATCAGGCTATGAATGATATATGAAAAACTGTGTAAAAACCTTCAGAATATAGATAGTAGGGCTGTCGATGAAAAATGAATCACAATTAATCACATAATTGTTCCTAGTTAATCGCAATTAATCACAAAATTAATCACACTGATCAAAATGTACCTTAAATGGAGATTTAATATTTGTATATATTTATTATTGGAAATCAATTAACAACAGAAAACAATGACATATATTGTCCAGAAACCCTCACAGGTACTGCAGTTAGCATAAAAAATGTGCTTAAATCATAACATGGCAAACTCAAGCCCAACAGGCAACAACAGCTGACAGTGCGCTGACTTGACTATGACTTGCCCCAAACTGCATGTGATTATCATAAAGTGGGCATGTCTGTAAAGGGGAGACTCGTGGGTACCCATAGAACCCATTTTCATTCACATATCTTGAGGTCAGAGGTCAAGGGCCCCCTTTGAAAATGGCCCTGCCAGTTTTTCCTCGCCAAAATTTAGCGTTATTTAACCTCCTTCACGACAAGCTAGTATGACATGGTAGTACCGATGGATTCATTAGGTTTTTCTAGTTTCATATGATGCTAGTACAATATAAAAATTGCAAGTTGCATTAATGCGTTAAATAAATTAGTGGGGTTAAAACAAATTTGCGTTAATGTATTATCGCGTTAATGCATTATCAAGTTAACTTTGACAGCCCTAATAGACAGGAATGAAACAGGAAAGCTTGGTGGATGTAAGTGCTACTGAAGTGGAGATTTCTGGCTCAGAGTCTGAGAGAAAAACCTCATTTTGAGAAAACTGCCTTTAAAGATATGGATTGTAAAAGTCCATATATTTTGCAAGACACTACAGGTGAATAGGGTAAAAAAAAAAAAAAAACGAATTGATGTTACCATTAAACTTCCCCAGTTGATTACTTAGATTAAGACAAATATTTTTTGTATTAGAAGTTTTCTGGAATTTTATGTTTAAATATGCAAATGAGGCATTATCTAATGTTAACTTTTGGGGAATTTAGGAGAAATCTACAGACGCAAATAGACACCGTGTGGTAAAATAAACACCCATATGTGTATTTTTTATGTTTTCTTTCCACTAGTCTCTCTAGTCTATGATATATGAGTTAATTTCTATGATATATGAGTTAATAGAGGAGAAGTGAGAAAGGGGTAGGGTAATATAAGTTTTTCTTCTACCTACTCCTTTTCGGACACTATAACTCTTGTTTTGTTTGTTATTATTTTGTATCTGTTTTTATTTATTATATGTTCGAAATAAAGTCTTTCATTCATTCATTCATTCATTCAGTCTGAAAGAAGACATCTCAAAATCTCCAAATTGACTAGTGCATGAAAAACCATGTTTTTGCCTGAGGTGTCTCCTCTTAAACACAGTGAGTCACAGACCTTATCTTTCTGCTTGGTGACATTTACAGAGACAGAAGGATGTTAAAGAGCCTCCGATAATTTCTGGCGTTTGTCACGCACATTGACACTGATTGCCCGCTTAACTGGTACATGCAGGGGTTAATGGCAATTGATTGGTTGCTGTTAATCACCGCGGTTTGTGATTACCTGGCAGCGTGGTATTGATCGGCCATTGATCAGAGTGCATGTCCGCCACTTCTTCCTCCGTGTCTGTGAGCTCACTGTCATTTAGCGCTTTGCTGGTGCAATATTGTCGTTATGACACCCCAGGCGTCGGTGTTGCTCAATGACTCCCTGGTGGCAAGTGTCTGCTGCGTTACAGAGGCACCGGTCGGTCAGCCAAAAGTTTGATTTACATGGGCGCCGAGAGGAAAACCAAGCAGGACAGAATGTATACGAGTTATGCCTACCATACACTAGTAGCCTTTGAAAACACTGAAGTCTGACATCCTCTCACATCTAAAGACAATGTGTCTTAAGTCACAGACTATAATATTTTCCACTGGAGATCTTGCTGGGTCAGTATTTACAAGACAACAACTAGATTCCTTGAGAGATGATGTCAGATTCTGCTTCTGGTGGAAATTTACAAGAAGAAAAAACCTTTGAGAAAGAAGTGGACAGAAATTGCTGCAGCCCTCGAAATCCCTGGTGAGTATACAGTATACATCAGACCGGCACATACGGGTACTGCGCAAAAAGAAAAGGCCGCGCCCCCTTTTGGAGGAAAGAAAACCGAAGATCTCATAGACTTCAATGCAATCTGACGTATGTTTGGATTGTAATTTTGACAAATTTGTATGCATTCATCTCTGGTTAAACAAACGTTTGTTTTATACACATGTCTAATAATTATTTTGCGATCTTGTCTGAACCTGAGAGTTCACGATACCTTAATAAATTAAGATTGATCACCGCCATGTCCCCTTCAGTCTTCCCCCGTCCAACACAGTGGCCGGATATTGCTTATCCAGACATCTCTATATCTTGAATCCCTTTAGGTTAAGTGCTGTCTGTTAATAACCGTTTAAATAGCCAACTGTTTGATCTATAGGCTGAGATTCAGTTGGAGACGACGTAATGTCAGTGTGAAAGCCTCGGTTAACCCGCTACACAACAGCTTTTCATCATTTTCTCTCCTGTGACAGCGAGTTTCTTTCACCCAAAAGGGAGTGCAGCCTCGGCGATGACGCCATGCTGGTCTGGTCTATAGCTTGGAGCCATAAAGCCCCTCTATTAGATATTCCTTAGGACACGACAGGGGAACAAATCAGAGATCAGCGTTTTTGGATTTATTGCTGGTGCAACCAACTACACAGCAACTTTTGGGCATAGCGTTATTACTATGAGCGGTTTGTTTAAAGAGATGTTTCAACTTCTTCCGTTTACTCTGTTACCATCTATGAGGGACACAGGATTGGTTTCCCCCAAAAGGGGGCGTGGTCATGAGAGTCTACTCTGCGTGGCATGTTGCCGGTCTGATGTATTAAACTGATTTTATCAGAATGTCAAGACGAGATATTGACTGACTTAAGACAGCTTGGACTGACTTTTATGACCACCTTAAACTAAACGATCGAGATCACAGGATTGCGCCACAACTCTAGCATAACTCTTGTGATTTTATTCCAACATTGGAAATACTGTCTGTGACAGTGAAGTCGCTTAAAAAGGTCGGCGTTTAGGCTGCATGTTCGTCTGTGGCCTTCAGGCTCTCCTCAGCCAGCTTACTTATGCTAATAAATTGTTTGTTTCTTCACTTCCTCACCAGGATCAGGTCTTTGGTCAAGTCGAGTGAGGGTGTGTTGTGACTTAAAAATAAAAGTTTACTCTCACCTCTCTCTCTCTCTCTCTCTCTCTCTCTCTCTCTCTCTCTCTCTCTCTCTCTCTCTCTCTCTCTCTCCCCGTCTCCATCTCATTCATTTCTGTACCTTGGTGCGCCTGGCTCTAGCCTCCATTAAAAACCTTGTCTAAAGTAATGAGTTTAAAGTCAGGGTACCTGTCTCAGCTTTGGGAATAGAAACAGAGTGTGTGTGTGTGTGTGTGTGTGTGTGTGTGTGTGTGTGTGTGTGTGTGTGTGTGTGTGTGTTTCTTGCACCTTGTGTGAGCGTGTTACGGCACACCCACCCAGGATTTTGAGAATAATTGCATGTGTGTGTGTGTGTGTGTGTGTGTGCGTGCGCTAAGGCTTTTGAGGTACGCTTTGACAGCTGCAAATTTAATAAGCAAACGTTAAAGGTAGCAGGGAGGGAGGGGGGGATATGCATAGGGGCTCCGCTTATGAAATATGAATGACTGTTTCTGCATCTTCTTCAGCGGGCTTGATATCGTCTCTGGTTTGTAATTCCCCCGCTTCGCTCTGAACAGGATGCACAGTCCAGCAGTCTTGTGAGAGGGGATTCTTGTACTGTATATAGATATCTTTCCTCAACTTGTCAAACTGAGCTGCTCTGAGTTTTAATAGGCTGTGTGTCATGTCTTAACTTAAAGCGATATTTCTCTTTGGTGGAAGCTTTTTTTTTACATTTTAGCATGCGTACCCTGGAGTGGCTGCATGAGCGGTCGGTCACCAATACTAAGTGACTCGGCTCTTTAAATTGATGTCACACACTTTGTCTGAGTTTGGTAAGCCTACAAACTAAAGCAAGGTAATTCAGGTGATGAGGATGCACTTTCTACTGCACCACAATGTAAAGTGTCTGATGGTTTATTAAACAATCAAAGGCTATTTTTTCCTCATATACTGGAAACCAGAGACAGCATCCATAGTTAGCAGGAATGAACCATAGACTGTATATACTGATCGTTTGTGGACTACGGTTTTGAAGCCTCGAGTTCGGCCTTCTCCCAATGTCAGCTGGGATTGGCTCCAGCCGCCCCGCAACCCTGAATAGGATAAGCGGTTACAGATAAAGGATGGATGGATGAATGGATATTGTCAATGCGCCATATTTCAACCCTCACATTGCCAACTCTGTAATCATACAACCGTTTTGATGACATCAATGCACCCAAGTCATCAACATTGGAATCTTGAAATCCCATCTCTACCATCCATCCCGTATGACCAGAATGCAGCATAAGCCCGAGCTTGACGACACAATCAGGGTTATTTTCTCAGACTTGACAAAGCCTCTCCGGCGCCACGGAAGACATTAAGCCTTTCACAGGCTGCTCCCTGTGACAAACAAACATGCATTAATGTGTAAATTTAAGTATTTATTCCTGGTTAGGCTGGAAACATTTGCTTATGAAAAAGTTTGAAACCAATATTTAACATTAGCCTTTGCAAAAATTGTTGTTTGAAAATCCACATTTTAGATGCAGAGTATATTCCTATAATCTGCTAAGCTTTGTACGATATGATATTCAGGCTTGTCGCTTAAAAAGAAACCAAACTTTAATAAGTATTTCTTTCCTGCATGTGTTTCTAAATGGAGCCTTATCTAATATGGATAATGTTCTAGATTGCAATGCTGCAAGATGTTGCCTATTTCCACACTGAACTGCAATAACTTAATGTTACCGCCTTTCTTTCTCGTTCTCTCTCTAGACCCTACCACTGCTCTTTAGTGTTCAGTTTGTTCTACTTCCTTTTGTTGTGCTTTGCATACTGTACACAACAACAACAACAGTCCTGCTAACAGCTCGGTTCTATTCACTTGAATCTTTTTCTGACTGAATATTTATTCAAAAGTTCAGAAATATACCAAAAGAGGCCTCTTTTTTCCAGTGGAGCTGGGAAACTACAGAGAAACATTAATACAAGAAAACATAAGTTGCTCTGCAGTTCAAACTGAGTGCAATCCACAGAGGTAAAACACGTCTTTCACAGCTCAGAATACGATTTAGGAACCGGAGTATGAACCTTGAGAGCAGATTCAATGAGCATCAATCAAACGATTGTTAAAACATTGGCATCATATAGATTAAGTGCCGGTGTTGGTCGTATTGTTTGTGTGCTAAGTTAATAAAATAGCTAAAACTCTCTGCTTGATTTAGTCTGAGTGAGGTCTAAAATCTAATCTGCTGGTTTTCAGAAGCTTTGGACTTACAAGTGACATTAAAGAGGACCTATTATGGTTACTTTCAGGTGCATACTGGTATTTTGGGTTTCTACTAGAACATGTTTACATGCTTTCATGTTCAAAAAACACTTTATTTTTCTCATACCGGCTGTGCTGCAGCACTTCTTTTAACCTTCTGTCTGAAACGCTCTGTTTGAGCTCCTGCCCCCACCCTCTACCTCCCCCTCCCCAGCAGTGTTCATTTTGGCAGCTATTTTAGATTTGGTCTTAGTCTTAAGACGAAACTGCTTATTAGTTTTAGACACATTTTAATCATTTTTAGTCTAGTTATAGTAGTCAACAACTCAAAACATTTAGTCTAGTTTTAGTTGACGACAACTCAAAACGTTTAGTCTGAACATATTTCATCATAGTTATCGTTACCGACATTAACACTCCTCCCTAAAAAGCCTAGTCTCCTCTGATTTGTCAGCTGGCCAACCCTGTTGTGATTGGTCAACCGAAACGAACTCTTCAGACTCTGCTCCAGCTCCGCTCTAACTAGCTTTGTGTGAGGGTGTGCCAAACTAGCCGCTAGGCAGGTATTGTGCAAATGTGTTACTTGGTGACATCACCACGTTACAGAAAAAAAGGCGGAACTTCAAGCAAGGCGTTTCAGGCAGTTCAGAGGCAGTGATTCTGTGGGGGAGAGTAACTACCTTTGGCCTGGACTTTGGGCTTTGTAAGTTTGCGTGACTATTATGTGACTAAGTGATTAATCTTTGCAGCTCTACACTAAAGGAAACGGAAAAAGCATAATAGGTCCTCTTTAAAAGAAATGATTTATAATGTAGAATGGCATCGTATGGTAAAAGATTTTTAAACACACACTGACACGTAACATAGGTTGGCCTACTGTACGTTTTAGAGCAAAGTAACCACCCTGAGTCTGTCTTTAAACACTTTCACATAAGTGAAATAAACAAGGTCATCAGACAATTAACTTTCTTTTTTTTCCTCCACTATTCCCCATTTCTAATTTATATTAATTCCACCCCCTCAATCTTAAGATTAGATTCCTTTCGTCCCAACAGAGTGGCCCCCCCTCCACGGCCTTAAACACTAAAAGGATGATGAAATGCGAAAGAAAGGCGCAAAGAAAAATAATTCAGCCTCTGTGCATCACTGTGCAGACAGAGGAGCTTTCCCCTCATCTATTCTCCCAGATGCCTTGGTTCTCCATAGTGTTCAGTTTAACCCCTCCATCCCTCTTTTTCACCCCTAATTACACACTCGCACGTCTTTTACAAGTCCCATAGTAGCAGAGAACTGGCTGCACGCTCACTAGGCTCAATAGGATGAAACTGATGGGGTTACACGCACATACAACAGCTCTCATTAGCAGTCTCACACCGATAATGTGGAGATGAAAAGACGCCGTGCCCCTGTGTGTGCCGTGCTGTTTTCTGTGAGCTTACAATATGCATTACTGCACTGCTGAAGCCTTGAGAGACACGCAGCAGTGCTTACGGCATTGTTTTAACTTGCTTTGTGGAGGGGAGAGAGCATTTCCAGCACAGCCAGGGGAGAAGCCTTTTGTTTCCTTTAGAACAGTGATACGACTGACAACAGGGACGAATTAATAAATGTTGTCAGTCTGGGTGAATGATCATATTATGCTATTAACATTTTTTTTTTTTATTTGACCTTTACATATCTCGTCTTTGAGGGTCCGGGATGAATAAAAGCTGTAGGGCTGCAACTGTTTTCTTTAGCCGTTAATATTCTTGCTTAAAGAATCAATTGGTGTATGAAATGTCACAAAATCCCAATTTCCTAAAGCCCAAGTCTCTTGTTTTTTCCAACATAGTCCAAAACCCAAAGATATTATTTTTTACTACTGCCTAAGATAAAGAAAAGCAGCAAATCTACACAATTGAGAAGCAGGAACTTGAGAATATTGGGCTTTTTTTCTTGAATTATTAGACAGTTAATGAATCATCAAATTGACTAATTGTTTCAGCTCTAAAAAGTTGCTCCACGAACTCCAAGTATTATCCCAAAATAGACAATGTAGGTAGATCATTTTACAATTATTTATTTGATTTTTTTTTTTTAGAGGAAAACTAACATTTCTCCGGCTGTGTAAAGGGCAAGCAGCACACAACATGCCACCAGGCCCACATGTGGCTTCAATTAAACAATGTGAGGACACTGACACCGTCGAGTGTCCCAACACACATGTGGCATTACAACCTTTCCATACAAAATACCCTACATCTATAAAACGTAATTAAAAGTTTCAAAAAGACGGGGCGTCCCGGTGGCTTTGTGGTTTCAAGCACGTAGTGTTCAACCACGATGAATGTGGCCTGGGACCCCCTGAACCACTCCACAATGTGGATTTGCAAAGTCACAAGCCAACATTTAGTCTGTTTTAATCGAACTCTGGTGCGTTTAAACTCCTGGTGCGGGTCGTTTGGGCGGTTGTGAACACAGTAATTGTACTCTGGTGCTGACCAAAACAACTGGTCCGAGCACGTCATCTGAGGAGGCCTGCGCAACGGTGCCTTGCGGGAGTATAAGCAAAGCTTTAGGGTTGGGGAAAGACAGTGATTTGGGTTAAATTGACTACTTGGTTAATGTTAGTGAACCTTCGTTGTTATGGTTAGAATAATAACTACTTGTTTATGGTTGGGAGGCGATTATGGCGAAGAAACCAACGCTGACTGTCGCCAGGAAACCGTAAAACAAACGGCGGTCCGTCTGCAGTCTTTGTGGCTTCAAAGAGAACGTCGCCCAACTTCCTCCTTTGCTCCCGATTGACAAGAGTCATAATCCCTTCAGCTGCTAGAGGCATTTGTCATTTACCAAATCAATGACCTCAAAACACCAACCTCCCACCAACCTGAGACAGTTTTTAACACCTTAACACCACGTGTGCTGTGACTGAGAATGCCAGAAACCTAGTTTGCAAGTAAGAGGATGAAATAGGTCGCTAAAAGTGATCGTAAAAATGGTAAAAAAAAATATTGGAACCATATCCACTCAATGTATTTATTAGTGTTAAATAACATCTTGTTTATTATCCATTCAGAAGAACACATTGAAACATGTCGGGTGGTGTTGATGAAGGGATACTTGAGCTTATCGGATGGCGCTGACAAAAAAAAGGTTGCGCCACTGACGAAGTACATGGGATGCCCTCTTGAACATGTTTCCTTCTTTCCTCACTTTCTGTTTCCTGTTGGTTTTCTTCTCCTTGGAGAATTAGTGGAGAAGTGCTAAAAGCCACAGTGGTGTTGACGGGTTGCACTTCCACTGTGGTAGAGAGTAGCCTTCCATAATAACCAGCTGGTGAGGGTGCATTTTTAAGATGTAGTTGGGATTCTTTGCACGAGTATTTGTGTTTGACTGTGTTAATTTATATGTCTGTGTGAGTGTGCAAGCATGCATGTTGGATATGTATATATATATATATATATATATTTGCTAGGGCTGATTAAAATATTTCATCGCGAATAATCTCAAATGAATCGCACATTTTTCATCTGTTCAAAATGTACCTTAAAGGGAGATTTATTTTAAGTATTTAGTACTCTTATCAACATGGGAGTGGGCAAATATGCTGCTTTATGCAAATGTATGTATATATTCATTATTGGAAATTAACTAACAACACAAAACAATGACAAATATTGTCCAGAAACCCTCACAGGTACTGCATTTAGCATAAAAAAATATGCTCAAATTATAACATGGCAAACTGCAGCCCAACAGGCAACAACAGCTGTCAGTGTGTCAGTGAGCTGACTTGACTATGACTTGCCCCAAACTGCATGTGATTATCATAAAGTGGGCTTGTCTGTAAAGGGGAGACTCGTGGGTACCCATAGAACCCATTTTCAGTCACATATCTTGAGGTCAGATGTCAAGGGACCCCTGCCAGTTTTTCCTCGCCAAAATTGAACGTAGGTTTTGAGCGTTATTTAGCCTCCTTCGCGGCAAGCTGGTATGACCTGGCTGGTACCGATGGATTCCTTCGGTTTTCTAGTTTCATATGATACCAGTATCTTCACTCTAGCTTTAAATTTAAAAGATTGTGTTAATGCGTTAAATAAATTAGTGGCGTTAATTTATTATCGTAATTATCGTGTTTACTTTGACAGCCTTAATTTTTGCACATTTCTTTTACTAAAGCAAGCAAAATGGACTAAGAAAAAAAAATCTAAATCTAGAAATCTCATCTCAAACAGGGTTTAAGTTAGTAATGCTCTAATGAATGGCGTATATGGTGCATTTCATAATCGGGGTCCCTTTTCAAAGCCTTCGGTGGATGTGGGTGGAAGGCGCTTGATCTTCCCTTGTTCATATTAAACAAGTCAGATTCCAGCCCCCACCTCAAAAACCTATACGCACATTTACACTTGGGCTTATTGGATGTGAATATGCGCCTGTGTGTAGCTTTCCTTTCAGCTCAGGCCAGTGAGTTTGAGTCCTTTTGAACAGGCAGTAACATGAGGCAACTATGACAGGCAGGACGACCCTTGATCACTGTTAATTATCTAAGTGGACGTGAGGCTCCCAAACCACCAGAGCGATGCAGCTAGCACTCTACATCAGGGAGGGCCTGTGCATATGTGCTTTCAAACCGGTCTGAGACACGTGTGAGTGGGTGCTCTTCTTGCCTGTTTGTGTGTTGCCATCATCACCGCTCACATGACATAACGCCCTTCAAGTGTATGTCATGCTCGCAGGAAGGCAATCACTTCCTTGGACGTCATTCAAAAGTAAAGCAGCCTTTGTCAAACCTGTCAAACACAAAAGCACACTAAGGAGCTCTTGAGTAACATGTCTTTAATGAAGCAGAGGCCATTTAAGATTTATGAAAGACTTTTACAACCCAACTACAATGGACTGTCATTACACTTGAATTCAAAATGGTTGCATCATCTCTTAGGAAATTATCTGTACTTGGGTTGTGGGAGACGATGCATTCAATTCCCCCGGTGGTTAAAAGGGAAGAACAGGAGGAGCGTGGTATTCAGAACTATTACGAAACTTTTAGATCTTGTGACATGAAAAGGAAGAAAACTTGACAGAAATTTGACATTTTACCAAAAAAGAAAGAAGTTCTTTGCGTCTACTTTAAAAGCGTCCTCAGCCACGGTGCACATTTACATAATGAGTCAATGTTGTGTGTTAGTGAGTCATGACGGTCCAGTCGGTGTAGTGCCCACGGAAAAATCCAGAGATTAGATGGTCAAAGTGTCCTTGGAAGTATTGACTGGATTACAACATTCACCGATAGACAGCTGATCTAATCCTGCTGTTTCTCAGGGGAGCGAATCTGCCAATAACATAAGAAGAAATAACGGCCTGTTTTGCACATGAAACCAGCAACCTGTGGGCGGCTTCATCTGTACTATAAATATATCACGCTGGTTTTGTGAAATACTTTTGTTGAAGTCTTCTGTGGTGCCTTCATTTGTGGATAACCAGCTGTTGATGCATATTTGCTCCATCATTGTTGTCTAGACAAGCAGATATATGGAGCTTTTTTCCTATCTTCATTCAAGCATCTTTCAATTTGAGAGCATGACTTGTCGATTTCATGTTCAGATTTTGTAATGCCTTTCCCTCAAAACCCTGTTCTCGGACTCAAATAGCCCCCTGCTGGTACTTGGATTTGCTCTGCTTCTGGTCCAACTGTATGCTTGCGCTCCGATATATTGTTGCTTGCACAGATTTCCTGTGTTGTTCCTCGTCACATGACATGCAGAGCGCGTTACTGCTTTCTAAAAGTTGAACTATTTTTATCTCTGGATGCAGCCGTCACGCTGGTACAGTGTAGCTCATGTCATACTATTCCTTTAACTAGATTTTCTAGAAAGTTACATTGGAGTCAATGGGCAGTGCTGACGGAGCACTTTGTAGGCTAACTGTTAAAGGCAAGAGGAGTTTAAAGCTGTGGTATTTGGTCAGAAATGCAGTTGCCTTGTAAATAACAGGGAGAAAGACACAACAGAAACCTCCTTTAAAGTTGACATTGACAGGTAAAGTATTGTATAAAGTGGTCAATGTATTTCTTAGGGGCCGTTCAAATGTTGCATCTAAAAACGTATGGAAAACGCCAGCCGTGCCGCTTTCATCCTTTTAGCCAAGGTGCTTGGGAGGTTGTGCTCCAGTCGTGTCTGCCGTAACTAAGCAACCAAAACCTATGCGCTACGATGACGATGATGAAGTTGTGGTAATTTAGCAGTAAGCGTCACTGACTAAACTAAAGAAAGTCAAAACAAAGATCAAAAATAAATAGATTTCCAGCACCGGCTGTGATTGGATGTTCCTCGTCACATGACATGCGGTGCACATTGCTGCGTTCAAAAAGTTGAACTATTCTTATCTTGGGGCACAGCCATCGCGCTTTGAAAAATAAGCGCATGGATCGCTCTCGTTTTTGAGTGCGCCTTCCGCACATCTGCATCAACAACAATGGATTTGAGGGCGCAAAAAACGCAGCATGTGAACGGCCCTTAGACACCTCTGGACCTTTCTCAGAGAATAGAGATTGATGATTTTACTGGCTATATGCTGAACAAAATTTTCCCTTCAGTTTTTCAGTTTATACATAATGTTTTTCTCCTTGTCATGTGTTGAAAATAAAAATCTTGCTTTCTTTCTGTCAGCCCTAAACCAAATAACAGCCATTTAACAAGTGGGCGTTTGCTGTTAGTTTTCCTAAGCAGATCCGTCCTTGCATTAGCTGTCAGGCTGTCTGATATAGAGAAATAACTTCTGAGTGCCTTTGCATTTATTCCCCTAAGATGTACTGAGGAGAGACCAGAGTAAACAGAAATGCTCCGTGACAGCTTATATCTGCGCAGAGGATGCTGAGTGAAGTTGTGAGTATAGACTATGGCTAAGGGAAAGTTACATCATGCCCATGGACTCTCCATCTGTCATTCTTTGGGGAAAGAGGGAGCTAGCTATGCCACAGGCCCAGAGTTTGAGTTACAGCAGCGCTAAGATCCTCATGCTGGCAGGAGGATCAAAACCAGAGCCTTGTCTTCTCTGTTTAAACAAAGACAAAAACTAAGGGGAGTGGTCCACTTCTTTTATTGTAGAAAGAATAGGGCTGTCAATCCATTAACATATCTAATCGCGATTAATTGCAAATTAGTTGCACATTTTTTATTTGTTCAACATGTACCTTAAAGGGAGATTTGTCAAGTATTTAATACTCTTATCAACATGGGAGTGGGCAAATGTGCTGCTTTATGCAAATGTATGTATATATTCATTATTGGAAATTAACTAACAACACAAAACAATGACAAATATTGTCCAGAAACCCTCACAGGTACTACATTTAGCATAAAAAATATGCTCAAATCATAACATGGAAAACTGCAGCCCAACAGGCAACAACAGCTGTCAGTGTGTCAGTGTGCTGACTTGACTATGACTTGCCCCAAACTGCATGTGATTATCATAAAGTGTGCATGTCTGTAAAGGGGAGACTCGTGGGTACCCATAGAACCCATTTTCATGCACATATCTGGAGGTCAGAGGTCAAGGGACACCTTTGAAAATATCCATGCCAGTTTATCTCGCCAAAATTTGGCATAAGTTTGGGGCGTTATTTAGCCTCCTTCGCTCCCATTCATTGTCTATGTAAGCAGCCGTGCAATGCATTCTGGTAGCGTGGCGGCGCGATTTGAGAGACGGGGCGTCGCGTCGGGCTCTCCTCATTTGCATAAATTTGAGGTCTAGGCTACTTTATGCAAACTCCCTAGAAACTTTTAAACTAAACATCTAAAATAAAGAGATTCAGCAACTACATGATTTATTTCTTGCCTTAAATGTTTTCAGAAACACGCAACACATCGGTGAACTATTTTTGTGATATAAGAGAAGAAAGTTCGAGCCGCCATGTTGGTTCCGGTTTGAAAGCTGGAAGCAGCAGCCCACGAGGGAAAGCGTTCGTCCAATCAGGTGCCGAGTGAAAATAAAAAAACGTCCCCTGTGGGCATGTACCATTATTATCGCGTTAACTTTGACAGCCCTAAAAATGACATAAATAAATCCAAACAAGAACAGTAGTACAGTAAGTGTGTGCGTAATCTCGCCATTGTGCACATTAATGTTTGC
This sequence comes from Sebastes fasciatus, assembly GCF_043250625.1. Taxonomy (NCBI): domain Eukaryota; kingdom Metazoa; phylum Chordata; class Actinopteri; order Perciformes; family Sebastidae; genus Sebastes; species Sebastes fasciatus. The sequence goes on from NC_133813.1 coordinate 13,392,976, forward strand.
AAGCTACATTGTGTGTGGAAAGAAGGAAAAAGCAAGTGAGCGATGGAGGGAGAGAGATGCAGGGGGAGCACAAAAAACAACACTATCAAAGGAGGGCTTCAAAGACTATCAGCTGCGTCTCCTGGGTAATTTGCGATCCTGCATTCTTTCGACTTCAAAGGGCCGCTGTGTGTTGGAATACTGCAAGTGGGAGAGTGGAGAGGGGAGGGTGGGGGGGAGACGATGGGATGGAGGAGGGGGAGAATCTGATTTCTCTAATAAATGCTGACACCAGGCCTGTTTGATATTAGATTCAGGGAACAGTTTGATTTGTTATCGCCTTTGAAACTCTCCGGACGTCCTTCAGAGAGGCAGGCTGACTCGCACCGCCACGCCCAGAGTGCAAGAGACGAGAGCAGAGAGCGCCAGGCTGATAGGACAATTGTCCAGCTATAAAGATGACCATTAAGGAGCTATTGATTAGGAGTCTCTCTGTCTGACTCTTTGTCTGTCTCTCTGTCGAGATCCATTCTGCGCACACCTCATTACACTACCAACAACTCAATGCACCTGAAAAACATTTTAAGCAGCCAATAAGTCAGTTTGATTGGAGTCTAATGTTGAATGTGGTTCAATACAGTCTGACTCAGCACTTCTATCATAGTAAAGGCTTGAAAAGACATATCTTATGTTTAAGGTAAAACTTAATGATCTTCAAAAAGAAATCAAGTTAAAATAAGAAATGTTCAGAGGCCTCAGGAGGTTATTCTGACCATGCAGAGCTGTTAGTGAGCAGCAGGGAGGAACATTTTGATACCTACCACAGACTGCAGGTGAAGAGAGGAAGAGGAAGCTCTCAGGGGTTGTCAGAATATCTATCAGGGTAGTTCACAGCTGCAGTTTTGCATATTGGCACACTTTTAGGAAGTTTTCTGGGAGTGGATCTATGCTTGCAGTTTGGAGGTGCTTTGGTGCAATGGAAACTTACTGTCCATCGTTCAGCATTCTTGACAAAACATTGAGTAGGGGTGGATGGAAAAGTTGTTTTTGTTATTTTGAGTGAGGGTTAACACCATAGACTGTATATAAGAAGTGGACGTAGTCACTGTGACGTCACCCATTGTTTTGTTGACTACCGTTTTGAAGCCTCAAGTTTGGCATTTTGGCTGTTGCCATTTTAGTTTTTAGCCATCCCCATCTTTGTTTTTGGCCGTCGCCACCTTTGTTTTTGACTGTTGTCATCTTGGTTTTTGGCCGTAGCCATCCTGGTTTTTAGCTGTCACCATCTTGGTTTTTGGCCGTCGTCATCTCAACCAGAAGTGACACGAGAGAGTGAAGCTAAGTACACCCGAACGCTGACTAAAACATTTTTAGCCAACCAAAATGTTACAATTAACTTTCATGAACTGAAAACACACTGTGAAAGGGTTAAAGTTCTAAGACGAAAACACGGACAACTCCCAGACCGGACAACGTCATGGTAGCGACTACGCCCTAAAGCATACCCTGCTTTATGGTCTATTTGACTCTAAATGGGACCATAATTTACTAAATGAACATCATGCTGTATTGAAGAAGACTTGAAACTAGTGATTGAGACCATAAACTCATGTTTACATTGTTTACTGAGGTAATAAATCAAGTGAGAAGTAGGCTCATTTTCTCATAAACTTATATACAATCAGACTTCTTTTTTGCAACCAGAGGAGTCGCCCCCTGCTGGCTGTTAGACAGAATGCAGGTTTAAGGTACTTCAACATTGGCTTCACTTTTCAGACCCGGATGTTGCCCACTGGTAACACACAACGCATTTCACATGACCCGACATATGAGCCTTTGCTAGTCTGAAAACAATGGCTGACATAAGGAAATGGGAGATTTCCTCACATGAAAAGATCATTTGAATTATGGCTTTTGTCTGTCAGGAACAACGGTGGAAGTATGATGTTATTAGCACAGTCAAACCTGCAGGTTGGGGTGGCAGGATGGGTCAGAAAATTGTGAATTAGTGTGAATTGGACACAATGGTCAACATTTTTTTTAAACCATGACCACGATCGCACTCAAAATACCTTAACCAAGTCATTTTTATACCTAAACCATGAGCTTTTCTTAATCTTAACTAGGCTAAGTAGTTTTTGTGCTTGGACCTAACCAAACCTCAACTATAATGACTTGTTGGCCAAGATCTCCTCAATGCAACACTCTACCAACATCTCATTCTTCCCATATCTTAATGTTTGTCATCAGGGTTTTTAAGAACTGCACAGTACTCCCTGAACAGCTTCCACATTGCATACATATTTACTTACGCCACCAATGTCAAACTACAGCCGGCGCTCTCAGAGCTCCCTGCTCGTGTTTTTCCAGAGGGTACATACAGATCTGGTAAAAGGGCTTTTATGTGGGCAGCTCCATCTGCTTGGACTGAACTACAAAAAAAGTATTTTAAACACAAAGTCACACACGTTTTAAAGAGTGGAAAGTGTAAATGTTTTAATTTATTTCCTGCTGTAAATGTTGGTTCTGAATTGGTTTGTGTGACGTTATTATGCTGCTATTTTGTCCAGATCTCTCCTGAAAAAGATATTGATCTCAACGCACCATCATACTTAAATGAAGGTCAGATTAAATGAGAGATGAGATGAGACACTTTCTGATAGTGAGGTTAGCGGCTGTGGACGGGAGCAGCAGAAAAATGTATTTTAGCCACCTAAAAAATATCAATATCAGTTTAAGTGTACGCTATATTTAGAATATTTTCATCGCTTTACCTCGCCATCAGACAGACCTTTCTGACGGGGAACTTATATCGCGTTCTTCAAAGCCACCAGACTCCATTCACAAAAACAAATAATTTTACATCGCAAAACACAGGAGTTGCTGGGGTACCGCTGCATCGATCAGTTAGTTCGCTTTTGTTTTTGTGACGACTGCCATCTAAGTTACTGTATGCAACGTTCATACACTGACTATAAGGATGTATATATACTGTACATGTAGCAGCGTCATCATGCAGAAACCTACATCAGGTCACGTGGGAACAAGTTTTTGGAAGGGCTTGGGAAAAGAGCATTTTGACGGTAAAACATACATAAGCTACAGAAAAAAAAAACTTTAAGAATGTCAATTATCTCTGTGAATCAGATAGCGTAGCCTTACTTTATACATAAAAAGTCAAGTCTGCTGATGCCTGGTGGATGTCAGTGATGACCATCAAACCTAAAATCTCTCCCTCTAAAATGTCTATTATCCTGGTTTAACAGTGCAGCTTTACAATGTAAATGAGAATAACTTGAAAAAAAGAAACCTAGGTTTAGTTTCTTAGTTAATATTGTCCATGTGGATGTTGCTCTTCAGATACTGACTGTTTTGCCTGGGACATAAGAATAAAATGTTCAGTTCGGTCATTGAAGAATCTTTTCTCTGAATTCAAGCGATGATCTTAATCAGCTCTATGTATGTCAGTTCATATTTGTGGTGATAAGACACACATTCCTACCTTTATTTCAACCTTCATACTTTCACATATCTTCAACTCGACCCCCCTCGCACACACAAACGCACGGCTGCACATCAAAGTGGATGTAAGTAGATAACACCTGCGGTGTCATCGTCCTGCCCCGTACCCACAGTATCCACTGACCCAGGGGAGGATCGTGGTATTTGATTATTCTGCAGCGTGATTGATGTATTGCACACCAGCGTGGTTCGTATGCATATGAAAGCATGCATCTCCATTGATCTATTGATGCATGGGATTGTGTAATGAATATGCAAAACAGCAGTGCACTGCTGCTCCTGCGCATCCGGGCGATCGGCTATCGATGAGATCTCTGAGTCACAGGTGTTTGATTCCTGCTGTCCAGTCGGGACGTTTGAGGCTTGTAAATGAGATGTAATCCGTACATCAGTACTAACAGTCCTGTATCTGCGCCAGCTGAAAAACACCCCATCATGCCACCCCCAAATCTCTCGCCCCTCCTCTTTGACCCTGCCAGAGTCCCACCCTTCCTTTTCCCCGTCTCTCTATCTGCTCATTAGCGCTGGGTTTGGAACAAAGAGCCATCTGGATATGGCTACCTGCCAGCTCAGGTGGGCCTTTACACAGAAAAGACAGCTTCTCTTCAACATCTGTCTGCCAGGATCAAAGACGTTTCTGTTTACCCCCTAAACTCGCTTTCTCTCTCTCCATCCCTCCTTCTCTACCTCTTTCTTACTTCTGCCGCCAAAACTTCCCATACATTAGACAGGAAGCTGGCTAAATGCGGCGCCCTCCTCCCCATTCATGTCTCTCTCCGCCTCTTTGTCACTCCTCAGCTCTTCTCTTCGCTCTCAGGGCGTCATGAGTTTTCCCAGACTGCTTTGTTTTGTTTTGAGCTATTTTAGATAATTGTTTCCCTGTATGTATAATGAGGGAGACAGGATTTTTTTAGCAGTCACTCGACAAATATATCAGGCCTCTTTTTTTCAATTATTATCTTGTAATTCAAGTGGTTAAGTCATGGGAACACCGCTGCTAAGCAACGGCAATATTAACGTTACTGTAGGCGTCTAGCAGCCAGAGAGGCTAACAATTTAGCAGGCTAGCAAGTGGGAAACATAATACAGTAAATGCAAAGGCTTAATGACAGAGGAAAAAGATGAGGCCGTTGGGAATATCAACATTTTCCTCAGACCTATTATAAAATTAAAAAGAATTACAATATACGACTAAAATTACTGGAATATATTCACTTATTATGTACCGAAAAATGAACTTCCATGGCCTCCGTCATTTCTGACAACATCAACAAAAACGTCACAACCCGTGAACTCCGACCGTTCAGAAACTTTTCACTTATGAGGTCGTGAATACCACAAGAGGGTGGCGTTAAACCTAAAGAAGTTGACAGCCCTATCCTTGAGTCCTCATAGAAACATCTCACATAAGTAGCTAGAAGTAGTGCTGGTATTTTTATGG